>NC_056750.1:467000300-467311134 GCF_019279795.1 Protopterus annectens
TATTTGTACTTGCTTTGGAGTGACCTGAGTGCATGTGTTATGTGGCAGATCCTGGCACCCAACAGGCAGCTTACAGTGACCTTCTCCTTGTTCAGCCTGGTGAGAGGGACGTCAGTGTGTCTGACAATAGAGTCACCTATTGCAAGTGTATTAGGTGTGTTGTTTAGCCTTTAGGGCTGTGACTGTGTGGCACACTGACTTTGTGAACTATGTGATACGTGGGTATTGTTGTAGGGTAGCAGTTGCTTGGATGTCTGCTTTGGAGATCTCTGTTGCTTGGGCAGATTTTTATTTAGAGCATCCGAGTATGTTTTTGTGTGTTTATGTGTTTGGTTTGCTGTTGCGATAGGTCTATGTGAGACTGGATTTGTGGTGTATGTGATTACCATCTCCTCCAGACTGACCGTGCCAGTACTATGTTGAGAGAGCTCAGCCTGCAGTTTGGCTATATAGTTGCATCTCTCACATATATTTGAGCTTGTTGGGAAGAGGAGAGGGTGGTCTGTGTACATAAGGCAGTTGTAACATTGCCTCAAGATTCCCATATTCACCAGCTGGACTGGAGAGTAAACCTGAAACTGACTTTTGGACATGCCAGAATAGTATAAGGAATTACTTTTTGACTTGATCAAAAAGGACCAATAGGAAGTCAAGTACTTAAAGGGAGTATAAGAGGGTGTAGTGCTTTAGTTTATTAGTGCTTACTTATAAGACACTTATCCTAGCTACTGCTGGGTTTTAGAAGGAAAATAGAGTGCTTACTTTGAGATTTGGAACAGTTCTAAGGGAAAAAGTGAAGAGCAGACTTTGTGGAGCCGGGAATAGATTAAACGTGAATTACGCGGCGCTGCCCGATGCTGTGCTATGCGCAAAAATGCGCAAAAGAGGGTTTTAAGAGAGGGGATCAAAGAGTTTGGAATTGACCCAAAATGGCCAATAAAACTACAGTTTCTAGGCAGTAACCACTCCCACAGGGGCAGGCAGGCTGTTCAGTGTTTACCTCTGCCACTGATGAACACAGAGACTTCCCTTTAGCCCAAGCAAGCAATGGCCTCCAAGAAACTTACAAACAGTTCAGAACAGCAAATCTGTAACTGAACTTTTTTTAAATTTCAGAAAGTGGGAAAAAGCAAGATTTTTTTTTTTTTGTTTTGTTTAAAGATAGCAGAGATACACAAGTAGCAACAAGTTAGAACAGTGCAATAAATGACCCCACACTTGAGTGCTAGGCCAGAGACAGGTAAAATGCAAGTTTTAAGAAAAAATGATTTTAAAATAAGTGCAACACAGGAAATGCAGTAAACAGGCTCTAGATGTGTTCTAAATACAGTTCCTAATACAGATATCAAGTTTAGCAAGTCTGGAAAACGCCATAAAGTAGGCGGCAATGCAGAAATCTTAACAAATAATCTGAAGAAAAATACTTAAAATCTCAAAAGTGGCTCCCTTCTTCTCTCAGAGTTTTCTCCTCTTGGTGGGTGCTTCACCAATAGCCAACAAGTGTGAAAAGATGCCAAAACCACGAGACAATCGAGTTTTAATAGAGGGTGATCAAGGAGTTTGGAATTGACCCAAAATGGCCAATAAAACTACAGTTTCTAGGCAGTAACCACTCCTACAGGTGCAGGCAGGCTGTTCAGTGTTTACCACTGCCACTGATGAACACAGAGACTTCCCTTAAGCCCAAGCAAGCAATGGCCTCCAAGAAACTTACAAACAGTTTAGAACAGCAAATCTGTAACTGAACTTTTTTTAAATTTCAGAAAGTGGGAAAAAAGCAAGATTTTTTTTTGTTTGTTTTGTTTTGGTTAAAGATAGCAGAGATACACAAGTAGCAACAAGTTAGAACAGTGCAATAAATGACCCCACACTTGAGTGCTAGGCCAGAGACAGGTAAAAATGCAAGTTTTAAGAAAAAAAAAACAATTTTAAAATAAGTGCAACACAGGAAATAAAGTAAACAGGCTCTAGATGTGTTCTAAATACTTTCTTCCACAGCTGGGGGTGGGGGGTGGGGGCTGCAGACCTGGAGTCTGACGGAATGAGCCACCACTGGCCTCGAGTGAATGCATTTTGAGATTTAGACTTCCAGCATTGAGTAGCATTACCCTCAGTTTTTACTTGCCTTTTCCTGTTACGGTGGTGAAT
This sequence comes from Protopterus annectens, assembly GCF_019279795.1. Classification (NCBI taxonomy): domain Eukaryota; kingdom Metazoa; phylum Chordata; order Ceratodontiformes; family Protopteridae; genus Protopterus; species Protopterus annectens. Next base: position 467,002,449 of record NC_056750.1, read on the forward strand.
TTGTCATTTGAACCTTGCCTTAAAAAGGCACTATAGGGGTCGTAAGAGCCTTTGCCAGTATCCGGAATCCCAGGGGTTACAGGTGCAGGCCATCTCTGGCAAAGCATCGTAGTCTGTCAACCATGTCATCCCAGGGAGACAGATACTGGATCCCCTTAGAATGACACCAGACGCTTAGCCAATTGTTGACGTCAATCATTTTGTCCTTGTACTGCGGTATCATTCTGGTAATGCATTCTGTTTCTTTCAATAATGCAGTATCCTTAGTAAAACTCCACAAGACATTTCATACAAGCACTTCTGAAGCTTTACTACTTTGCTTACTCCCCCCCCCCACAGAGAAACGCAGTCTCTCCTTCCCTCTCTTTATCTCTTGCTCAGTGCATTGTCACATGCACACTAATTTCCCTCCTATATTAGCTTGTGTAGATGAGACGTTTTTGTCTAATGGGCAAGAGTGCATATTTATATGATAAATTCCTACATAGATTGACTGTATAAAGCTAAAGCAGTGGTAGAAACTGCTTGTACCCAGGTTTGTTCTGTAAGGTGACATGTGACTGTCATCCAAGCAGATGTACAACTTAACCATTAAACCATTAGAGTACATACATGCTCTAAGCTTTTGTAGGCAGTGCCTGTGGCATACAAAGATAACTACACAAAATATACATTAATAAGCGCCTTCTTCAAACTTTTTATAAAATCGACAATACCCAACATCTAGAGCAGTTATCAATATTTAATGATATTAGGAGGAGTCGGACTCAGACACCTACCTAAATTTAAAGTAAAAAATGAGTGACTGCCTGGCCATCTCTGTCTGATTATGACCCGAAGTACTGGTGGATACTAGGAAATCAAATTAGGTAGGAATGAATCAAATTCTTTAATTCTTTTGCTCTGTAACGGTTAAACTCTGTTCGAAGTTCAAACTCTCAGGCCAAAAAGAAAAAGCAAGCAACACAAGTTGTTTCAGTAACGGTAGCACCGCAACTAATGAAAGTACTCTGCTAGCCAGCCAGTACTACTGATTTATTTCTCACTCTCTTTTTCGGGAAGAGAGCAAGAACCAATCAGTAGCCATCCAGGCATCCACGTCACTTACGTGACTGCAGACGTGGCAGTCCTATCCCCTTCCACTTCACTGTGTGGTTAAACTACATAGACTTCTGGGCATCACACTGATGCCTTTTTTCCTTAATCTGGACTGATTTTTACGACAGTCCAGATGCAGATTTACAGTCGGAAACTAAAAAAAAAAAAAAAAACAGAACTCACTGAGCATGTGCAGTTCGAGTTCCAGGACTTTGATAGTCAGTTGGACTCACTTACAGCACTGCCGCCAGCCAGTAAATATTTAAATAATTATAAATATTTTTTTTTATTTTTAGACATGTTCATTTTCTTTCTTCTACAGCTGGGGGGGCTGCAGTCCTGCAGTCTGATGGCATGAGCCGCCACTGGCCTCGAATGAGTTCATTTTGAGATTTAGACTTCTAGCATTGAGTAGCATTACCCTCAGTTTTTGCTTGCCTGTTCCTGTTACGGTGGTGAATTTGTCATTTGAACCTTGCCTAAAAAAGGCACTATAGGGGCAGCAAGAGCCTTTGCCAATATCCAGAATCCCAGGGGTGACAGGTGCAGGCCATCTCTGGCAAAGCATCATAGTCTGTCAACCATGTCGTCCCAGGCAGAGAGATACTGGATCCCCTTAGAATAACACCAGAAGCTTAGCTAATTGTTGAAGTCAATCATTTTGTCCTTGTACTCCAATATCATTCTGGGCAATGGCAGGATGTTACTCAGGGCTAGGGTCATACCTGCCTGGTCTACAAGATCGGAGAGCTCTTCCATGTCTCTTTTCATGTAGTCCAGGGAGGTACGTCTCAGGTTGTTCACACCAACATGGACAATCACAGAGTCATATTTGTACTTGTGAAGTGACCTGAGTGCGTGGTTATGTGGCGGATCCTGGCACCCAACAGGCAGCTGACAGTAACCTTCTTCTTGTTTAGCCTGGTGAGTGGGACATCAGTGTGCCTGACTATAGAGTTACCTATGACTAATGTGTTGGGCACATTGTTTTGCCTTATGGGCTGTGGTTGATTGGCACATTGAGTCTGTGGGCTATGTGTCATTTGGGTTGTGTTGGTGGGGGGAGTTTGCTTGTGTTTCTGCTTTGGAGGTCTGTGTTGCTTGAGTAGATTATTATTGAGAACCTCTGCAAATGTTTTTGTGTTTCTATATGTGGATTTTGGTGGTGTAGGTTTAGTGGGATTATGATGAGTGTGGTGTGGTGCAAGTGTTTACCTTCTCCTCTTGACTGTCAAGTTCAGTCTTGGTTGGATCCACTTTGGCTAGATAAGTGCACCTCTCACAGGTTGTAGTGTTGGGTGGTAGGAGAAGAGGGTTGTCTGTGTACAGTTTCCCTGCTTTAAAACCCACATTTGCATTGTTTTGCACCAGTATACAACTCTGCACAGCTTCTTGTGGTGTCCTGCAGAGTGATACAGGCAACAGAGAGACCCAAGAGAGACTTTTCCAGATTTAAGTATTTTTTTCTCTGTTTTTTTGCTCCGACTACCTTTTCCCGCCTAAAAAGCAAATTTCTAACTGATCTGTGCTTTAAAAAGTTTAAATTAAAAAGTTTAAATTGCATTTGCCTTCTGCTTTTTACAGTTTTTGCACTTGTTTCATATCAATTTAAGTCGTTTTTGTATTGTATAACTGTTGTAGGCTACACACTAAAGTGCGCTAGCCTGTTTATAGCATTTACAGTGTTTTCTGTGTGTTTTTCTGCTGTTTCCTGAAAAAAACAAAAAAAATTCTCTTTTCCCACCTTTGCTGAACTAGATTAGTCCAGATTTCAGGTTTTGCTGAATTCTGGACTGTGGTATAGATGTTCATCGTGTTAGACTGCTGCAGTCATTACACTTGGGTTATCCTGCTGTCAGGCGGTCCCTCAGTTGGCCAGAGTTCCAAAGTCTTGGTCCGGCGTCGGTTGCTGTTGCTTCTTCCCTGACGTCAGTGCGCCAGGGGTATATAAGATGCAGCCAACGCCATTTTCTTCAGTCTTTCTTGCTGCGCGGTGCCCGAAGCAAAAGCAGTTCGCAAGTGCCAGTCGGCCGACTCCTGAGATTTTCATTCCGAATCCAGAACCGAAGTCTTCTACAAAGCTAAGTACCCCTTTGGGGAAACTTTTTCTTGCCTCAGACCGATGTCAGTAAAAGTTAATAATTGTATTTCTTATGGGAAGCAAATACCTCATAAGGATTTCCATTCTTATTGTATCCCATGCCTAGGCCCAGACCACGACGTCACAGGTTGTCGGTTTTGTGCTAGGTTTAACAAGCGCACTATTAAACGTCTGTTTGATTTTGCCCGACATTATTTTGGCAGAAAATTGAATTACACCATGTCGTCGGAACAACCGACGACCGGAATACACAAAAAGTGCAAAGACAAGGACAGGCATTCGAGGCCCAAAACTGACGACAAAGCCTCTTCTAGGCCAGTCGCCGGTTCTCCGGTTTTCAGCGAGGTGCCTTCGCAGCCCCTGATGACCGCTTCTTTGGAACCACAGGTTGCCTCTGACTCCCACGAGGAGATGGCTGGGCCTTCGGACACACCAGCTTTACGGCTTACCGAGACTAACCCTTCAGAGGGATCCGGAGTAGCTGAACAACCCGCAGCTTCAGAGGGTGTTTTCAGACCTACTCAGTTAACCATTAAATCTTCTGCTAAGTCTAAAACCCCTTTAAAAACAAAGAAACAACTTCAACATTCACCAGGACAGGCCTCCATGCCTAAGAAACAGATGCTCAAAATGGCCGAAGACTTCATTACTCTGATCAGGGGGTCCCACCCTCCTCCTGATAAAAGGCCTAGACAGGATGCAGACTATGACTCATCCGACCAGGTGTCCATCTCTTCAGATTCATCCTCAGACCAAGGATATTCTTTACCCCCTTATGAGGATTCTGATGCTGAGGAATCAATTCCTTCAGCCTCTCCACCAGAGGACTACTCCTTTGGGGAAACCTTACATACCATGAGGGAGCATTTCCATTAGGTGGGCCAGGATTATTCAGAATCCAAGAAAAGGCTCAGAGATTTTCTTTTATTACCTCAACACAGACCCCTTGCTATTCCGCCAGTGTTAGATATTGTGGATGATGTGTATTCTGAATCCAGTTTAAAATCCTGATTCTTTACCTCCTGCTCCAGCTAAGCCAGACAGATACTACAGAGTCCCTGACTCTCACAAATTTCTTTATAAAAGCCATGTTGCTGACACTGAAACTATTTCCCAGTGTCCCAAAGGGGGTAAAGGCCTCTACAGCAAAAAATCCAGTCCGCTCTGACAGAGATTCCAGAGCATTAGACAGATGGGGGAACTTTAGCAATGAGGGCCTTAAATTGCCAGTTTCCCATGCTTAAATATCAGCAATATTTGATGTGTCAGTTGAAACAAAAAATGCTTCCAAATTCAGATCTTCCTAACTATAAGGAAATGCAGGATTTATGGCATGCAGCTGAACAAGTGGGAAAACATACTTTGCAATGTGGTTTTGATTCATTAGAGGCCTCCTGTAGAGCAGCAGTTACAGGGTCTGTCATTAGAAGACATGCTTGGTTAAAAGAGCAGACTTTACCAGATCATTTTAAAGCAAATTTATTGGATGCACCTTTGCAGCAGGATGTTTTATTTGGAGTTAAGGCAGAAGAGGTATTAAAGAAAATGGAGGATAAGGCAAAATCTATGCAAATAGTGAAGGATTTCTTACAGGTTCAGCCTTCTCGATTTAGCAGAAATTGGCCAACAAAAATTGGTCCTTTCCAGTTACAGACAGACCTCAAAGGGGCAGATACAGACGTCCAAGAGGCAGAGGTCAACCACAAGGTTCTTACAGGCCTTGACAATGGGGTGCTTTAACCCAGAAAGAAGGGGGAAGACAGGCCTCAACCTTATAAAAAACAGCCCCAATGACTTCCCACTACAGCTGCCAGACACCTCTCTTGGCAGCCCCCTGGGGGAAAAACTGGCACTTTTCTGTCACAATTGGCATATGATCACCAAAGACAAATGGGTTCTCAATATTGTATCTCAAGATTACAGGTTCCACTTTCACACTCTGCCAAGGTTAAAAGGAATGCCAAATCTGCCACCAAATCAATGGGCAGAGGCTCAAAGACAAATTACTGCACTCATGGACATGAGAGCTATTCAAAAGGTACCAACACAGGAGCAAGGACAAGGATTTTACTCAAGACTCTTTCTGGTTCCCAGAAAGGACAAAGCCTGGAGGCCCATTCTGGATCTTTCTTCTCTAAATACTTACCTGGATGTTCCAAAATTCAAAATGTTGACACTACAGCAGCTTCTTCCCATGCTGGGCAAGAAAGTTGGCTCGTAACTTTGGACCTCAAGGAGGCATACCTGCAAGTCCCTATCAGACAAAATTGCAGAAGATAACTCAGATTCTTAGCAGGTTCAATGCATTACCAATTCTCTGCACTGCCCTTTGGCTTATCTACTGCACCCAGGGTCTTTACAAAATGTCTGGCACCAGTAATTGCATTTTGCAGACAAAAAGGAATTCAAATTTACCCATACTTGGATGACTGCCTTATTCAAGCAGAGAGCAAAGACATTCTCCTAAAGCATCTGGCATTTGTAAAAAGATTGCTAATTTGCCTAGGGTACACAGTAAACGAAAAGAAGTCAAAACTAGTGCCCTCACAAGAGATAATATTCATGGGTGCCAGCTTAAATACAATGGCCCAGATGGCTTATCTCACGCCAGACAAGCAAGGACAACTGACTCAATATTTCCAATTGATGGCAACAAAGACCCAATTCCCTGCAAGAAAAATTCTGCAGGCCTTGGGTTACATGGCATCTTGCATACTACTAATTCCATATGCCAGACTGCATATGAGGAAACTACAATGGTACCTAAAGAGTGTTTGGTCTCAACACTGTCACAGTTTGGAAACAGTAATACTACTTATTCCTTGCCTTCAACAGGAGTTTCGATGGTAGGCTCAAGCCTATCACCTCAGCAAGGGACAGCCTTTCACTCAACCCACAGCCAGGCAAACACTGACAATGGATGCTTTGGATTATGCCTGGGGAGCACACATGGCAGGAAAAAGTATTCAGGGCAAGTGGCCCGCAGAACAAAGGCATCTTCACATCAATCAAAAAGAGATGCTAGCTGTACAAAATGCCCGTATAGCTTTCAAGGACCTTCTGTATCCAGGACAACTACTACTAAAGACAGACAACACCACAGTTATGTGGTACATAAACAAGCAAGCGGGCACTCATTCATATCCACTCTGCAGACAAGCCATGACCTTGTGGAACACAGCTCTTATCTATCAAGTTCATCTGCAAGCACAATTCCTGCCAGGAGAGAAAAACACACTGGCAGACGACTTAAGCAGAAACATCATGGATCTGCATGAGTGGAAATTACATCCACAAATATTCAGAATGATAACACAAAAATGGTGGAGCCTGGACATAGATCTGTTTGCATCCCCAATGAATTGCCAGCTACAGAAATTCTGCACAAGGACTTACCACCCACAAGCATGGAAAGTGGATGCCCTCTCATTCAGCTGGAAAAACCTACAAGTATATGCTTTTCCACCACTACCTCTCCTTTCAAAGGTATTCATAAAAGCTAGGCAAGAAAAGTGAAAGATGATCCTGATTGCCCCAGACTGGCCATGCCAGCACTGGTACCCAATCTTAAAGAACTTAGCACAAGGTCCACCATAGATTTTGCCTCAAATCCCACATCTTCTGACTCAGCAAAACAATCAGATACTTCACAGCCAGCTCAAGACTTTAAACCTGGCTGCATGGCAGATTCCTTAGTCAAGCAAGCAATGCCTCTCTCCAAAGCTGTTATGGATGTCATTCTGGAGGCCAGAAGGCCTAGCACCAGGAAAGCCTATTCGGATAAATGGAAGAGATTCTGTGCCTGGAACCAGGCTCACAGCCTTGACCCTCTTGTCCCAAATATTCCTCAGGTACTACAATACTTAACTGAGATGCTGGACAAAGGCCTCTCCTTTTCATCCATTAAGATCTACGCCTCTGCCATCTCTGCTCATTACAATGCGGACCCACCAATTTTTTCTAATCCTTTGCTAATACGGTACCTCAGAGGGGCTAAAAACATAAGACCGCCCCGTAGAGCACCAACTCCAACTTGGGACCTCGACTTCATCTTGGAAAAATTTACTTTACCTCCTTTTGAGCCAGCTAACTCAGCAGACTTAAAATATGTCTCTTGGAAAACTGCTCTGCTCCTGGCAATAACCTCAGCACGAAGAGTTTCAGAATTACAGGCACTAATGGCAGTGGAACCTTTCATCATTTTCCACCAAGACAGGGTGTCTTTAAGAACAAACCCTACTTTTATGCCAAAGGTGGTATCAAGTGTGGCTCTAAACCAAACTATTCACTTGCCAACTTTTTATCCAAATCCACAGAATAAAGGGGAGAGACTTCTGCATTCCTTGGACATACACAGGCAGTTACGCTTCTACTTGGACAAAATGAAAGCTTTCAGGAAAACTGAGCAATTGTTTGTAGCATATGCTGCAGGAGCACAGGGAAAAGCCATTTCAAAACAGACCATTTCAAAATGGATAGGGCACTGTATACGTTTCTGCTATACACACCATGGGAAAACTGTACCTAACAGCATTAGGTCTCATTCCACCAGGGCAACAGCCACTTCAACTGCCTACCTCCGAGGAGTACCTACCAAGGGCATTTTGGAAGCAGCAACTTGGAGTTCTGTACATACCTTCACCAAGCATTACCATCTGCCTCTTTACTCTAACTCCAGAGCTGGCTTTGCCACTGCAGTGTTGCAGGGCCTTATAGCCACCCCTAATGCCTTATAGAACCAGCCACCCTACCTCAGCTTTGGGATTCTACCCAAGTGTAATGACTGCAGCAGTGTAACACGATGAACATAGTACAGTTTTGTACCTACCATAAATGTAGATGTTCGAGTGTATACACTGCTGCAGTCTAGGTTACCCTTCCTCCTTCCCCTCTTACTTGCTGGTACTTACCTAAGCCTTCTACCCTTTGCTACTTATGGGGAGTATTTGCTGGTAACTGAAAGTTTTTGATTCCTTTTCTTATGTATGTTTTATTAGCAATTTACATTGCCTACCTTTTTGGGAGCAGCTGACATCTGGGGCAAGAAAAGCTGAAGAAAATGGCGTCGGCTGCATCTTATATACCCCTGGTGCACTGACGTCAGGGAAGAAGCGACAGCAACCGACGCCAGACCAAGACTTTGGAACTCTGGCCAACTGAGGGACTGCCTGACGGCAGGGTAACCCAAGTGTAATGACTGCAGCAGTGTATACACTCGAACATCTACATTTATGGTAGGTACAAAACTGTACTTTTCCTGTGTTGCCCATATCCTTACTTGGATAGGAGGAAGCTTCTCTGTTCATCAGTGAGAGTGGGGAGCTTTGAGCAGCCTATCTGTCCCTGGAGGAGTGGTCTCAGCACTGAAACTAATACGCCACCAACATAGCATGTATACAATCTTAAATACCTGGTAGACACTATAAACACATAAGTGGTAAACCCAGGAAAAGTATATGTGTGTAGCGCCTGTTTTAAAAAAAGCCATGTAAATAAATCAAAATGCCATTCAGATGGTAACACAACTCGATGGAAGACTACAAACCATGAGCTGATATAAAATATACAAAATACATCTATGAGTTTTCCCTTAGAACTGTTCTAAATCTCAAAGTAAGCACTCTATTTTCATTCTAAAGCCCTGCACTTGCTCGTATAAGTAATCCTATAAGTAAGCACTAATAAACTAAAGCACTACACCCTCTTATACTCCCTTTAAGTACTTGGCTCCCTATTGGTCCTTTTTGATCAGTCAAAAAGTAGTTCCTTATACTATTCTGTTTATTGGATACCCCATCCAACTACTACCTTTCTTTCACCTCCACTAACTACCTTGATGATAGCAAGCTCAGATGCTCATAAGCCTACTACTTATTATACAGCAGGAACTTCTCATTGTTACATTTGTTAATGCCTGTTATGTACTTCACAGATAAAGATTCTAGTTGTCTGCTGATATACTATGTTCTTCATCTGTAAATATGTTGTAAGTAATTTCTATGTTAAATTGTTAATCACTATGTAATCCAATGTAACTACTGTCTGTTTATTTTACTGTGGAGCTTTTCTCCCCGGGCCTCCGCTGAAAATGGACCCACGTCCAGTCGGACACTCCCGGTCAACAAATTTAAATAAATAAAATAAAAATAAAATAAATAAATAAATTCTGACATGTCCAAAAGTCAGTTTTGGGTTTACTCTCCAGTCCAGCTGGTGAATCTGGGAATCTTGAGGCAATGTTACAACTGCCTTATGTACACAGACCACCCTCTCCTCCTCCCAACAAGCTCATATATGTGAGAGATGAAACTATATAGCCAAACTGCAGGCTGAGCTCTCTCAACCCAGTACTGGTGCAGTCAGTCAGGAGGAGAAGGCAACCACACACACCACAAATCCAGTCTCATATAGACCTATTGCAACAGCAAGCCAAACACATAAACACACAAAAACATACTCGGAGGCTCTAAATAAAAATCTGCCCAAGCAGCAGAGACCTCCAAAGCAGATATCCAAGCAACCGCTACCCCACAACAATACCCACGTATCACATAGTTCACAAAGTCAGTGTGCCACACAGTCACAGCCCTTAAGGCTAAACAACACTCCTAATACACTTGTAATAGGTGACTCTATTGTCAGACACACTGACGTCCCACTCACCAGGCTGAACAAGGAGAAGGTCACTAAGCTGCCTGTCAGGTGCCAGGATCCGCCACATAACATAAGCACTCAGGTCACTCCAAAGCAAATACAAATATGACTCCGTCATTGTCCATGCTGGTGTGAATGACCTGAGAAGTACCTCCGTGGACTACATGAAAAGAGACATAGAGGAGCTCTCTGATCATGTAGCCCAGGCAGGTATGACCCTGACCTTGAGTAGCATCTTACCCTCACCAAGAATGATGCCACAGTATAAAGACAAAATTATCAATTTTAACAATTGGCTAAAGTATTGGTGTCATTCAAAGGAGATCCAGTGTCTGTCAGCCTGGGATGACATGCTCGACAAGCCACGTTGCTTCGCTAGGGACGGCTTACACCTGTCACCCCTGGGCTTTCGAATACTGGCTTAGGCTCTTGCCACCCCCATAGTGCCTTTTTTAGGCAAGGCTCAAAAGACAAACCCACCTCCATAGACAACACAAGGAAAAAGAAACTAAGGGTAATGCTGCTCACTGCAAGAAGTCTAAACCTTAAGATGCATGCACTCGAGGCTCTCCTCAGTATGGAGAATATCGATATCTGTGCAGTAACAGAAACTTGGTTCAAGGCTCCCGAGAGCACCCCAGCACTACCAGGCTATACCTCATACCATGCTTTTCAGCCCCAAAACTCGGACCGAACCACAAAAGGAGGGGGAGTATCCATATTCATCAAAGATACCCACACCTCCACGTTAGTGGCACTGCACGAAGCATCAGAGACCATCCATGTGCAACTAACAGTGGGCAAAACTGCCTTTCAGTTTGTAGCCTGCTACAGACCACCCTCCCAAACTCAGGAACCCCACTCGGCTTTCCTGAGAACACTGGAGAATAGGAAGGTCTCTCCAAACACCATTATATTGGGTGACTTCAACTACCCAAACATAGACTGTGAGCAATACTCAAGCCCCAACACCCTCGCCCAATGGTTCCTAGAATTTATAAACTCGGATGCTACGGAACAACTGGTCACCACTCCCACAACAGGGGAAAACGTATTGGACCTGATCATCACCAACATGGGGACTCTATGTTCCATACCAGAGGTATACCCCTCATTGGTAAGATATAACCATAAATTAATCTCGCTGGACATCCATATCCCGTCCCCACCCCAGCCAAGGAAACCTCGATGAAGAACTTCTCAAAAGCAAACTTCACACTTCTCAAAACCAAGGTGGAATCCTTCAAAGCCCCCGGGCCAGTGGAAAATACAGCCCAAACCGCAGAATCCTTTACAAACGCATTCTATGGACACCTACAGGAATACATGGATCGTGCTATCCCAAATAAAACCAAGACTCACTCCTCCAAAGGCAGGAGACCTGTCTGGTGGACCCCAGCCATAAATAAGCTATACAACAGAAGGAGGAAGCTACTACATGATAGAACAAAATCCCAAAAAGGGAAGGCATCTCTGATCAGTACTAGCAAGAAACTATGATCCCTCATAAAATCATCTAAGGCCAGCTTCGAAAGAAAAATTACACAAGATGCTAAAGATAATCACAAGGCCTTCTTTAATTATGTCAGGAACCTGGGTGGCAACTCCCAGATATGCTCTGAGTTGGTACAAAATGACAAAAAATACACTGAACCCACAGACATTGCCAACATCCTGGCAGACAGGTTCAGTGCAAATTCCCCACTCTTTCCCCCCAAAAGAGCAAATGTCTATCCCAACAGAGTGTAGCCTCCCTGACATCACAGATGCACAGGTGAGAGCTGCCCTCTCCAAAGCAAAAAACACAGTATCAATGGGACCGGACGGTGTCCCGGGCTGCGTCTTACACGAGCTCCAAGAAGAACTGAACCCTCACATAAAGTCACTGTTCAATCTCAGCCTTACTACAGGATATGTACCCAAGGAATGGCATACAGCAACAGTGGTCCCACTCCACAAAGGTGGTGCCACAACGGACCCCGGAAACTATTGCCCTATAAGCCTGACTAGCCTGGTCTGCAAAGTTATGTAGCATATCTTCATGGAACTCATAAACAAAGACATTGGGAACCTCCAAACACTGGATCCTACTCAATTCGGCTTTGTTAAGGGCAGATCTTGCCTCTTGAACCTGGTCGACTTTTTTGAAACAGTTACCAAGGCCATAGATGAAGGGAAGGTAGTCCACACAGCCTACCTGGACCTCGCTAAAGCCTTCGACACAGTACCCCACTCGGGCATCATAAATAAGCTCACCAGCTTAAATATCAACCCCTATGTCACAAGATGGGTTGCAAACTGGCTCAAGGATAGAAACCACATGGTCAGAATTGCAGGTGCCATGTCAGATTCTAAACCAGTTACAAGTGGCATCCCACCAGGCTCAGTCCTGGGACCTCTCTTGTTCAGTATATATTTCTCTGAGGTACAGGCTAACATGGGAGGACTATGGCTGACCAAGTTCGCAGATGACTGCAAACTGGGTGCCATAATCGACTCACCGACTGACACACGCATCCTCCAAAAGGGTCTCACAGAGACGGATAACTGGTGCCAGAGCCATGGCCTAAAGCTAAATTCCAAAAATTGCATAGTCACCCCCTTTGGGAAAAACAAAGTGCCCACAAATTACCACATAGGTGGTAATCCATTAAGTATGGAAGAAGTAATTAGGGATTTGGGGACCCAAGTAGATAGCAATCACTCCTTTGACAATCACGTTGCCAAAGTGGTTAGAAAGACCTTCTATATAGCCCACCTTATCACGAAAGGGTTCACATCTAGATCAAGAGAGGTCCTTGTGCCCCTCTATTCATCACTCATCAGGCGCATAATTGAATACAGTGCCCCATTTGGGATGTACCTTACCCGACACCTGCAGCAGCTGGAAAGACCCCAAAAGTACCTCACTAAGAGGATCAAAGGACTCAAACTGATGCCCTACGCAGTTAGGCTAAAGAAACTCCAGCTCTACTCAGTTGCTTACCGCCTACTCAGAGGCAATCTGTGTCTGACGTATAAAGCCATGTCCAACCCAGAATTAATGGACATGCTCCACCTCAGGAAATCCAAATCCCTTAGAGCTACATGCTCCAGGGACTTAAACCTCAGCACAGAAATAAATAGGACATGCTGGAGGGATAGATTCATATCCCAGAGGCTCCCCTCACTCTGGAACAAAATCTCAATCCATGTTAGGCAGGGCCCCTCAATGACCGTCTTCAAGAGAAATCTTGACGAGTGGATGGGAGATCGTAGGTTTACCCCTGGGATCTCTTCTGTGTCCCTACTAGGCAGAGGCACAGTAAACTAACCTTAAAAGGGCTATCTTCTGTGACCTACTATAGAGAGGCACAGTCAACTAATCTAAAAGGGTGATGAAAGCCAAACACACTCTGGCTAGGCTTATAAATGCCCTAGGGCAGATAGCCTAGTATCAACCTATGAACCTAAATGCTACATTGCCCCAAGATGCCCAGATTCATCAGATAGACAAGAGAGAACACTGGGAGCTGACCCTTGGACATGCCTGAATAAAAAAATATTTTCCTCTAGACAAGTGAGGAAAGTGAGTAAAAGAGCTGTTTTCTAATAGGCATATACATAGCACAACTAATTGTGGTCCCAATCCTATGGATATTTCTCTGAAACCAATAGAAAATAGATGCCATAAGTCAACCACTGCACATACTGGAAACGTAATGAATAAGAATCAGTATGACTGGCAGCACTGAACTTGACTCTCTGCTACTGCCATACAATAATGATTCTGGCCTAAAGCCCAGGCAGTAAATATCGAATGGGTTTCCTGATTACTGCTCTTGGTTCCAGAGCTAGTAGATTTGCACTGGTCTCAAGTGCAACCCATCAACAAGCGCATAAATATCCAAAAAGTATATTAAAAAACAGACAAAATTATTATTTCATACACATGCAAATGGAAACATGCTACATATTTAATAGTTTCCTAACTCATTTGTGTAGATTTTCATGAAATGACAGTACTTTGCTGAACCACATGAATATTTCAATACAGAACTTAAGTGCATTAAGTATTTTGGCAAGACAAATCACTTTACTTCAGCCACCAACAAAATCACTAATCAAGTTTATTTTCAAAGCTGTCAGCACTTGTTAATAAATAACTGGCAGGAATATAAGAGATGGTCCCACAGGAGGCAGCAAAAGAGGTAGAGCAGGAGAGAGAGAGAGGGGCTGGGAATGGTATTAAACAAGACAGTAAGGACAGAGTAGGAAGAGGACATAGAAGAAATGTCCATTATGGAGGACAGAACAAAAAGGGTAAACTTGAAGAGGTATAGTGGATGGGGATAAAAAAAGAACAGGAAGAGGAGGAGGCAAGGAAACCAAGAGAAGAAGAGCAGAAGGAGCAAAGAGTGGGAAGCAGTTGGTAGGACTTTTTTGAAGAATACAGGTGAGATTGATAAGGGGTCAGTGCAGCACAGGGGAGAAAGACAGTCATCAAGGAGAGTGAAGAGGGTCTGGGGTGGTATAGCTAGAAAGCAGTGGGAAGCTGTAGGCAGGAGGAGTAATAAAATTTAAAAAAGCGACTCAAGAGAGGGGTACCAGTATGGTACATAGATTACTGTTTTGATATTTGGAGACTCGTTCACCAGTGATGTTAAAAATGTAGGGAAATAAAATGTGAGGGTCCAGATTACAATGAAATGGAATCAGTTTTAGGGCTTAGATTTCGAAAGATAAGGGAGGAAGTGACAAAGGTCGTCACCAAGGTTAGGAGTAGATGCACCCTGTGATGTAGAGAGGCACCAATGTGCTATGAAAGGAGACAGCTGAATGATAGGAAACATGCAAAGGAAGTTGCAGAATTATGCCAGAGTAGCAGCTTTGGTGCAGCATTCCCATGAGTATTAACTGTGGCTGCAGCCAGCTTGCCAGGGAAGGAGAGGATTGGCTAATATGACTTGCTGCAGTAGTGGAAATTAATGTTACTTAGGAATGACAAAGATGGGATGTGAGGGATGAGGAAGTAGCAATCTCTGTAAGAGAAGATATTGATACAAGGTCCCAGCAGGGAGGGACTGTAAGGTTTAAAATGTAGGCTAAGCACTGTAGCATTTAAGAGAGATGCAAAAGAGTACTGATAACTATACAGTGTACTTGGACCCCCAGAGACATCAAGTTATGAGGATAATATACTGGGGAACAAAATAAAAGAGAGGGTTAGGAGGAAGAAGGTTATACTCACTGAGAATCTAAATCCATTAGAAGCAAACTGGGAGATTCTTGGCTCTAGGATCGAAGGGGAGGTGTGCCTGACTGCTGTTAGACATGTTTTCAATGAGTGTTGAAGCTGCAAAGTAGATTTTGTGAAAGCCACTTTAATGATCAATGGTGCCTTGTGCTCAATTGTTGTTTTTGGTGGTGGTATGTATGAATATGAGTGGTATGGAGGTTTCCCCTTCACATCAGAGTGTAAAGAAATGGTTTGAAATCCACTGAAAGAAGCTTTGTGTTTTTTTTTTTGTAGGTGTGGTACTTTTTGAAAATTTCTTTGGCAGATCAACATGATTCTGAGGGGGAGTGGGAAGTATTTGAGGTCCTGGAGTAGGATGAGTTAGGTCAGCTTACTTTGGGACTATACTAAAAATGAGTGGATTCTGCATATGGTCCTAACTAAGGGGGGGGGGGGGTGTCAGGGATCTTTAGCAAAGGTACCAGTGGACATCAGTAATGTCAATGTGCTATATTGTTTATCATGACACTGTATTGTTTAGTACGTATGTGTGTGTGGTGGTATTCAAAGGCAAGGAATATAGTACAGAATTTTGGAAGCAGGTAGAATATGCTAAATTTAGTATAGAATGTCAGAAATGAGCTAGGGATTTGGAAACAAACTAAATGCATGAAACAGCTGTGGGAATGGGTCATGAATGTACAGCTTAGGGCTATGAAAAAAGGTTTAATGAGCCAACAAAAAGCTAAAACAAAGAAGGCCAGTGTGACTGTTCAGGAATGTCAGCCTAATGGTTGGCAAAAAAGAGTGAAAGGGAATGTGAAGGAAGCACTGTACAAGGGGCAAACGAAGGAGATGCAGATGCCTGAGGCAGAGTTAAAGGCTGAAAAAACATAGGGGTCAAGAAGTGGAACAAAAGCTTTAGACATTTAGCAGAAAGGAGGAAGTGAAACACAGACCTGGCCAGGCTGAGAAAGGATTACTGGGGCATCACAGAAGTAGTTGTATCAAATGAGTCAACTCTGTTTTAATGAGGAAAGGGGAAAGAAGGGTACCATGATGGGGGTGGGCAGAGTGCTAGGAAAACACACAAATGAGAATTTCTTGATAGAAGTACCCAGTGACAGCACATCTTTGAAAGTGGATGCTGACAAAGTATGTAAATCAACAATGTCATCACAGTGCATATTGCAAAGCCTGGGACAGGGCCACAGAAATATACACAATGACTGTAAGCTTGTTGAAATCTAGCTGATACTTACACTATGAGACAAAATGGGTGAAGGCGTGAAGATGAGATGAAGACTATACTACTCACTGCAAGCATTTGGATGTGACTATGGGTAGCAGGAAATCTGTGTGTGTGTGTGTGTGTGTGTGTGTGTGTGTGTGTGTGTGTGTGTGTCTACTCGTCTCTACAAAGCACAAACAAGGAATGGCAGCATCTTCCACTAATAGATTGTTCAGTTATGCACAAAGGTCTCTGCCAGTGAACATTGCTGGGCTTTCTTTACAACACTGTGTATCTAATATTCTTTCAGCAGGTGCATGCTTCATGTAGATGTCTATTTTGGTTTAACTGACTGCATTTACTATTTAATATCTGGTATTAATCTGTGGTACTGCTTCACAAAGAGGAGCAGGGAAAAGTGCATGGAGCTACAGGCTGCAGCCTGTTACCCTAACAGAATGACAGGACCGCTTCATTGAAAAAATGCTAGGGGAAAGGCTTGTTACTTTCCTAGAGGATTACTGTATCTTGGACAGGAAATTCATGGCCAGAGAGAGATGCCAGTTGAACGTGATCCAGTTTATGACTGGCTTAGAGAACACCTTAAAAGGCAATTACCAGTAAATGTATCCTTTCTGGACTTCACCAAAGTCTGTGAATCTGCCCTGCACAGATGGCTGCACGAAAAACTGCTGGAGTTGAATTGGACTAAGAGAGGTGAAGAGCACTTCAAAATGGTTGAACATTGGAGGGTAGGATACAATTGCACATTTTCTAAACTGCTTTTAAGGGTAACTTACATAGTATGGCATGTATGCCTTCTGCACTATGTAAGTATCCTAAATGAGCAGCACACCATGCCTTTGTTGGACCTCATTAGCATAGGCCCTCCCCTCTGACTATTGCATTGAAATATAACACCAAAACTGTCACTGGCCATTAGCACATAGCTGTGTTATAAAGCCCCCTGTTGCCAATGAATTGGGCAAACTTGCCTAGTATGCAGGTTTTGCAGCTTTAGTTACTCTGCAGTGTGTGCATTCAGGAACGGCCCTAGGTCGACTGGTGCCCTAGGCAAAAGGGCTCCACGGCATCCCCCACCACACTACCTGGTGCCCCCATCCTGGTCTACCTACACCAAATAAATACTGGAAAAAGAGCCCCTGCTAGACCAGCGCCCTAGGCGGCCGTCTAGTTGGCCTATGCCTAAGGCCGGCTATATGTGCATGAACCTCAGCCATAATTTTAAAGCTGATTAAAAAATCAGAAGTTGTCAGAAACGCTTTTTTTGTTTTGCAGTGTGTGATTGTGAGAAAGCATTTTTAAAAGATATCAGGGAAGTGCATGCATGTTGTTCTGGTTTGCAATTTATAATAATGGGTAAGCAACATATGGAATTTTGCTGTAGATTTACCAATGAAATATATATATTTTCTTTCACAAGTGCTGTCAAAAGTGTTAACCAACAAGAGCCACAGACTGCCTGCAGGTTGTCGTAACTGGAAATACTTTTAGCTAGCATGTTGTTCATTAAAATTATACTGTTGTATAAATAAAAACATATTTATTTAATGACTGCTAAGACGCTGGCAAAGACTTGAGATAAACTGTAAATGATGTGGAGAAGTGCATCACAGCCATGCACAGTTTTTTTTAATCCCTTGCTGCGCCTGTAAATGACAAAAAGCCAGAGTGATGGAAGTCTTGATACCATTACAGTACATATGCCTGTAAGGTATTATCATTGTGCATGTTGTTTTTTTCTGTTACACTGTAGTTGTAGATCACAGTAAGAGCAGTAAGTCTGCCAAAGTGACTACTCATTATGTCTTTGTGGACCACATGCATTTGATGCTGAAGATAGTTATCCACTCCATAACTAATGTCACTGAGCAGTAGTTCAGTACTAGCCACTGGAGCTGCAGCAGTTCAGTGACCATGGTAAAACAACATACTGACAGTCCCATTGGTTGAATATGTTTTTTGCGGAGGGTATTAGCAAACCTTGATGTTGATAAGAAAGTGACTCAACATAATAAATCCTCAGCAGAGGGAAAATTGAGACCCTAAAAATAGTCATTGCTCATATAAAAGCATTTGGGCACATTTCCACATTTTTACCTTATTCTTACCAGAGCATTATATGTTTAGAACTCAAATAGCTTTTTTCCTTTACACTTACTACATTTTTTAAGATATGACATTTATGTCATTATTAAGAGTTAATATAAAAAGAAATTGCAAAAGTGATACTGTGAAGTTGCTTATCTATTTTTTATGTATGTAAGCTTCTGGGTAGTGTATAAAACGAGGCATTGGTTTGCCCATTTTAAACTTGTGGTTGATGAAAACTAGCTAAATAAATAAGATGAACTTATGTGGTATCCTTTTCTACTCTTATTAATCAGCATGTTCAGAAATGACACCACTACTACGTTGTTCCTAGTATGCTGTCAGAAGAAAACAAGTGGACACTGAGGTAATTATGGTTTCTAGAAATGCACTGATGTGAGAGAGAGAGAGGTAGGCAGTATATTGACAAAATGTGATTAAATGCAGTGACTTACTCTGCTAGCTGAATAGTTGTAGTTTTCACAGTTTGGAGCAGGTAAAGCTTGTGCATATTAATTTGGTGGACTATTAGGATAATTGCTAAAAATGTTTAGCATCTCAGAAGAAACCCCTGACTCTGTGGAGTAAAAGGATGAAGCCCAGACTGTGACCAGAGCTATGCATTTTCGATTAGCTTTATGGGCACTGGATGGGTCATGCTGGGTAGATGGGACTGAGACGCTGATATCGGCTTGGCTATTGGGGAAGGGGTGTGGCTGTGGCTTCCCTTTTGGATATCACCTAGTGGGAGCAGAGGATTTGACATTCATAGGTGTTTACTAGGCCAACAGCCACAAGCGCCTTTTTAAGCCTAGCCCTGCATCCCAAAAGTGAGTTATGATGGACAAACTGCATTAAGCCAAATGTCAGTTCTGTTCTGGAACATTCCAGCAGAGGCAGAACATGAGAAGTCAGGTTCCTGTGAGTACATAACCCTCTACACAGCTATTAAATGAAAAATTCCCGTCCATTCTCTAAATACTAATTAAGCTTTACTGGACTTCGCAGAGTTGGGGAAGGACTTGTTCAACATACTATGATCCACAATAGTAAAATCTCCCCAGAAAGCACCTAGAGGCTCTCCCTATTTAATACCAACAAGTTACTGAAAAAAAATTGCAAAATACATATGATTATATGCATCTGGGATATACTTTCAAGAAAATATCGAAAAACCTAGGATTACCTATCTACATTGGAGTCATACAGAATAGCTAAAACATATCTGGCCAGTGGTATGTCTACCTTGGCTGCAATCAGCAGCCATCCCAAATGCTGATGAATTAGAATAGTTACCCCTCTGTTGGAAGACGAACACAATCTTAATTTTAAATTTCTAACCACAATCTCTCTATGCATCTTCAGACACTCACCACCACCTACAGCTGCTGTCAGTAAATAATGTTAGCAAAAAGAAGGTATTAAAAGAAGGGAAGAGTCACCTGGTGGCTGCTCCTGGGGCAAGCTGTTAGGAAGTGCAGTCAGCATGCATTCATGTGTAATAGCCTGTCAAACACATGCTGCTGGTAGTGTGCACGGTTGCTGAGCAGGCAGCACCATGTGGAGCTCCAGCGAGCTGCTGTGAGATCGCTGTATGGAGAAGGTTAACCCACTTGCTGGGACCTATGGCTACCCCCCTCCGTACCACTCATCTTTTGCTATAGAAAAACAAATAGGCTGATCATTCTTCCAAGGCAGGAATGAATGAGTTGTGTAGCTGTACTCCAGCTGTGTGATACTAGGTCCTTGCCCCTGGTGCAACAAATGGAACAATCAGATGAAGAAGGTAATGGAGCTATCAGGCAGGTCCCATGAAGACAAGGAATGGTGGTGGTGATGGGGGGACATAACTGATACTTCTAGCAACCAATTGATTTGTTTGTCCAGAAGGGCTCCAAGCAAAACATCAGTGTATCATTGGTTAGCAGCAATAGATTTAAGTGTAAAATTATAATTGTATGTCAGAATATATGCTAGAGTCACAGCAATGAAAATATGTAGTAAGAAGCTAGGATGGGTGGCATAGCCAAGATGGCTAACTGAGAGCAGCAACTGCTGAAAGCTCTGTGACTGAAAATGTTTCTCTGACAGAAAATATAATCAAAAATTAAAGTTTGGAAATACTTGTTAGTCAACTTTATTCACTAATAGACAAAGAAAAGATTCATATCTTCAAGTTCTTCAAAAGCTGTAATTTTCCCATCGTAATTTCACCTGCTTGGTTAGGAGAGAAGAGATTTCAATATGCAACATTCAAGAAATGATACTCAGGATTCTTATGTTAAAAAGAAATATAGTCACTAATATACAATGACCCCCCCAATGATATTCCAGAACGTGCACGCTGATTGGCCAGCGTGCCCGTTGTAAATCCCACATTATACAATGATCCCCCATTAATATTCACAAACGTGCACACTGATTGATCAGCATGCACATTGTAAATCAGAGTTATAGTAATGGAAAAAGGTCCGGTCGCCCGGACTTTTTCCATTACTATAATTTTTCTTTTACAGCAACGGAGAACGCAAGATCTCCGTTGCTTCACATTGTCTCGTTATGTTAAACGAGTTTAACATAGCAAGACAGTTTGTAAAAAACAACAAAGATCTTGCTTTCTCCATTGCTTTTTTCAAAACTGTCTCGCTGTGTTAAATGGGTTTAACATAGTGAGACAGCTTAAAAAAAGCAACAGAGATTCTCCCTTGCTTTTTTAAAGCTGTCTCGCTATGTTAAACCCATTTACCATAGGAAAATAGTATTTAAAAAGCAACGGAAATCTTGCTTTCTCTGTTGCTTTTGCCCACAGCTCTGATGTACTGCGTAGGCATACACATGCGCAGTACATCAGAACTGCCCCAGAATACCAGACAGCTGCGGAAGGGCAGCAAGGAGGCATTATACAATGCCATTATTTAAGAAAAGTAATTATTTTTTTTCTTAAATAATGTCATTAGATAGCAATAACCCACTTCTGGGTGTGGGTAATGCTGGATTTACCCACGGTTGGCTTTGTTTGGCCACTCGGGCTTTGCCCTCGTGACCAAACCACACCAACCGTGGGTAAATCCAGCATTACCCACACCCAGGCATGGGTTATTGCTATAATATACCAGCGGAAAAAGGTCCTGTCGCCCGAACATTTTTCCATTGGTATAAAGTGTCCAAAACTTTTTTTTTTTAATTTAAAAAAAAAAAAAAAAACCCCAGAACAACATAGATTTTCTTTTCTCCATTGCTTCCAATTCAAAGCATTGATGTACTGGGTATGTGTGGGAACGCATGTCCCATACGCATGCACAGTACATCAACATAAAGAAGCAGTATACCACCACCGGCGGAAGAATAGTAATGCACCGTTATACAAAGACATTATTTAAGAAAAGTAAGTATTTTTTTTCTTAAATAATGTCATTGTATAATAGCAATAACCAACTCTGTGGTTGTGGTATATTGAAGATTTACCCATGGCTGGCTTTATTTAATCACTTGGGCTTCGCTCTCGTGCTTAAACCACACCAACCATGTGTAAATCTTCAATGTTAAGTTGTTAAATCTCGCCATTTATTCTCACTGATGGGTTTGGAGCCGATCCTCGGCTCTGACATGGCCTATAGCAAAAGTGCAAGCTTTGCCAGTAGCTCGAGACCAAGCCCCTTATCCCACGATGCACTGCTGGAATTACCTCAAATCTAGTTTGCCGCGGCAAGAGAGATCTCGGTGATCCAGTCAGCTCGGACCATATTTTGCTTAAATTGCAAGTTTAAAAATTTCTTTCTCCTTCTTTTTGATATATATTATTCTCTATCTAGTGTGTGTGTGCGTGTGTGTTTCACGTTAAAATACTGTAGTTATACGTAGGTTAGATTGTAGTAGGTAGTGCCCTGTGTTGGCTTAGTTTCTTAGAGTGTTGGGCCTTTTGTTAGCCCTATTTAGATTAACAAATTTCTTCTTGTTATTAGTACTTTTTTAGTGTGGGTCTAGTTAGCCCTGTATTTAACCTCTACAAGTTAATTCTGTGGTGTGCCTGTTTCAAACTTTGAACATGTCGCATGAGAGGGAAAAATCTCATCCCAAATCGGTGTTTAAGAAATGTCCAGATTGTGGACAGAAAATGTCCATCACTGACGTGTCGTGGCATGTCCAATGTGTTTACTGTCTGGGGGCTAAACACCTCCAAGACTCTTGCAGTATTTGCCGCTCTTTTTTCCTCTAGGGTACTCTTAGAAAGAAGGAGAAAACTTATTGATAGGGGGTTGCTGCAGCATACTTTCTCTGAGGCGTTGGGTAGCCAGGAAGGTGCTAGCACTTCTTCAAAATCATCTAAATCTTCTGGAGATTCTAAAGTTACTAAGAAGGCAAAAAGAATAGAGGGTACAGGGTCATCGGTTCCACAGTCCTCGGAACCGAGTGTCCCTTTGGTTCGGAGCCAGTTCCCAGTCTTGGAGCCAGTCTCTGAGGTTCCCTCATCTCCTCTGCTCCAGTCAACACCTTCGGTGCATTCCCCGAAGTCTTTGGTCAGCCTCTCAGATATGGATATGGATCGGCTAGTGCAGAAGCTTCTACGGGCACCAGGACTTGCTAAATTGTTGTTGGTCCCGACACTTTTGTTGGAGCCGAAGTCCATTGAACCAGACTTGACTACTCCTCCTCCAAGCCGTACTGGACTCTCGGAGCCCGATCCGATAGTTGTCGAACCTCGGGGCTTCGGCTTGGATGAGCTCGGCTCCTACCTCGGGCTCGGAGCTCATGGATTCTGTGTGGGAGGATTGGACGGTCCCTCTGGATCTGTCTACCCCTTCTTGTCGGAGCCATGGTGCTTTCAACGCCATGAGGAGAGTCCTGTCTCTTAAGACATCATCGGTATCAGTTCAGGCTTCCTTCTCCCCTCAAGCACCTGTGTCCGCTTCTACATCTACTGGTCCCCCTAAGCATAGAGACCCTGAGCCTCAAGTAGCCCCACAGGGCACCCCCTGTTCTTCCGAAGCCTCCCCAGATCTCCCTACTGAGGAGGTACCCAGGAAGAGGCTGTGCAAGAGGAGGCACTTGGGCTCCCCACAGGAGTCTTTGACATCCGACACTGACTTGGATGAGTCAGAAGGGTCCCCTTGATCCCCCTTTGAGGATATCTCCTTTGCGGAGATATTAGAGATCCTGAGTCAGAGGGGCGATTGGCAGTCCAAAACCCCTACTGAGGACGAGTCAGTGCTCTTGAAGGCTTTGGGTTTCAACCTTCCACTTCTTGGGTGTCTCTGCGTTACGATGAGCTTATGGAGCTGATCTCTCGTAAGGTGTGGGAGTAACCGGACGTCATGGAACCTGTTCCTCGGAAGCTGAATAAGTTCATCTCTGCCCCAGTGGACAAAGCCTTTTTGACCAAAGGAGTGCCTGTTGATGCCATGGTGGTAGCTGCAGCCACCAAAACGGAAGTGTCTGAAACATCCGTATCTATCCATCCTCCTAACAGAGATTCTAGGATCATGGATAGATATGGGAAACGCATGTTTAGTTCAACGACTTTTTCTCTGCGATCGCTGAACTATTTAACCCATTTCACGAGACTACAAAGAGATCTCCTGAAAGAGCTAGGAGATACTCTCCAGGGGTTGCCGACAAAGTCAACACACAGCTTGCTATCCTAAACTCAGTTGTAAACTCGTCCATGCGTCTCATATCTTATGCAGCTGATGGTTCGAGTAGAGCCGCTAGTTCAGGCATTGCTCTGCGGAGACAAGCCTGGATATGTCTCTGTTCCTTTGCGGAGCCCTTTAAGTCTTCCTTTATCAACACCCCATTTGGTGGCTCATCACTGTTTGGGCCTAAAGTAAAGGAAACTTTAACCAGGTGTGAGCAGGAAGGCAAGACCCTGTCTGCTGTTGGAGTCCATTTTTCTACCCCTACTCGGCCCTATCCCAAGGGCGCTAAGGGCAGAAAAATGTGGTTCCAAAAAGCACAGGGAGCCTTTCAGGACACATGTGGAGAAACCCCCCCTCTAGAGGCAGAGGAGGCGGTTATAACAGAAGGCACCGCCCGTGCGGCAGAGGGGGTCTGCAGCAACAGTGTGACAGAGGCCAGTTCTCTGGTCAGCCCTACCAGCACTCCTGAAAGGAGGCCCAGCTGTCCGGCTCTGGAGGCAGTCGGGGGTCGCTTATCTTTGTACCCAGAAGCCTGGCTAAACATAACGTCAGATACATGGGTACAAAGCATCATTTCCAGAGGATATTTCATACCGTTCTCTTCCCCTTCCACTCCTGTAAACAGAATCCCAGATGTTCCACCCATTCTCAGGGAACAGTTGACTTGGAGGCTAGTATCATCCTGGTTATTCAGTACTTCTTCTTCCCCTTTGGGAAGTGCTTCCTTGTAGGAAAAAAAAAAAAAAAAAGGTATATATACTTGCAGCAAACAAGATCTGAGGTAATTCCAGCAGTGCATTGTGGGATAAGGGGCTTGGTCTCAAGCTACTGGCAAACCTTGAGCTTTTGCTATAGGCCATGTCAGAGCCGAGGACCGGCTCCGAACCCATCAGTGAGAATAAAGGCGAGATAAACAACTCACATGGAACGTTATGGTGAGTACGTAACTTATTTGTATCCCACACCATGTCATCGGTTATTGCTTAACTATCTAGTATGCATGATGTATTACTTAAAATGGGCAAACTTGATACCAAACTAGAAAGTTTCAAAGAAGGGACCAGAAAGAAGATGGAACATTTGGAAATTCTTCTGAAACAGTGAAGTATACAAATCATCAGTATGGAAGAAACTTTAAATGATCATGAAAGAAGAATAACTAGAGGTGCGTCTCAGACTGAATTTTTTTTAAAACAAAATAACTGGCTCACAGAAAAACGGGAAGATTTAGAAAACAGACCAAGACAAAATAACATTAAAATTTATGGTATACCTGAAAACTATGAGGGAGGCAATATAATAAACTTCTTAACAACCTGGCTACATAAAACGTTAAATCTACCTGAAACTTTTTCTTTTAGAATTGAAAGGGCACATAGATCACTGAGAGACCTTCGAAGAAGTAAGAATCTGGTAAAATTGATTCCGATACAGTATAACTAAATTAATGCTATATCAAATTCTAGGTGACTAGATACCATTGCTAAACTTGTACTTGGTTCTTAGAATTAAGGGCAGATGCTAATTTAACTATTTAAAATTTCATGTATTTTACATTCTATAGTACAGACAGCTTTACCTATTTTGCATAGATATTGCATTTTTTATGAATTAGATTATACTGTACTTCTTATGGTTTGTTGATTGTGATGTGTTCAAAAATAGTCCCTAAATTGTAAAGTGCACAACAAATATTTTAATTTAGTACTATAAATTGATTCAGCAGTGCTAATGTTGTCCCAGCCTGTCTGTCTGTCAATTTTAATGTGTGAATCTGTTTCTTGCACTAATAGGATCATTAAAATGCTAATACTAACAAGTCAAGGATGTGAAAGATAGTGTAAGTAAACAGTTTGTGGTTCTGATTGATGTGAATACAGAATATAGTGAAATCTTGTTTTTTACCCCTTTAAAAGGATTTTGCTTCTTGCTAAAGTAGAAATTAGAAATGAGTATACCAAAGATCCAGGTTCAGTAAAGACCAAAAAAAAAAAAAAAAAAAAAAGAATTAATATTGTTCTCCTTTGAGTATCCAGTTGCATTTATGCTGAGTGTCTTCAAAGGAATAGCAGCAAAGCAGCAAGCTTTCAAAATTCCTTGTAAAATTATGTAACAGTTCCATTCATTTATTTAAATTTATCGTTAGCCAGCATCCTAGCATGTTCTGGTATTTTAGTCAGTATTCATAATATTTTGATTGTCCATTAAGAAGCATGGTTATTTTTGGATGGTTCTGCTGAGATTTCATGTGCGTAATTTTCTGAAAATATTCTGAACTGGTTGGAATACACCAAAGAGAAGAAGGATAAAGATAAACCTCAGAGGAATATCTGATGCTTGCATTCAGTATATGGTATCTGTAGCACAGTTTTCTGCTGCTATCTTTTCTAATAAAATGTATTTTAAATTATTTGGAGGATTACCAACATAAAAAAATCATGTGTCTTAATTTCCCATTTGATATAGCATATTATTTTTGGCAACAATTGCTAGAAAGATTAATATTATCAAACTGAAAATAAAAATCTATTACATATTTATTTACTTAACATAAAAGGTGTGCTGGCTACAGATGGCCATTGTCAGATGTGGCTAGTCAAAAAAAAAACTGTCCAAAAGGACAGTAAAATACAGTAAAATGGTGCCAGGTAAATTGATGTGAAACATGTTCAAAAGTACAAGCCATAATTCTCAGAGATTCACTGCTTGCCAGAGCAAGGCATATTGGTAATACACTGCATATTGGTGATTCACTGCAGTGTAAAATAGACAAGAATATCTGAATGGCAATAAACTGCATGTCTGAGCAGGTAGCTGTGCTCTACTCTAGAAAGCAGAGTCATACGAAAAAGACATAAACCAAGCATCTTGGAGAAGAGCTGTGTCGCAGCCTTGCAGTAAGTAGTGAGAAACTCACAGGATTAAATGGCATCAGGATGCATGAGTTGGCACATGCTGGAAAAGGCTTTCAGCGAGTGACATACAGTAAGTATTTACAGTACAGTGTAAACTCTAGCTGTCTGGTGTATCACCATTATGCTGTGCAAGCCTTGCTATGGCATCAGAGGATCTGTGCGAATCTCAACTTGTTTGTGGGTATGCACCTCTGTTGCTATATTCCCCAGTTTCTATACAGAAGGGAATCGTAAAGGAAAGACAATAGGTACCACATTTTCTATGTATGTGGCAAAAGAAGGGATGATGGAAAGGATGATAGGGAAACGGGAGGAAAGGTTGGAAAGGGTAATAGTGGCAGCATTAAAAAAAACATAAACCAGTGCAGAAAAACAGTGATGGGTATATGCATACTAGGAGGGATAGACAGACAGAAGGTGGACAAATGGTAATGGACCATTGTAGGCAATGCACAAGGAGTGGGATGGAAATATACCTGACTGGGAATAGACTGGGATATGTGTAGCATGCTGTTGTTCCAAAGGGACAGGCAATGGCCTCCATCGCCCTTGGAAGTTACAAGAGGATGCAGCTGGGTTGGGTTGCGTGGCTAGGTTTATAAAGGCTTTGGTGGTCATTAGCCTAGTAAATACCTATGAACCTATAACCAGCTCATTGGGATGTCAGTATAACCTATTCAGTGGTTGAGAAAAGTAAGGGTGCTTAGTGGCAGGGTCCATACCCTTATCTGGTGAACTGATGGCAGAGGCCTGCTAGTCAAGGGCATCTGCCATGTACTGAAGAAGGAGCATATAATACCTACCCTGTGTGACATTGCACTGTGAATCTTCTCTTACCCCACTTGCCATACTAAAGGCTAGGCTACAACAGGTGACTCAGCTATGCTGCCTGCCTAGAAGAGGCTAGAACAACCCCTCCATACCCCCACATTGTGTAGTCATAACTCTCTCACCCATCATGGTCGCAGGTGAAAGACTTGGGGCAACTGATGCATCTGTGGCATCATCATAGCCTGTAGCAGAAAGAGAAAATGTTTAGGATAATGTAAATGAGTATGTTCTACAGATGGCATAATGCATATAGCACAAGTGAGTATGTAGTACTCTCTAAATAACGTCAAGGAGGCAGCACCACAGCAGATAAACAAACAAGAGAGAAGTGTAATTAATCCACACATCCAAAACAGCTTAGACCCTTAGTAGAAGGGATAACTACTGTGGTTAGAGATACACAACAGTTTTTGGAGACCTATGCTGAATATATTTTTTCGAGTGAGGCAACTGGAAATAATTTACTAGTGACGCTTGATGATGTTTCACAATTTACGTCCATACCTAATAATAGAGGGATGGATTATGTGAGGTTGTTATTAATAGAGGAAGGGGTCTCTTAGGGACCTTATTATGAGATATATGTTGCTGCTAGACATTTTGTTTTGAATAATAATATATTCATGTGTGATGAAAGGTACTTTCTACAAACTAAAGGGGTAGCGATGAGCTCCCCTTGTGCCAATTTATATGCCAACGTAGTGTTGGCATATTGGGAAAGGACATACGTGATGAATACTACAGAGTTTAGTGAGCATATTGGATATTATCGACGATTTGTGGATGATGTTTTCCTAGCATGGAAAGGCACCAGTAAACAGCTAGAAGAATTTGTTCAATATATAAATGGAACGACTCATTTCTTATCATTTGAATGCGATAGTTCTTATACTAAGCTGCAATTTCTTGATGTACAGTTAACTAAGGATGGAGAGGGCATGCACACTGACATGTTTAGGAAACAGTGTTGGAGGAATAGCGTACTGTATCGCACTAGTATGCATCCGGCCCATGTGTATTCTAACATAATGAAGGGCCAGGTACTTAGGGCATCCAGACTCACCTGTCATGATAAGTCTTATCTTGAAACATGCAAGACATTGACAGATAATTTTAAGCAACGAGGCTATAAAGTGGATGAAATAGAGAAAGTTAACAATCAATTACAAAGAAAGAGGAAGGGGAGACCCTATTTTAAAAGAAATGGTGGTGCAGAAATTAATAGACTTGATAGTGAAGATTTGGGTTCAAGAAATAATATAGGGCTTAGAGTAACAATTCCTTTCACAAATAAAAATGCCAAGGTGAAAGAGATAATAGATAAAAACTGCAAGTTACTATGTGTAGATGACAATATTTCAATGATAGTGGGAACTAGACCCAGATACACTTATAAGAACACAAAGTCCTTAAAAAGACTGCTTTGCTATGAGCAATATAGAGTCCATAATGTGTTACACTCGGATAGGCAGGGAACTTTTGCCTGCAGAGGCTGTAACCAATGCCCTTATATGGCAGGTGACAATAGGTTTGTTCACCCTGATACTGGGCAAGAGTATTTCTTTAAGCAATATGCTGATTGCAAGACGAGGGACCTAGTGTACCTGGCACAATGCCAAGTATGTAAATAATTTTATGTAAGTAAAACTAATAGGACCCTGAGGGAAAGGGTAAAAGCATATATATACAGTTAACAAAAAGGATGATAAGAATGCTCTGGCAAAGCATGTACTGACATATGGGACGATGCATAAGTTTAAGTTTAGAGTGATAGAATTAATTAGAACAACAGGAAGAATAGGTCATATCAAGAATTACACGGAGGGTCGAGAACAAGTGGATCATACGCCTACAAGCTCATAGAATGAGCGGTTTGAATGATAGGACAACATTAAAACTCTTTCTTCTGGCTAGACCTTATGCGCACTAGACGTTGCATCAGCTTAGGTTTTTTGTGAAGGGATTACTAACAAGAGTCATATAAGTTATTTATTTTTATGATATTTTTATATTATGAATTTAAAGATGGGGTGGTTTATTATACCATCTTACATAAACTATATTTGTTTGATTAAGTAGTTTTATAAAGTGTCCATTCACAATTTAGAAGTTTAATTTCACAAGAATATTTTTAACCTTTGTATATGAGGCTTATGTATGTGTGATGTCACAATTGATTCTTCAGTGTAATTGGTGTTCTGCATATGAACTTAGTATTTATTGATGTCAGTTAAGACAGGGCATTTGAAAGTCTGATGAAACGTTTTGATAACGTGATAGCGCTTACTGTATCACTGTTTGTGTGGATTAATTAAACTTCTCTCTTGTTTGTTTATCTGCTTGTGGTGCTGCCTCCTTGATGTTTTTTTAGAGAATAGTGCATTTTTGGCTCGAAGGGGCACTTCATCCAGGACGGTTGTGTGTTTTGTTACTGAGTATATAGTACACCGATTAACCATCCTGTGTCAAAAATCTCAGCTGCTTCCTCCAGCAGGAAACACAGTTGACCTGTTGCTGTTTCCATACTGAAAACAAAAAGACAGGATAGCCATCACACACAGGTGGAGATCAGATACAGATGCCTGTGCATAACTACACTCACACATGCACCTGCATGATAGCAGAAGCCTGGAAATGTGTCCGCAGCCCCAAAAGTGTGCGTCTGAGAATGGGAGCTTGGAAGTTTACCAGCAGCCTCATAATTAACTCATGGCCGCACATGTAAGTGGAAGATAACAGAATGCCATGGTGGACACAGTTTCACAACAGAACAGCCATGGATTACTTTATAGTATAAATTAGTGCCATGACATATAGACAGGCAACATGCACAGCACAGATACAGACAACCACAAATAAGCCCCCTTTGTCTTCCCTGATGTACCTTAGAGGAAATTATCTTTATTAAGAACATTGCTCTAAATGGCTGCAAAAATAAATACAAAAAACTAAATAAAAATAAAATTACAGTTTGAAAAACAGTATCGGTGCCAAATAATGTATCATTTGGATATGTAGGGAATTCTTGCAAATCCCAGTTTATCAGTGGAGTCATTGCTCGTTGTCATGTGCCTGCATTACTTACTGTTGTTAGGGATGTCAGTGATATCAGTGAGAACTTCATTCAGGATAAACTAAGTATTCACTTTATGAAATGAACCTACACAGGGTCCCAGCAGCTACTGCCTGAACTAGCTATGTGGGCAAAACAGCATGATCTTTCTATCCTTACCAATCAGACAACACTTTTTGTGAAGCACTAGCACAGGCAGACAGCACCATGAATACTGTCCTCAGTAAACAACATGATAACATGTTTTACATGTTAGAAACAAGAATTATGACTCTTTAGCAGTATAGTATGGTGTCGCTCAAAAGCATAATGAATTTACATGTGCAGGTAGCCTGCACAAGCCCACAGACATGGTACATTCGCTGTATGTAATGGAACCTATCAGCTCATTATGTCATTTGAGCTTCACCAGACTATAGCAATTCAAAGGCAAAGGCATATGTGGAACCTATTCCCATTTGACAATCACTGTTGGTACAGTTTGTATTTGTGCGTTTTTTCTATTTTGCCTGTGGTTCTGTGACTGTGGAGTTCGTATATCTAAGTAAGGGGGCATGGAGCAAACCCCTCCATATGGGGGTGCAAGTCCCCGCAGCAAAATACATTTGCTATAATGATGCTTCTTATGAAATTTGGTTCTATGAAATGTGTTTTCAATAAATTTGTTTCACTGATTTATGATTCAACAAACAAAAAGTGCAATGTTTTATATATATATATATATATATATATATATATATATATGGGTCTACATGAAAAAACTGTAAGACCACATTACCAAAGACAAAATGAATGCGAGGAAGGATTTTACAGGGTAAGTTATCAGGTGGCCAACAAAGGGAAATTGCACTTTTCCCCACTGTAGTGCGATCTCAGAGTTGGTATATTTAGTTAGGAGGTATCCGCGGGGGCCTAGCCTCCCACCTGGGAGGGTTTGAGGTAGTGAGGGTGTTTCGTTATTAGATGGTGGCCAAGCGGATACTTACCTGTGAAGTCTTTCAGCATTCTGGTCATTCGTGAAAGTGAAGTTTCAGTGATGTCGTCTCAGTCATTTCGTCTTTGGTAATGTGGTCTTTTGTTCTTTTTGAAGTTGACCTATATATATATATATATATATATATATATATATATATGTGTGTGTGTGTGTGTGTGTGTGTGTATATATATATATATATATATATATATATATATATATATATACACACACACACACACACACACACACACATGCAGCTTTGGCTGTGGAAGAAACCATAAAATGGCAAAACAGTCAAATAAATAACTAAAACAAGAAAATGACCCATACAGTCAGTTAAGACTTAGTAAAATAAAAAATTCAGTTAAATGAAATTTCAAATTTAAATCTGTATTTAAGCCAAATAAGTTAAGCTAAGTATATTTTCATATAAAAATATTTTCCTTAAGCTTCAACAAATCTTAAAAACATTTCCTGTCTTAGACGTAGTGAGACATTCTGCAATATAATGCCTTTTAAACTAATAACGTCATATTGCTTAGGGAAATTAAAATGAGATGCACCTGGACTTTCTTTTCTGTTGTTGTTGATTTGTTTGTCATGCTTCCTTTAGTGCAACCATATTCTTCCTAATAGTTCCCACTATATAAAAACAAGACTGCAAAAGAAAGTCAGGGCATAAATAAATGCATCTGTTTTGCAACTATGGCATTTTATCAGTGCTGAGTTTACACTATTAATTTTATTAAAACACCAGCATATATAAAGGCACAGATTGTAATTTCTACAGTCATAGGTTTCCCCGTGGTCATCTGGAAAGGAGCAAATAAAGGGTTTTGCCATAGAAGTACTAAAATGAATAAGCACCATGTCATCTATCCAGTGCTGTTGGTCATATCCGACTCCTGTAGTGTTCCCATGAATAGCCACTGCCATATTTATTATTTATTTATTTGACGTTTGTTGACTGGGTTAGTCCGACTGAGCCAAAGCCCTTTTTCAGTGGAGGCGTGGGGAGAAAACCTTGACAAGTTGTATACAGAATACCGAAATCTCAAGATTCAGTACAATATAAAAAGAATTACATAATGATGAAGTACATTATTTACACATCAGAGATTATATATAAACTTATAGCAATGAATCAAGTAGTACAGTCAGTGTAATTGAGGGTCAACTACACATTCATGGAATAATATACAAGGATAAGAGTTGTTGATATTTAGTTAACTTAGGTAGGTATAGATAAGTGAGAGTTGTATGTTTCAAGAGACAAGGAGTAGCCAAGAAGTTAATGTACAGCCAATGAGTAGACATACCAGGAAGAAAAAAAGGGGGTAGGTGAGGGAGAGGAGAAGAGTAAGGGGTGGACAGTCATGAAGGGTAGTTACAGTGACATATCGATGTACTGTTTAGAAAGTTTTTGGTAGCAGTCTTGAACTTTTGTGTGTGATTAATATTTCTAATATCCAGAGGAAATGTATTCCAAGTTTAAGCAGGGGAATAGCTTTATAGGTTTTGTCCTATTTTGCTTTAGGTTTATAGATTTGAAGGAGCTTTTGGTCAGAACTTAGGAGAGACCTTGGAGGGATGTAGAGAGACACAAGAGAGGCAATGCCATGACAGAAGGAGGGGAGATATAACATAGAATGTATGATCTGAAGCTGAGAGTAGCAGATGATGAAATTCTAACCATTTTAAACTTTTAAGAGCAAGACAGTGGTGAGAGTAGTAGGTTTGGTCTGCTGTGAAACTAGCAAAATTATTGCATGTGGTTTCTAATTGTGATAAGAAAGTGGACTAAAGATTAGTGAGCCATAGAATAGCTTTGGAAGAATGTATGCATGGGATAGGGAGATTTTAGCTTTGTTGGACAGAAAGGTTTTTGTTTCTATAAAGTAGTCCAAGTTTTTGGTGATTTTCTTGATGATGTTGAGGTCGTACACGTCAAATTTCAGTTGGTCATCAATGATGACCCCCCCAGAAGCTTGGTGTGAGATTCAACTGTGCTAGGTATATTATTAAGGGAAGAGACTGAGAAGGAAGATTTAAGATGGATTATAATTTGGGGAATAAAATACAGGAGTTTCATCTTTTTAGGATTTAGAATAATCTGATTCTTAGTGAGCCAATTCTCAATGGATAAGAAAGATTTTTATGTGATGGTGTTTAGGTCAGTGAGGGAATCAGCTATGGTGATGACTGTGTAGTCATCTGTATATTGCATGAGTGATGACTGAGGACAGGATGTACATAGTTGGTTGGTAAAGATGTTAAACAGTAATGGGCCAAGGATTGATCCTTGAGGTACACATATTGTGACAGGAAGGGCAGAAGATGTTGTGGAGACCCATTTAATGGACTGAAGCCGGTCATTGAGGTAACTGGCAGACCAGGAAATAGTTGAGGTGGATAGCTTTAGTTCAGAAAATTTGGCCAACAGCAGGGGGTGGGAGATGGTGTTGAATGCTTTTGAGAGATCAAGAAATAGGCTAGAGACGAGTTTGTTATTGTCTCTGGCCTGGGATATAGTTTTATGACGGAAATGAGGGCATGTAGATCATGTACTGTGTATCTGGAAAAGAATCAGGTAGCCAGGTCTTTTTTCTATATTACAAACACCCCACACACACGCACACCTGTGGACAGTTTGGAGTTGCCAGTCCATCTGCAGCATGATCTTTGGGAGGTCGGAAGAAAACAGATCATCCAGAGAAAAAAAGAAAAACACTTAAACAAAGACTACATATTCAGACTCTGCATAGAATGTACCCCAGACAAGATATGAACCATAGAAAATCTTGCTATGAGCTGACAAGATTTCTGACTGCACCACACTGCCATCGTTGTACCAGAATTTCCTTTTTTTTCATAGCTTGTCGATGTGAAATGGAGTGAGGTTTGTGTAATGTAGTTGCAGTCAATTTATCTTAAAAAACTGCTAGTTATGGTTCAGACATCAAGCAATATTTCTAATTTAAGCATTATAGTTGGAGAAATATGAACAATATTTCCTTTAGTTGAGTGTGAACTGTCATTCAAGTTATAAAAATGTTCATGAAAGATTTCCTAGGAGTATTAACAACTGTATAAAAATTTTCAGTGTGTCCTGTTTTTTATTGTACTTTTTGATAAAGCACGGCCAATCAGTTATCTTCATTTGCAAGACTCCCCAAATACTGCAGGCCCTACTGACCTACAACAATTCTCCTTATGGGAGAGAAGACGAAAGCTCTTGATATATAGGAAATTCAAGATAACTGTGGATTTTCTGTTTAAATGTGTACTTACATTTTTCCATGCCAACTTTTAAGCACCAAATCCAAATAAGTCAGTGTTGTTAATCAAAAATGTGTATAACTAGAACCAAATCTGTTTTTTGCAGTATCTCCAAGGAAATTATGTGCACATAAAACTCAGATCATCTAAATATCCAAAATAACTAACACACTTTTGAAGAAAATAGTAATTGTAAAGATATACTTTCTCAGATAATTCTATAATTTGAATTCACATATGCTGGTAGGGATCACCCATTGCTTTTCCTTGTTTTTGTGTATAGAGTTGTCCAGAAAACAGTAAGAACTTTGTTATTTAAACAAAACATTATCAGATTTTTAACAGTACCTCTGTGGGAGCCATACAGAAAAAAATGAGTGCCTCTTATACTTGATAGTATTTAATAGACTTGTACAGGCTTTGTCCATCTAATAATAGTCTCAGTCCACCTAAGATCCATAATTCTGTACAAAAAGTCACTGGAGTGCTTAATATACAAATGAACACTCTTAGCATTCTTGTGTAAATGATCATGTTATCATGCAGAAGAAAAAGGCTTTAAGTAATAAGAAAAAAATCATTAGCAGAGATAATTGGGCTGCCTGAAGGATCCATCAAACATTTGAATACCTTTATGGTTTGTATTTTTACATATATGTGTGTGCATGTGTATTTAGTGTGTGTGTGTGTGTGTGTGTGTGTGTGTGTATATGTATATATATATATGTGTGTGTGTGTGTATGTATACATATATAATAAATATATATATATATATATATATACACACACACACACACACACACACACACACATGCTTATATATATATATATATATATATATATATATATATATATATATATATATAAATAAAGAGAAAAAGACATGTTAACATGGCAGATCTGTTACTGGCATCTCTACAGATTTTCTTCATTTTTGCCTAAAAATACTTGAGTTAAGTTGTGATGTGGATGAATTATTTAAAGTAATATTTTGGCTGAAATAAAATGTTTTTTTTCGGTGCTCTTGCTGCTGTTTAGTATGTAAATGAATTTCTATAATTTGTTCCAGGCTCTAGAAGTAATTTCATAAGTTCATAGGTGTGTACTAGGTTAATGTCTCTGGGGCCTTTACAAGCCTAGCGATAGGATTACCCTGGTATAGTGCCACCTGACCTTTGTTCCCAGTGCCTCTGTCGAGTAAAGCCACTGGAGTTATCCCCAGGGTGAATTTACTGTTTCCCATCCACTCATCAAGATTTCTCTTGAAGAGGGTCAGTGAGGTGCTCTGGTTGACATGTATGGGAAGTGTATTCCATAGTGTGGGCAGTCCCTGGGTTATGAACCTATCCTCCACCATGTTCTGTTAATTGTGGTAATGAGGTTGAGGTCTCTGGAGTGTGTGGTGTGGAGGGATTGGGATTTCTTTAGATGTAGCATTTCTAACAGAGCAGGGTTAGATATGACTTTGTAAGTCAAGCAGAGATCACCTCTAAGTAGGCGATATGAGACAGAGAATAGCTGGAGTTTTTTGAGTCTGTCCATATAGGACAAGTGTTTAAGGCGTAGGGTCCTCTCTGTGAGGTACGTTTGCGGCCTCTTCAGTTGATGCAGGTGTCTAGTGAGGTACATGCCAAATGGGGCATTGTACTCGATGACTGGCCTAATGAGGGAAGAGTAGAGGGAGACAATGACATCTTTCTTCCTGGATGCAAAACACTTAGTAATGAAATGTGCCACATAGAAGGACTTTCTGACCACAGTGGCAATGTGATGATCAAAAGAGAGGTTACTGTCAACCTGTGTTCCCAGATCTCTTATAACGCCTTTTGTGTTCAGTGGACTGACATCAATGCGGTATTTCATGGGAACCAGGTTTTTCCCAGAGGGGATGACAACACATTTTTTGGCATTGAGATTAAGGCCATGGTTCTGACACCAGTCGTTGGTCTCAGTGAGGCCATTCTGTAGGATGTTAACATCACTTGGGGAGTTAATAATAGCTCACAACTTGCAATTGTTTGCAAACTTTGTCAGCCAGAGTCCCTTCGTGTTGGCCTGGACTTCAGAGAAGTAGATACCAAACAGGAGAGGACCCAGGACCGAACCCTGTGGGACTCCACTCGTCACTGGTCAGCAGTCTGACTTGGAGTCAGCTACTTTCACACTGTGGGTTCTAGCTATGAGCCAGTTTGCAACCCACCTAGTGATATAGGGGTTGATGCCTAGCTTAGGGAGTTTTTCTATGATTCCTGAGTGGGGAGTGGTATCAAAGGCCTTGGCCAGATCAAGGTAGACTGTATGAACCACCTTACCTTCATCCACAGCTCTGGTGACTGACTCAAAGAAGTCGACCAAATTGAGCAGGCATGATCTACCCTTCACAAAAACCAAACTGTGTGGGATCCAGAGTTTGGCGATTCCCTATATTCTTGTTTATTAGGTCCATGATGATGCGTTCCATAGCTTTGCATATCAGGCTCATCAGGCTAATGGGGCGATAGTTTTCAGGGTCTGTAATCGCTCCTCCTTTGTGGAGAGGGATGACTGTAGCAGTGCACTGTTCAGTAGGGTCAAAACCTGAGGTGAGGCTGTGATTGAACAAGGCACACAGGTGAGGTGCTAGTTCACTCTGTAGTTCATGTAGAACACACCCAAGGATATTGTCTGGTCCTGTAGAAGCTGTATTCTTGGCCTTGGACAGTGCTGTTTTAACCTGTGCAGCAGTAATACTGGGTGCCTGGCAATCTACTGGTATTGTGATTGGCCTTTTGGGGGAGGGACAAAGCTGGCACTGAATCTGTTGGTCAGTATACTGGCAATATCTGTTGGCTCGGTACAGGAGGTACCATTGTGCAGTAGCTCAGAGCAAATTTGAGTATTGCTGTGGAGATTCTTTACATAACTATAGAAGACCTTGTGGTTGTCTGTAATGTCTGTTGCAATTCTGTTTTCATAACTAGCTTTAGAGGATTTGATGAGGGATCTCAACTTTTTGTTGAGGCCGATAAGGGAGTTTTTCCAGTCTTGGGACCTCACCTTATTCCACATCAGTGTCCTCCTTCTTTTGTAGAGATTGTTTATGGCAGGGGACCAACAGATTGGCTTCCTGTTTTTGGAGGAGAGCATCTTGGTTCTGTTGGGTATGGTGAGATCCATGCATTTGTGTACGTGTTTGTACAGTGCATTGGTGTATGATTCGGTGGTCATACAACTATTCTCCATTTGCATGGGTACCATGAAGTTAGCCACCTCTGTTTTTAGGAGCCCAAAGTTAGCTTTGGAGAAGTTTTTCGTGGTGGTTACCTTTGCAGGGGAATGTGTATTTCCAATGTAATTAGTTTGTGGTCGGTTCTAACCAGGGTGGAGCTGACTATTAGTGTAGAGCAATGGTCGCCCATGTTAGGAATGACCAGGTCAAGGATGTTGCTACTTCTAGTGGGGGTAAGAATGAGCTGGTTGGATAGATTTATTTTATTTAATTTTGTTCTATCCCCCCACCCTATACATGCTTTACAAGCTTCCCTGTTGTATTTTTTATTTATTTATTTTTTATTTATCAGAGTAAGCCCCTTAGTTCATTTGTTCCTCTCAGGGCAAATGTAAAGCATCTGGAATGATATTGTCATCTGTGGTGGTGTTGGGGTTTTTCTAACTTAGTCTTAACCATTTTTCCATGCATGCCATATGTTGCCTTAGGGGTTGGGCATACATTGATCACTATACCGGATTGTCACTAGCTTTTGTGAGTGACATATTCCTGCAGACATACCACCCACCCACCTTTAAGACAAACACATCCTTCGTATTTCAAGACTACACTTGGCCATTGTGCCTATCTCTTCCTAGCCTAAGAGAATTGTGTAGGCACAGTTTTTTCACTGTTGCTCTACTCAACAGTTGGCTCATTCTATACCAGAACAACTACTTAGTCCTGGGTCATCTGGCTTGTACTGTAGAAATAGGTTATTTACTAATCTGCTTTGTATTATTTATTTTTGGAGAAGCAGCATTTTGCTGTGACATTCTTAAGATTACAGTCATTTTTTGCCTTTTCTAGAGTTTCTGTGAGCAAATATTTTTCACTGTTTGCTGCTTTGGATGCTATATTTGCTGCATTTGTTTCCGTTTAACTGTATTTGTCAGTTTGTTATGGATTTGGATAATATTTCAACATGTATTTGTACTTGTGTAACATATATGAATGAGCTGATTAATCTTAGAAATACTACATTTGAACGCAGAAGATTTTTTTCCACAAGAAAACCCTGAACTTTTTTTCATTAAGAATAAGGACATGCCCAGTAGTGTTAAACCACACTTTTCAGATAATTTTGAATGCTGTAGCTGACAACCCTAGTTTAGCTATTTTTTTTGCCAAAATGACCGAAATGCAAAAAAAAAAAAAAAAAAAAAAAAAGAGAGAAATGAAAAAGAAAAAGAAAAAAAAATATTGATATAAAGATAAGAACACTAGGCTTGATTTTGGCAAATTCTCGGATATATATTTTAAAATTAAAACATTTTTTGTGATCTTTTTCTCAGACAGCTACTTCTACTTCTTCTTCTTCTTCTTTCGGCTTTTTCCCAGTTAGGGGTCGCCATAGCAGATCACCTGTCCGCTCATGATTGGCAGTGGAGTTTTACGGTTTCGAGTTGCCAGCCCGGTGCCCAACCTTCCACAGAAGGCACACACATGCACACACTCACACCTAGGGCCAATTTAGAGTGTCCAGTCCACCTGCAGCATGTCTTTGGGATGTGGGAGGAAACCGGAGCACCCGGAGGAAACCCATTCGACCACAGGGAGGACATGCAGACTCCGCACAGAAGGCACCCCAGCCGAGAATTGAACCGGAGAACCTCTCGCTGTGAGGCAGCAATGCTAACTGCTGCACCACAGTGGCCGCCCTTTTCTCAGACAGCTACTAAAAAGGCAAAAACAAACAAAAACAGCATTAACTTTCACTTAGGATTCAAAAATGTTGAAAATGATTTTTTTGGGGTGAATTTAATGAAGATGAAGATGATGAATGAGATTCTTCTACATATTATCAATATAGAAAAATGTTATATTTGCCTGTAATCTTGAACTTTTTTCCTGACTTGCCTGAAGAGAGGCAGTGTGGTATTGTGTTCATTAAGCCTGTTGCCCCTCCCTCATTTACGTACTTGGCAGTATTGTTTTAGTCAATTTATCAGAATGATAATTTTCTTTCCAAAAAGTGTTAAATGTATTGATAAGCTATATAGTGTTACAGAGGATTTCAATTAATGATTCAATTAATTTTGGTAGTATTTGCCTTTTTATGTAAGGGTGCTGACTTAATTGATGCCTTTGATAATATAATCAGTTCTATTTGTTTATCAGCAGTGTATGAGTTGAATAATTGCTTTTTATAATGTGCTATCAGATTTATATGATATATTAGACTTTTAATGTGCTTACCCATTTGTTGAGCATGATAAACAGAAGGGCTACAATTGTAATTTGTTAGATACACTTATAAAATGTTATTTTGTATACAGGTAGGCTGATGTTAGAACCTTTTCTTGATTTATATCACATAATTTTTATGCATAGAAGTCAGGGCTAATTGAAAATCTGGCCATATCCTAAAAATGTTTTCAAAAAGAGAAGAATTCTCCAAGTGCCTCAGACTATTTTTTAGACCTGAAGTGCATGCTAATATTCATTTATAAAAAGCAAATTTCAGTTAAGAAAGTTCTGTGTGGCATATTCCTTCTTACTAAAATATTTACTGAAGTTTGAAAATCGTGGTGTTTTCAAGAAAGAAGGAAGGGGAGCAACTAGTAATATATTACCAAAAGTATGTTTTCAAGTGTTAAAAGGGAAAGTAATGTAAGAATTTATAAATACAATTAGATTTGATTGTAAAAGTAAAATTACACTAATAAACTTAAGGGTATGGCGCTTCATGATTGTTTACAAAGAGTTTCTTCATTAAACAATTATAACGTGTTTTGAGGTGTCCAGACAACAACAGGAAAAGTAAAGTAGAAAAAATGATGTTGCAAATTTAAGGTAAGAAACTGAACTGACTCTATCTATTTGTTTCCGATATCAGTAAAATCTGTTGCATTTTATACATAAATCTAACTAAGAACTTAATACAGATGTTTGGCTCAGAGACAGTAGGTGATGTTTACTTATTTTGAAATTGGTCCAACACAAGGTCCAGTTTGGACGAAACATCTAAGTTACACTGATTGGAACCTTGCCATTTGTAATCTTGTTGAAATTTTTGCTATGTAAATATCTTGAAGAAATGTTCTCAGTACATCAAGACTTGGAGTTTGTCCTTTTTCATTTTTTGTCATACAGTTATGTGAAGCCATTATCTAAGTACACAACAAAGACTTCTGATTTGTATATATTAAGGGTGGGAACAAGGAGTCTGAACAGCACCACTGTGCATCCATTAGAAATCGGTTACAACAGAAGGCCTGTGTAAACCGTAGGAGCTAGGATATAAAGAGGTAGTATGATTATAAAACCACCATTTCTTGACATCTCCAACAGCAATGTGATATCCATTTTAGTGAAGGGCTACTCAGCAAGAGTATTGATTAAGTCCTTTGAGTCCCATTTTTCAATAGTAATGCATTTACTGACTTTGTATACAGCCCTTTATAACAAGACTCTTGATGGTTTCCCTTTTTCATATTGTTGGGCAGTTTTTGGAGTTAATGTACATTTGTAGAAGGGGCATTTGGGAATTTAGACCCTCACATGGGGTGCAAGCGGCTTGCTTTTTAACTAGTTTGTTTCTTACCAGTGCATAGCTAAGTGTATGCAGCTTGGGCTGGGAAGAAAAGGAAAAAATATGAACTAATTTGATGTCTTCCTCAGTGACTTTCCCAGTTGACTGTTTTGATGTGTGTGGTTAGACAAAGAATGCTGTAGGAATAATATAATACAGCAGCAAGGATTCATTGATACAGTGGTTTTGATGGCTATTTTTGATGAGCTGGTACGTGTTGAAATGGCCATGAAGAAAAGGTGTACGAGATCTGAAATATCTTAGCCACTGTGCTATAATAATGAACTGATGAAGAAATTTCCTAGCATTCTCAAAAAAGGAATCAGTATAGTGCGTGTCAGCTCATTTACGAATAAGGGGTCCTTGGAGTGGGTAAGGGGGGTACCATAACTTATTTTAGTTATATAAAACCAATATTTAATAGATGGCACATGTTTAATTTCCTTGAGATTGTTGTATAAAACAGATGATTGTATGAACTTGTTTGTATTTTCTAGTTAAAAGTGGATTTAAGAAGCAGATTGAGCAGGTATAGAATGGAGTTTGTTAAGTATATAATTTAAGTAAAAATACTGATCAAGGGTACCAATACACATTAGTAAAATAAATAGCAAGTATAATCATATGCCTTCACATGTAGCACTTCACCAGACATAAAAGCTAAAAAGGTAACAAAAAAATCCAGAAATTATACATTTTATAATATATTTTATTTTATTTTTATTTTGTATATACACAAGTATATATATATATATATATATATATATATATATATATACACACATATATAAGTCCTTGCTTTATTACTATAAATGGAATATAGAGAGCAATAGAAAGAAAAAATAGAAAGACGTGAAATACTGTCAGTGCAGGAGTTTGTCAATTATACTGTAGTATTCTTGTTGGTGTAACTGTTTATTATATTTTTTAAGACAAGGAGACACTCCACTCTATACAAGCAAAACAACCTGCTTTTAGATTTACTGCCTTGGCACGTTATATGCAATATAATAATAGGGGTGATTAAAAAATAATTACCTAGGCATAAAATAAAGGAGATTATTAAGTTGAAAACTGTCTCTCTAACTGATCTGTATAAAAGTTACAGTATGTTCTTTCTTCTTGTAATGAGGAGACAGTAAGATGAATATCTAACTGTGCTTTGGAACAGTTTTTGAAATACAGTAATACACTTTATTAATTTGTTGATGATACTGTTTTTTAAAAGAACAGATTTCACACACAGCTTCTGCATGCAACGGTCATTTGCTTCACGAGGATTAAACAATGTGTTGTTGTTAAGGGAGTAATCTGGCTTGCAAATGAATTGTATTTGTGTTGTGTTGGTGCTGGTAGTCACGATAGCCACCAATTTCTTTAAAAGAAACACAACAGTTAGTCTTAAAGGTAGCTGTCATTGAACTGTTGCAATACATGTCACAGTTTGGCTTTAGGTTCTTTGTCCTTATTTCCTTGTGCAGAGATACCAGATCGTAAAAATATGTTTGAAAGACTTGAGTACAGCACTTAAAGAATGAAAACAGAAGCCATACTCTGACTTCATATCAGTTAATGCCATTGTGTAGATCAGGGGTGGGCAAACTTTTTGATTCGTGGGCCACATTGAGTTCTAACATTTGACAAAGGGGCCGGAACAGGAGCAGATAGATGGCATGCTTTGAAAACATCACCTCATTGGGGGAAAAATACACATCTTGGGATATGGAGAAAACATGTGCTTTAATTTCCAATGAAAATGAAGAAAAGCATTACAATAAAATCTCTGACTTCGAAATGAGTCTTTAAACACTGAAAATCAAATAAATGACCATTTTATTTTAAAGCACTGAAAGTTCTGTTATCCTACAGGATATCGCCATCACTCTCCTCCTGACTGTCTTTTTTTTCAAAAACGGTAGGAGATGCAGATGTACTTGTCCTGTTCCTTTTATTCAATTTGTTTCCCGGTGCCAAAGTCAACAACGACCAGTGCAAGGATGAAACAGTTGCAGCAAGTCAGTCTGTGAAGCGTTATATTTGATCTGTGCGCACTGTTTATTTTAACAACGTATCACGGAGACACACACATTTTAATGGGAGCAGTGTTGTTGGTCTCCTTTTTAGCCAGCGCATCAAAGTCTGGAGTTAGTTTTGTTGTGATTCTCAGGATGGATCTGAGGTGTAGGTCTGTTAACTTGGATCTGTGGCTGGCTTTGTTGATGTTCATGATGCTGAAGGTCTGTTCACACACGAAGGTAGAGCCGAACAAAGCCAACATCATCTGCGCTTTTCGCCTTAGATTTGGAAACGCGGCATCATTGAGTGAAGCATAGAAGTCATTTAGTTTCAGAGAGCTGAACTTCTCTTTTAAGGCAGGGTCGGACTGAAGGTCGATCAGTTCGAGCTGAAGCTCCTCTGGAGCTGTTTCGGTCTTGTGACAGAGGAAAGGCCACCAATTGAAGTGACTTGTCAATTTTGTCGAAATCCAAAAACCGACGGCAGAATTCTCCGTGCAGTGCATCCAGTGACTCACTGTATTTCTTTACTTTTGCTCCGGCCTCTTTCAGTGTGGCTAGTCTAGGAAAATGAGTGA
Organism: Protopterus annectens; assembly: GCF_019279795.1. NCBI lineage: Eukaryota > Metazoa > Chordata > Ceratodontiformes > Protopteridae > Protopterus > Protopterus annectens. The sequence continues at coordinate 467,046,948 of NC_056750.1, forward strand.
ATGACTTGTTCAAAATCTGCCTGGAGAATAAAGCCAGCTTGGATTTGAAGGCTTTCACGTTTGTGTACATGTCATGCACAAACTGCTCCTTCTCCTGCAGTTTCACGTTGAGCTCATTCAAGTGTGAAAATACGTCCGTAGCAAACGCAAAGTCACACATCCAGCTCTTGTTGCTCAGCTCAGGAAATTCATCAGTCTTCCCCTGCCACTCCAAAAACACGCCAATCTCCTCTTTGAGCTCCCACACTCATTGAAACACTTTGCCCAAACTCAACCAGCGGACACGGGAGTGATAAAGCAGGTCCTGGTGATCCACATCAGTTTCCTCCAGGAACGCAATGAACTGACGGTGCTGAAGTCCCCGTGCGCGTATGAAGTTGACAAGTTTCACCACAGGATTCACAACATGATTCAGCTGTAACACCGATTTACATAGAGATTCCTGGTGGATGATGCAGTGGAGGAAAATGACATCCTGGTCAGGGTTTTCATCTTTCACTTTATTCTGGATTCTCCTCAGCAGGCCAACGTTTTTTCCCGTTAAATTCGGAGATCCATCTGTGGTGACGTTAACAAGCTTACTCCAGGGAAGCTTCATGTTTTCGATGGCAGCAGTCACCCGTTCAAACAAGTCCTCTCCCCGTGTTTGTCCTTTCAGAGACTCCATTGTCAAAAACTCCTCCGTTATTTCAAAAGTTTCGTTGATTCCTCGGATAAAAATGAGGAGCTGAGCAGTGTCTTTGACATCGTTGCTTTCATCCAGTGCTAAAGAATAAAAAGTGAATGACTTCGCCTTTTTGTTTAATCTGCTGGTGATATCTTCATCTATTAGTTCCACACGGCAAGTCACCCGTGAGTCCGCCGTGATAAACTGATTTTCTCAAATTTGTCTTTGGTCTCCGGGCACAAAATACCTGCTGTCTCTACCATACATTCTTTTAAAAACTCGCCCTCAGACAGTGGTTTGCTGGCCTTTGCTATTTTGAATGAAAGCATAAAACTGGCCTTGGTACTTGACTCTTGAATGGCAGTTTGACGGTGAAAAAAACTTTGCTGAGCCTTCAAATTAGCTGCCACCTTCTCAGCAGCAGCTTCCCGTTCTTTTGTTGAGAGCTTGCTAGCATAATTAGCGTGCTTTGTGGCAAAGTGAAGGCTAATATTATACTCTTTAAAAACCACCACAGTTTCTTGGCATATCAGGGAAACAGCAGATGATCGGTGTTCAGTGAAAAAATATTTAGTTGTCCCCATTCTCTGTCCACTTTCCTTTTCTTGGGTCCGCTCATCTTCATAGAGGGGCGGTGGGTCAAAGGGTAAAGTGCAAACGTGGACTAATAGGCCTACGCTTCACCTCAACAAAGCCAATATATCTAGAGTGTGCCATCTAGTGAGGAAACATCAGAATTGCAGGGGAAATAAAATATTAACAAGGTTAATTTATTAAATTTTTTCAAGTTTGGCGGGCCGAATCAAAACGTTTAATGGGCCGAATGTGGCCCCCGGGCCGTAGTTTGCCCATGCCTGGTGTAGATAATACAGTGATGGAAAAGTCGTAAGAGTTTTGAAGACTGAAATAACGTTTTTGAGTATTGATTTGCATTTTGATTGCAACATCACTGTTCATGTTAATGTGTTTTGGAAATGAATCATAAAGAGTGAGAACAGAATCATATAGGGGTGCTTCTGTCGATAGACTCAAAGAAATATTAACAGGATGACATTGAGCTGTGTCAGATTCCTGGCATCCTGTTAATATTTTAGACTTGTTTCTGTCCTTGAGTTAGTTGAGTGACACTAAACAGAAAAGTAAAGTTGCATCTATTATGCGATCATAGGTGAGTTCTAGGCTAACTACACTTTTGGGCCATGTTAAGCCTGGTTAGTTTCCCATTTTGTGCTTAAATTAACCTCCCATTTGTTTATTGATTGTCCGTACCCATACCATGGTCGATAATTACATATTATTCATAATGAGAATAACTGAGATCATACAGTAGATAATTTGAGGGGGACCCACTGATGGGGAAAAAGTATTTAGTAACTGCCTCTGTCCATCATTAGTACAGGGACAGTCCTGGGGTAAATTTTCTGTTTCCCATCCATAGATCCAAGTTGCACTTGAATATGTACAAGGGCAAACTTTGTTTTATGTGGATGGGGAGTCTGTTCCAGAGCAGCAGTATCCTCTGCGAGACATAACTGTCCCTCCAAACCATTCTGTTGATGTTAAAGAAGAGGCTTAGATCCCTAGACTGAGTATTTCTGATGCCATTTGACTTGCTGATGTGCAGTAAATCCATAAGTACTGGGTTTGAGGATGTCTTGTATGCCAGACACAGGTCACCTATTAGCAGTCTGTAGGATAATAAGTATAGTGACAGGGCTTTGAGTTGGTTAGGTCATGTTGTTTGTCTTGTATGCTTTTTAGTCAGGGATCTCTGTGGCATTCCAATTGTGACATGTGTCTGGACATATACATCTCAAAGGAGGCATTATATTTTCAATGACTGGCTTAATGAGGGCTGAGTAAAGGGGAACAACGACATCCCTAGATCAAGATACAGTCCCTGTTTATAAGCTGTGAAGTAAAGCAGGGCTTTCTTACAACTGACACATGTTGGTCAAAAGTTACATCTCTGTATACATAAGTTCCCAAATCCTGAACAACTGGGTTAACACTCAGGGATGTATTGTTAATGTCGTAGTTCCCTGGGATAGATGATTTCCCAAAGGATACAGTAATGTATTTCTGGCATTTAGTTTCACTTCACGATTATGGCACCAGTTATTTATTTGGGATGAAATTTCATGCAGGATGGCTAAGTCATTTGGGGATTCAGTGACTGTTCCTAGCTTGCAGTCATTTGCAAACTTAGTCAGCCAGAGCCCTTTGGTATTAGCTCTTACTTCAGAAAAGTAGATGCCAAACACGAAAGACTATCAAACAGACTGTTACGCCATAGTTTAACAAAACTGCAAATGCTGTTTGTTATATGGACATTTATAAATAACACTTAAGCAAGCAACAAGTACACAGCACGTCCTGTGTCATATAATTTTTCAGGTGTGCCACCTTTGCATGTGCTTATCTGTCTTCCCTATTAGGCTGTTTTTATTTACCTCACAAATGATTTTAAGAAAAATGTTCTTTTCACTGTATCAATCAGTGGCATAAACTACAGAAATCATATTTTGAAAATTGTAATAAAATGTTTTTTGATCTTTAAGCACTGACATTACTCATAATATAATGGATAGATGGATTATTTAATGCAAACACACACACACACACACACACACACACACACACACACACACACACACACACACACACACACACACACACACACACACACACTCTTATACAAATAAATAAATACACATTTATAAACAGAGAAAGGAAATACTTATTTCTTTGGTGTGTATAGTGCTGTGGCTGTTTTATAATAAATAATTTCCATTTCTATTTCATTTTGTATTTAAGCTCTTCAGAAAGGTTAACTATAGTTCATATTTAATATATGTTATAATAGGAATGTTAAGTTGTCAATCTCGCCTTCATTCTTGCTGGATGGGTTCGGAGCCGATCCTCGGCTCCGACTCGGCACTTGCTAAGCTTGAGAACTCCTTTTACCAGCTCGAGGCAACCCTATATCCCATGATGCAAGGCGCGACTACCTCAGATCTCGTTTGCCGCTTCGCGAAGAGGTCTCTTTTTTGCCAGCTCAGGTGAGTTTTCTATTTCAGCAGTTATTCAGGGGTAATTCTCCCTTTTTCTTATTTTGGTTAGTTTCTAAACTAGTGTGTATAGCTATACTATAGTTCCCACCCTATATTCCTCCATTTGGATAAAAGTTTATTTTTTCTCTGTTAGGCCTAAGCCTCCCAGTTCATTAATCCTTGTCAGTTTGTGTGTGTTTTGGGGTTAATTGTGTGACTTTTGTTGAGTGTGTGTATTTTCTTTTCTTAGATTATGTCTAAAGAGGGAAAGGTCTCAGGCTTCAAGAAGTGTGACTCGTGCTGTCAGAAGATGTCTCTGACAGACGGTCACACTTCTTGTGTTTACTGCCTGGGGCCTTTACACCTGCAGGACTCCTGTGCTATATGCCACTCCTTTAGCCAGAGAGTCCTGCAGGAGAGGAGGAACAAGTTGATCCTCCGTGGCTTATTAAAGCCAGAAGGTTCACCGACAAAGACTGGGTCGGGAAAACCTTCCAAGCCACCTAAGGTTCAGGCTTCGGTAGTTAAGCCTTCCCCGGTGGCTCCGACTCCTTCGGAGTCGAGATCGGCTCCGGCTGGAGCCGATCTTTCTACCACTGATATTGTAGTGTCGGTTCCTTCCGGCTCCGACACACAGTTTCCAGTTTCCTTGTCAGCACCGGCTGGTGCCGAGGTGTTATCCAGCATCGGAGCCGATAAGTCTTCGGCTCCATCTGGAACCGAGAGGTTGTCCGCTCCGATGGCTCCGTCCAGGAAGAGATCTCGGTCCCCTTCTCTGGGGTCGATTTGCTCGGCTCCGAGGTCTCCTCTTTTATCGGAACGGAGTCAATGGAGCTGATCTTCGAGATCTTCCAGGCTGTCAGACCACGATTTAGAGAGGGTGGTAAGCAGGCTGTTGAAGTCACAGGCACTAGCCCAAATGCTCCATAGCCCGTCTCAACAGACTTCGGCTATTGCTCTTCCCCTTGAACTTCCTCCTCCGACTCTCCTCCAGAGTTCAGAGCCGGAGCTTTTCGGGACAGTGACCGTGTCGGCGCTGGGGCCGATACATCCCCTTTCGGCTCCGTTGGCTTCGGCTCCGATCTCCTCCATGAGACCTTCCTTGGAGGGATCCGGTCGTCGAGTTTCCCTTGTCGGCTCCGAGGGGGCTAGTGGCATCGGACCCTTGTCCGACCCCGCTCTCCCTCTCGGAGCTTCGGCTTTGGTGAGCTCGGCACTGACATCGGCCTCGGAGCCTTCTTTTTCAGTGGAGCCGGGAATTCCTGTCTCTTCGGAGCAGGAGTCTTCTGGTCTCCCTGGGAGAGGAGCCTTTGAGGTGATGAGGAGTGTCCTGGCACCTGAGCCAGGTCAACGGTCCATCCCTTTAGCTCCTCCCTCTTCGGTGCCTGTTGATGTCTCTTGCCAGTCTCTTGCTCCCAGGCCCAGGGATCCATCGCCCCAGGTTTCCCCATTGGGAATGACTTCCTCTTCCGAGGTTTCTCCTGATCCCACAGGAGAGCCCCCGCGCAAGAGGACGTGTAAGAGGAAACACACAGACTCCCCTGAGTCTACCACATCGGATACCGACTTAGATGAGTCGGAGGGTTCCCCCCGGTCCCCCTCTGAGGATGTCTCCTTTTCAGACATCCTGGAACTCCTCAAACAGAGGGGGAACTGGCCTTCCATTGACCCCTCTGAGGATGAGTCGGTATACCTGGAGGCATTTGGATCTCGACCCTCCACCTCCTGGGTGTCTCCGCCTTTTGACCCACTCATGCAGGTAGTGGCTCGGAAGGCGTGGGCAGCCCCGGATTCTGTGGAACCTGTCCCCAGGAGGCCATCCAAATTTATTACGGCCCCTTCAGACAAGCAGTTTCTATCTAAGGGCGTCTCTGTGGATGCTATGGTGGTGGCGGCGGCCACCAAGAAGGAACTTGCGGATCCTTCTGTGCCTGTCCATCATCCTAACAAAGACTCTAGGACCATGGATAGGTATGGCAAGCGGATGTTTTCTTCAGCGACCTTTGCTATGCGTTCGCTGAACTACCTTTGTCACTTCACCAGACTTCAGAGAGACATTCTCAAGGAACTAGGTGAGGTAGTTCAGGATCCTTCAGCTGCTGGGGCCAGGACAAGATTGCCTCACAGCTAACAACCCTAAATTCTTTAACCAACTCCTCCATGCGGCTCATATCCTATGCGGCTGATGGAGCGAGTAGAGCCGCAGGCACAGGAGTGGCACTTAGGCGTCAGGCCTGGATGCAGCTTTGTAATTTCACGGACCCCTTCAAGGCGTCCTTCACCAATACCCCCTTTGACGGTTCGGCTTTGTTTGGACCGCAGGTGAAGGAGACCTTGACCAGGTGTGAACAAGACGGCAAAACCCTTTCTGCCGTAGGAGTCCATTTTTCCACTCCTTCAAGACCCTATCCCAAAGGTCAGAAAGGAGGAAAAATGTGGTTCCATAAAGCCCAAGGAGTTACGCTGGACACACGTGGTCAGTTTACCCCCAGAGGCAGAGGGGGTAACAATAACAGACGCCGCCCTAGAGGCAGGGGGGGTCCCCAGAATCAGGGTAGCAGGGAGCCTCTTCCTGACAAACCCTTTCAGCATCCCTGAGGTGTTGCCCGACTGTCCACCCTTGGAGGCAGTTGGGGGAAGGATATCGCTGTACCCATTAGCCTGGCGTTCCCTCTCACAAGACATATGGGTACAGTCGATCATATCCGAGGGTTACAAAATCCCTTTCGAAAGGTATCCTGTACCTCTCCAATCCCTTCCAGACATCTCACCCGGTCAAAGGGATTTGGCAAAACAGGAGGTCTCAAAGCTCCTAGAAAAAAGAGCCGTCCAAATAGTTCCAGCAGACCAAGTAGGATCGGGCATCTACTCAAGATTCTTTATGGTCCCCAAAAGGACGGGAGATTGGAGACCAATTTTAGACCTGAGCAATCTAAACAGATTTGTCAGAAAGGCAAGATTCCGGATGGTCACGGTTCAGTCCATTCTGCCCTTTTTGGGCAAGGACAACTGGATGTGCTCGATAGACCTTCAGGACGCGTACTATCACATAAAGATACACAGACGCTCCAGGAGGTTTCTCCGCTTTCGGCTGGGGACCAGTCATTATCAATTCAGAGCCCTGCCCTTTGGCCTCACTTCAGCCCCCAGAGTGTTTACCAAAGGCATGGCAGTGGTTATGGCTCATCTGAGACGTCAAGGATTCCAGGTGTTTCCTTATTTAGACGACTGGCTCCTCTCCGCCACCTCCAAGCATCAGCTTCTTCAATGCAGAGACTACACTCTGCAGATCTGCAAACAGTTGGGAATCTCAGTGAATTTCGAAAAATCTTCTCTGCTGCCTTGCCAATCTATCACCTTTATAGGCGCAGAGCTAAACACCGTCAGTATGTTAGCCAGACTAACAAATCAGAGAATTCTGGACATCCAAAAATACGTTCGGATCATTTTACTGAGCAACAAGGTCAGAGCCAGATTGGTTCTGAAGGTTCTAGGTCTTATGGCTGCGGCCATTGTACTTCTACCATTAGCTCGCTTCCACATGCGTCTTCTGCAGTGGATGTTATTCACTCAGTGGTCGTTCCAGAACCTACCCATGAGGCACGAAATTCTGGTTACACAATCGTGCAAGACTCATCTAACCTGGTGGATATCTTCTCCTCTGCTCCATCAGGGCCGACCGTTTGTTCCCCCAACTCCGGTTGCCACAGTCACTTCGGATGCCTCTCTGATCGGGTGGGGGGGGCATTATCAGGGCAGGATGGTCCATGGGACTTGGCAACCCACAGAATACCATCTGCACATAAATGTCCTGGAGATGAGAGCGGTGCTTTTAACGTTGCAAGCCCTCAACGACTTTCTTCCCTCGGGGACTATTGCAGTTCAAACGTACAACATGTCTGTAGTCTGGTACATCAACAAGCAGGGCGGGACCTGGTCCTATCCTTTATGTCGAGAAGCTCTCAGACTTTGGCAATGGGCAATCTCCTCTCATCGGTTTCTGATAGCAACGCACATCCCCGGCAAGTCCAACCTCTTAGTGGACAGACTGAGCAGAGCTATTCTCATGCCTCACGAGTGGTCTCTCAAACAATAGGTAGTGGACGAGATTTTTCAGAAGTGGGGCACCCCTTGTTGCGACCTTTTTGCTACACCCCAACACAGCAAATGCCCAGACTTCTTCACCCTCTTTCCCCTACCAGGCCATCCCCTGAGAGACTCTGTAACCCAGGATTGGCCCCGGGGACTTCTGTACGCTTTTCCCCCATTCCCTTTAATTCCACAGGTCATTCAGAAAGCTACCGTTTTGAGAGCCAAGTTGATTCTCATTGCCCCTTACTGGCCTCGAGAAATTTGGTTTCCGTCCCTACATCGTCATCTCCTGGTGCAGCCTTGGCATCTGGACCCAGTTCCAGATCTTCTGATCCACCAGACAGGTCAACAGCACCGGGCCATTCGTTCTCTCAACCTCACTGCTTGGTTGCTCCACTTCCTTCCCTAGCCAGGCTTCCTGTGATCTCTGACCCTGTTAGAGATATCATAATAGCTTCCTTAAAGTCGTCCACCAGAACGGTTTATGCTAGCAAGTGGCGACGTTTTTCCCTATGGGCAAACTCCAGGCACATTGATCCCTTTACTGTGCCGGTGCATTCAATTTTGGATTTTCTGGCTGAAGTTTTTCAGTCAGGATCTTCATCGACAGTTAAAGTCCGACTGGCAGCAATTTCTAAATATCATGTTGGCTTGCAAGATCATAACATAATGTCACACAGACTGTGCAAAGCTTTTCTGAGAGGTGTTTTTTTCCTAAAACCTCCAGTAAAACATCCTCCTCCACAATGTGATCTGAATTTGATGTTAGCTTCCTTGATTTTACCCCCCTTCGAACCGTCTGCTTCATGCTCGTTAAAGTTGCTGACCTGGAAAACAATATTCTTGGTGGCTGTCACTTCAGCAAGGAGGGTATCTGAACTACAAGCCCTCTGTATCCGTTCCCCATACTTAGTTTTTCACAAGGATAGGGTATCCTTAAGAACTAATCCATCTTTTCTGCCCAAAGTTGTTTCTCAGACTAATATTAATCAATCCATTGATCTACCAGTTTTTTTTCCCTAATTATTCGGACAGAGCTGAACAAAAACTTAATTTTTTGGATGTCCATCGTCAACTCAGATATTATTTGCATAGAACTAAACAATTCAGGAAATCTGATCAATTATTTGTTTCCTATGCAGAAAACAGGAAAGGTCTCCCAGTTTCAAAAGTGACCTTATCCAGATGGTTGTCTTCTACCATTTCTTATGTGTATTCGCTCAGAGGCAAGCAACTACCCTCAAAACCGAAAGTGCATTCAACCAGGAGCCTGTCCACATCTACAGCTTTTCAGGATAGGCTACCCATTGATACCATTTGTGCAGCAGCTACTTGGGCCACTCCTCATACCTTTGTCTCTCATTATAAATTAGATTTGGCCTCCAGGGACAGAGCCAGGTTTGGTTCCACAGTTCTCAAGAGTCTGTTCCATTGAGCCACCCAGGATACAGGTGCTAGGGACGCGGTCCCATCCAGCAAGAATGAAGGCGAGATTGACAACTTAACATTTAGAAGTTATGTACATACCATAACGTTCCATGTTAGTTGTCTTCTCTCGCCTTCTTTCTTGCGTCCCTCCCTCCTTCCCCCTGGCCTAGACAGATCTTGAAGGGCTTCTCTTTCTCAGTTTTCACTCTCCTGAGTCTTCAGTAGAAAGAGTCTATCTTAAGAACTTTTTGCCTAGTTTTTCTAGGCTAGTCTTTGCTCTTCCTTTGGGAATAGTATTATTTAGCAGGGTATTATAGCTACCAAATGAGATCTGAGGTAGTCTCGCCTTGCATCATGGGATATAGGGTTACCTCGAGCTGGTAAAAGGAGTTCTCAAGCTTAGCAGTGCAGTGGAGCCGAGGATCGGCTCCGAACCCATCCAGCAAGAAAGAAGGCGAGAGAAGACAACTAACATGGAACGTTATGGTATGTACATAACTTCTAAATCTTGTTTAGGAATTTTACTTAATTAACTGCTTTATGCGTACCATATTAATGTTCAAACAGATGCATATTAATGTTCAAACAGATGTATACTTCCTTGGATAAAATAGAGGCATTCACTTTGGACCTTATGTCCGTATTTGAATATAAATGTCAGACTTCAAATGCATTAGCCTCCACATGTGGCATAGAGGGATAAAGTGATAATTACATCCCGGGTTCCATGTGTAGTCAGGGAGAATTGGCATGCTCATGCTTTTGACATACTCACATGGACTGATTACAACAGTATGGTGCTGCCTTTGGGGGTGCAGAGTGTCTTGCTGACATCAGCCCCTTATAGAAGTGAGGGTGGATTCAGCACTGATACCCATTGTATGTCATGCCATTAGAGTGTTATTGATTTCATGCAGCGTTGGTGGAGAATTAGCAGAAAACACTTCCTGGTAACAGTGTGACTCTGCTCCTGCTTCCTCGTTCTCTTCATCAGCCCTGGACATGAGTAGAGATTATCCTGGGATAGGCTAAGGAGATGCAGTAGACCTGGTGTATGTCGAGTGGTCCTGGGAACAGTCGATGGTCAGTGGTGGGGAGCCAAAAGGACTCTTGTAAAAAAAAAAAAAAAAAACTTTGAATACATTAGCTCTTCACAACAATGCATACATTTCAAATCCAAATTAATAGGGACTGAATTTCATTACTGCAAGTTGTGAATCTTAGAGACATTTAGATATTATAAAGCCTTTGTTATTTATGTATTTATGTTCTTTAATATTATTTACTGCTACTGTGTTCTGACTCATACAGTAATTATGGGATACAACCAGAAATGCAGACTCTCTTTGCCACAGTTTCCAATCTTTGTAATATACTAAATGGAAACATTTGCATTAAAATAAGTAGGTAGCCAACTATCATTATATGAAAACAGAATTATACAGTGGCAAAGAATTATCTGAAATCTGAGTGGACCAAACCACCTTTTTCCATGCATAAATTATTTAATCACTCATAGAAAAATATGTCATCTAGTGAAAGGAAACCATTGTAATTTTTCTTCAATACTTGGCATCTCAGAAGCTGCTAACACAATTCCTTTTTTCTTCAGTTTCATATAAAATTAATAGGCAAATCTCATAATGTCAACCTAAAATTTTATTAAATGGGTTATTGCTAAAATGCTCCCCTCATGCAGCTGGCATTCAAACTCGAAATGAAATATTGCTGTAAACTGAGTTAGAGAGTAAACAAAGATTACCCATCTCAAAACATAAATGCACCACAAGATATTTTACTTTCATGATCTACCTACATTGCAAGTCTAATGTTATACAACTCAGTTTCTGGTTTTGTTTCATAAAACTGTACACTTCTTACCTCACAATTACTAACATCCCATATTATGGTGCATCATGGAAAATCTCTGTAAGAAGAGACAAAATTGAGTATAGGGAAAAAAGAAAAAAAGTACCAGGTGATGATGGCCTCCTGAAATGATGTGATATAGTCCCTACCTGATGTCACTGTTGACCGTCTAAGTATTTGAACTATAATCTCACGTACACAGAAGAAAAAAAGCTTTCAAAATAAATACCCTTGCCAGCCTATCTGATGTAGATGGATAAAACCATAACTATGACCTGAGATTCAGTAGTGTGTCAGATACTGGGGGAGCTGGGTATGGGATGATGTGAGTGAACAACAGGCTTGTCCATCCCAGGGGGATGGGGGGGGGGGTCGACCTCCATACAACACTGACACTTACTTGAGAGAGGAAGAGAGTTGTATGGGGCACAGTCCTAGGGGCCTTGGATGTGCTTGGCTCTGCCAAGACATGTTTCAGCAGTAATCCTTATGTATAGTAGGCGAATATGCAAACACACACACAAACACACACACACACACACACACACACACACACACACACACACACACACACACACAGGTATAGCAAACCTTCATGTCAATCTCTAAGGGAGGGTTAGGTCCCAAGATGGAAAAAATCCTTTATCGCTGTCTAAATTATGGCCATTGCCACTGTGACAAAGAACAAATAAGTGAGTTGTGGTGCAAGCAGCAAGCTTGACACCCAATAAAAAAATATACAAAGAGTAAATAAGCAGAGGATTAAGGCTATGAACAGTTAGTAAGCTGTTTCCTCTGGCTTTTGATTCCCTCATATTCCATTAGCCTACTGTGTGGCTCTGAGAACTCTCCTTAACTAGACACTGCTCACAAAAGGGACATTTGTATCCAGTAGACTTTCCTAGTTAACAAATAAATAAAATAAAAATAAATATGTGCTCTATGTTGTATACCTACAGGGTTGGGGATTAGTATAAAGGTTAAAGTGTTTACCTCACAGACACAAGTTACAGCGTTTGATTCACGACTTTGAGAGGAAAATTGGCCAGGCTTAAAATGGCCCACAAGGGCAGCTAGCCTAGTACTTACCTATGACCAAGTAAAAGTAGTTGTACATTAACAAATGAGTGTAAATTACTGTTTACCAACGTTTATCATGTCAAAATCTCAAAAAACTTTAATTCCTGTATTTATGATGGCACTATGAATGTAAGATCCATTAATTGTTACCATGTAAACATTATTTTAAAAAATAAATACAGGCAGAGAATGTATTCATTTATTTGTTTGACAGCCAGTTTGATGCACTATATGAGATAGTTTCTTCTGCTAAAATATTAGACAGCTGAAATTGCAGAAAAAAATGGACCACCTTTCTGACCTGCAGAACACAAAAATATGTTTGCATTTTCATTTTTTCTATATCTGTTATTGTTTGCATTATTTTATCCGGAGCTTTTCTCCCCGGGTCTGCTGAAAACGGGCTTTTAACCCAGTCTGACACTACCCGGTTAACAAATGTAATAAATAAATAAATAAAAATAAAATAAACACAAAAATAAATGTAGAGCATGATATGGTAGCAATGTACCATGTGTGAGTTTGAGTACAAAACAATGCATATTATAGACATAGACTCTGGATTAAATAATGCTGTTAGCAAGAAGCCCGTGTTAAATATGAAACAGGGCAATTTAGACATTAGTAAAAAGAAATATTTGAATGTTTAACTTCTGTGTTTTTTTACACTTATACATTTATAGTGATAGAAGTTACATGTTTGTAATAAGCACTGTTTTATAGGCTTTGGCATCAACTGTTTCTTTAAATAGTTCATTAAGATGCACTTCTATTCATGGGACTTGTTTTAATTATATGTACTGGTCACCTTTGCTTTTTAAACTTTAACTGCGTCTCAACTTTAAATGCCTGAGAAAGCATGTGTTTTTATTTAACACTTTTGTTGTTTAATGAAGTCTGTTCCTATATTATTCCTGATCCAAGATTGTTTCTGTTTGTAACACTTGTAAATGCTTGAGCTGAGAATTCACTTCTGTTGAGACACATTTGTGAAATGACATAGATTTCCCACTCCCTCCTCAAAGAATGCATGACATTGGACCAGTATTTGAATTTCTGCATAGGTGCCCTAGCAGTCAAGACTTCATATCTCACCATACTATTTGAGAGTATTAGTAGTCTGGACTCAAAACAGGTAGCAGTTAAACTGCTGTCCTGTTGTTTGTGTATTGTACTTGCAGAGTGAGTGCATTTGTGACAGACAAACGATGAGACATAGATGCTTTTTTTTTCATACTTCATTGTATTTGCTGCTGCACACATAGAAGATGTTCACTTTGTGTTCCTAGATGAAAGATGATGTTAACTGCAGTATATTATGATAGCTTTGCATAGGTCATTGTAGTGAAGAAGCTAAAATGGCTATAAATAATATTCCTTTGTGTTTTTGATCTTTAATATTTCTTGAAGTATGTGTTTTTGTAATTGGGCTGCAGTTACAAAGATATATTTGAAATGTTATGATATTGCTATGTCAAACAGTAAGGACATATTTGATTTATTTGGAAGGAAATGCAGATGCAAAGTAAGCAATTCAGTCTTCATGTGATAACCAAAGCACAGGTGCAGGAGGTGATAACACAGACTTCTACCAATGGGACATGTTACGGTATTATAACATACCCATTTCATCCCACTGACTCTGCTACATGATGTTTACATGGCAGTCATAGTTCCCCTATGGGAAGTCACTGATATATAATGTATTTACCTAAACATGACATGTGGGATTCCCTGCTGGTGTTAGTGAATGGCATGCAGAATACTCCTTTTGATAGGTTTGTTTGCAGTATCTTCCTACCCCTCGGAATTGTTTCTAAAAGACTGTTAGTAGCCATCAAATTCTAAGATTATATCGCTATCCTACACCAGTGTGATAAGATTTTTGTCCTGATTGATTTTACAAATAGAGCCATTTTCCATTTTTAAATTAATTCACACACAAAATTTAATTTACCATGTATTTAAATGAGGCAATCTTACTTTGTAGCAAAATTTACACATATATGCACGACTTTATTCATCTTGTATTTAAATGAGGCATTCTTGTTTGCCAGCAGAATTTAGAGGACTACATAATTTTGAACTGCCTTTTGTGCCAGTGTGAATCTGAAGGTTGCTTGACAGAATAACTCAGTGAAAATAAACAAAAAACAATGTGAAGTAAAATGGGATGTAATCAGTGTTTATATTCCCTCTAGATCACATCTAATGCCGAGACTGAAGGAATCGCGGTCCCACGAGTCTTTGCTCAGCCCCAGTAGTGCTGTTGAGGCTCTCGATCTCAGCATGGAGGAAGAGGTCATCATCAAACCTGTGCACAGCAGTATTCTGGGTCAGGACTATTGCTTTGAGGTAAGAGATACAAATGTATAAGCTTAGTAGTCTACTAAAAATGCTATGGACTACAGTCCCCCTTTAAATAATTTAATGTATTCTTTTTCCATAGGTTTCTTGTGAACACTTAGATTAAAATATGGAATCATTCTGAAAACATACATTCCTGGTGATGGATTAAGAAATGGCTATACATTCTTTCGTAAATAAAAAAACTCAGTACTTCTCTTTAAAAATATTTTATATTATACATTATAGGTTCATAGGTTCATAGCTAGGTACTAGGCTATCTGCCCGAAGACATTTATAAGCCTAGCCAGAATGTGTTGGCTTTCACCGCCCCCCCCCTTAGATTAGTTCCCTGTGCCTCTGTCCAGCAGAGCCACTGAAGTGATCCCTGGGGTAAACTTTCTGTTTCGCATCCACTCATCAATGTTTCTCTTGAAGAGTGTTAGTGAGGAGCTCTGCCTAATGTAGATTGGAATCTTGTTCCAAAGCATGGGAAGTCTCTGGGACAGGAATCTATCCCTCCAGCATGTCCTATTTATTGTTGTGGTGAAGTTTAGATCCCTAGAGCGTGTGGCTCGAGGGGATATGGTTTTCTTTAGGTGGAGCATGTAGATCAGTTCTGGGTTGGACATGGCCTTGTATGTCAGGCAGAGATCACCTCTGAGTAGGTGGTATGCAACCAAGTACAGCTGGAGTTTCTTCAGTTGAGCTGCATAGGGCAGCTCTTTGAGGCCAGTGATCCTCTTGGTGAGGTACTTCTGTGGTCTTTCCAGCTATTGCAGATGTCTTGTAAGGTACATCCCAAATGGGGCGTTGTACTCTATGATGGGTCTGATGAGTGATGAGTAGAGGGGCACAATTACCTCTTTTGATCTGGATGTGAACCGTTTTGTGATTAAGTGGGCCACATAGAAGGATTTTCTAACCACTTTGGCAATGTGGTTATCAAAGGAGAGATTACTATCTACTTGGGTCCCCAGATCCCTTATTACGTCTTCTGTAATTAGGGGACTACCACCTATGTGGTAGTTTGTGGGTACTTTGTTTTTTTTCAAAGGGGATGACTATGCACTTTTTGGCATTTAGCTTGAGGCCATGATTTTGACACCAGGTATCCATCTCAGTGAAACCCTTTTGGAGGATGTATGTGTCAGCCAGAGAGTCAATTATAGCCCCTAGTTGCAGTCATCTGCGAACTTGGTCAGCCATAGTCCTCCTGTGCTTGCCTGTACCTCTGAGAAGTATATGCCGAACAGGAGGGGTCCTTGGACTGAGCTCTGGGGAATGCCACTTGTAACAGCGGTTTAGAGTCGGACCTAGATCCCGCAATTCTCACCATGTGGGTTCTGCCCATGAGCCATTTGGCAACCCATCTTGTGACATAGGGGTTTATGTTCAGGCTGGTGAGCTTGTCTATAATACCAGAATGGGGAATGGTGTCAAAGGCCTTTGTGAGGTATAGGTAGGTTGTGTGTACCACCTTTCCCTCGTCTGTAGCCTTGGTAATTGTCTCAAAGAAGTCCACCAGGTTTAGGAGGCAAGATCTGCCCTTAACAAAGCTGAACTGGGTAGGGTCCAGTGTTTGGAGGTTCCCAATGTCTCTGTTAATGAGGTCCATGATGATACGCTCCATAGCCTTGCAGACCAAGCTAGTCAGGCTCATAGGGCAATAGTTCCCGGGGTTTGTTGTGGCTCCACCTTTGTGGAGCAGAATAACTGTTGCTGTGTGCCACTCTATGGGTACGAAGCCTGTGGAGAGGCTGAGTTTGAACAGTGTGTTTAGATAAGGGGTTAGTTTGTCTTTGAGCTTGTGTAGGACGCAGCCTGGGACACCGTCCAGTCCCATTGATGCTGTGTTTTTGGCTTTGGGGAGGACTGTTTTAACCTGAGTGTCTGTGATTTCAGGGGCTCTACATTCTTCTGGTATGGTTATGGGCCCTTTTGGGGGTGAAGTTTGCACTGAACCTGTCTGTCAGGATGTTGGTGATATCGGCCGGTTCAGTGTATTTTGTGCCATTCTGCACTAACTCCGAGCAGATCTGAGTATTGCCATTTAGATTCTTGACATAGCTAAAGATTGCCTTGTGGTTATCTTTGGAGTCCTTTGCAATTTTTCTTTCGAAGCTAGCCTTGGATGATTTTATGAGGGATCGTAGTTTGTTGTTGATACTGATTAGGGATGTCTTCCTTTCTTGGGATTTTACTCTTTTCTGTACTAGTCTCCTCCTTCTGTTGTATAGCTTGTTTATGGCAGGGATCCACCAGACTGGTTTCCTTTTCTTGGAGGAGTGAGTCTTGGTTTTTCTTGGGATAGCATGATCCATGCATTCTTGTAGGTGCCCGTAGAATGCATTAGTAAAGGATTTTGCAGCTTGGACAGCATTATCTTTTAGCATGGGGGCTTTGAAACTTTCCACCTCAGTCTTAAGTAACGTGACGTTTGCTTTTGAAAAATGTTTCACTGTGTTTCTCAGTGTTTCCAGAAATGCGGAATGGGGGTCCTGGGACATGGTGGGTGATCTGTAGCAAGCTACAATTTGAATTGCAGTTTTGCCCGTTGTTATTTGCACGTGGATGATCTCTGAAGCATCGTGCTGTGCCATTAACCTGGAGGTGTGGGTATCGTTGATGAATATGGATATGCCTCCACCTTTTGTATTTTGGTCCGGGTTCTGTGGCCGAAATGTATGGTATGAGTTGTAGCCTGATAGTGCTGGGATGCTTTCTGGAGCCTTAAACCAGGTTTCTGTTACTGTACATATATCGATTTTCTCCATACTGAGGAGTGCATTTTGAGGTTTAGATTTCTGGCATTGAGTAGCATTACCCTCAGTTTTTTGTTACTTGTGCTATTTACGGCGGTGGGTTTGTCTTTTGAGCTTTGCCTAAAAAAGGCACTATGGGGGTGGTAAGAGCCTTGGCCAGTATTCGAAAGCCTAAGCGAGCATGTCATCCCAGGTGGACAGACACTGGATCCCCCTTGAATGACACCAGAAACTTAGCCATTTGTTGAAATTGATAATTTTTTCTTTATACCGTGGTATCATTCTTGGTGAGGGCAGGATGCTACTCAGGGTTAGGGTCATACCAGCTTGGGCTACGTGATCAGAAAGCTCTTCCATGTCTCTTTTCATGTAGTCCAGGGAGATACAGCTCAGGTCATTCACACCAACATGGACAATGACAGAATTGTATTTGTACTTGTTCTGGAGTGACCTGGGTGCTTGTGTTATGTGGCGGATCCTGGCATCTCACAGGTAGTTAACAGTAACCTTCTCCTTGTTCAGCCTAGTGAGTGGGACGTCAGTGTGCCTGACTATAGAGTCACCTATTACTAGTGTGTTGGGTATGTTATTTTGCCTTAAGGGCTGTGATTGGGTGGCACTCTGGTTTTGTGAAGTATGTGTTTCATGGTTTGTGTTGGGGGGGTGGAGGTTGCTTGGATGTCTTCTTTGGAGGTCTCTGTTGCTTTTGCAAATTTTTATTTAGAGCCTCCAAGTATGTTTTCGTGTATTTATGTGTGTTTTTTGTCGGTGCTGGTTTAATGGGTCTATGTGAAACTGGTGGTGTGATGCAAGTATTTCCTTTCTCCTCTTGACTGTGTGATCCAGTCTTGGGTTGAGAGAGCTTAGCCTCCAGTTTGGCTTTATAACTGCATCTCTTGCATGTATTAGTGTTTGGTGGGAGGAGGAGAAAGTTGTCTGTGTACATGAGGCAGTTGTAACATTGCCTCAAAATGCACAGATTCACCAGTTGGACTGGAGATTACACCTGAAACTGCCCTTTGGACATGCCTGGATAAGTACAGTGGACTGTTTTACTGATTGGCTGGTAAGGTCGAATAGAGAGCCTTGTCCTTCTGAATAGTATAGGGGGGTCTAGTGCTAGGGTTTATAAGTGCTTGCTATGAGTTTTGAGCAAGTGCCAGGCTGAGAAATGAATGGTTTGAGTGCTGAGAAATGAATGGTTTGAGTGCTTAAGTTGAAATTTTGTCTAGTTCCAAGAGAAAAATTGAAGAGGAGACTTTGTGGAGCCGGGAATAGTTATACCCTAGCTAACTGGTGCTGCCCAGTGCGCAAAACCAGACAAATGCGTTTTTTGTAGCAGGGAAATGAAAGAGATAGAAATTAGCCCAAAATGGCCAATAAACTACTAATTTCTGGGCTGATACCACTCCTCCAGGGACAGATAGGCTGCTCAAAGCTCCCCTCTCTCACAGGTGAACAGAGAAACTTCCTTCTATCCAAGTAAGGTATGGGCAAACAGAGACTTGTAACACAGCCCTGAATTTAGCACTAAACTGAAAACTGGAATATACTAGCTTAGAAAGGCGGGAAACAATTGTATATACATATATATTTTTTTCAGAAAATAAAGCAGATACAATCAAAAAAACACTTTAAATGCACATAAAAGGATACTTATTGTTATATATCTGAGATCAGAGTTGTAGTCAATGCCCCTAGTAATAAAGTAGGAAGAAACACAAGTACAGATACAAAGGCAGATGAATAATGTGCAATTTATATATATATATATATATATATATATATATATATATATATATATATATAAAACAATAGAAAACAAACAAACTGATTTAAACAAGTTACCCAATTAACCAGAAAAAAGCTCATAACCAAGCCCTGTTCCAGCAGTCTTCAATCAGACAAGTTCTAACTGCACACTCCTGCTACTAGGGTACAGGGGAACCTTCTCCAAAAAAAGACGGCCTGGATCAGTGCTCAAGTTATACAAACAAAGCTAGATTCAGCAGGCCTTAATCTGGTCTATGCTACAGCAACAAGGTGCACCAATTTCAGAAAGAAACAGTTCAAATAAGCAGGCACAATAAGCCTGTGACCAGAAAGTCCCAGCTCAGAAGGGCAGAATCCAGCCTCTCCTCCCACAAGAGTGCAGACCACAAACCTTCTTAATGTAGAATAACTGGCCTGAAGCCCAAGTGCTTAAACCAGAACTAATACACTTTTAGAATAGCAGACACTAAGCCTTCAATCAGCAATTCCCAGCTTAGAAGGATGTAAGCTACCTGTCCTGCCACAACAGTGCAGACCACAAACGTTAATGTAAAGCAACTGGTATGAAGCCCAAGTGCTTAAAACAAAAGACTTAGAATAACAGTTACAATTTAATCAGACTACTACCAAGAAGTAATAAATGCAGCAGAATAAATAAAATTGTGTACTTTTAAGAAGAGGCAAAAGCAAAATAAAGTAGGAGGAAACACAAATACAGTAAAAGCAGATGAATAAAGTGCATTTTTTTTGTTAGTAAAGTGCAAAGAGAGAGGAAGGAAGAACCTAAGTGGGTTGACCATCTCAAATCTTCTCTCTGTATTAAGTAGAGTGAACAATGGACTCAGAATATGATCTCACTGTACTCGGTTAAGTAAGCAAATAAGATGGACCCAGGAGGAGTGTTCAAATACAGACTTACAGGAGGGGCAAGCAATTCCAGAGCCACCAACACTAACACCAAGACAAGAACAGGGAGGGTGGGTAGGGAACTAACTGCAGAGAGACACACAGCTCACTATTCAATGAAACAATTAGGTAACAGAAAAAATAAAATACAGTACTTTTAAAACTGCAAGTTTGCACGTAACAGATGAATAAAACACAGTACTGCAAGTTTGCACTTAACTTCAGCTTCTAATGCAGGTGATTGTAGCCAACCAAGTCACTCAAAAATTGAGCATAATATGAATTCTCAAACTTTGTGACTAGCACTTAAAGTACAGAGGAAATCCTCTACGCTACAGTTAAATATCAGATAACAAAGAAGTGAGAAGACCACAACCCCCTCTTACAGCACACTATTCAGTGAAACAATTAGGTAACAGAAAACATAAAATACAGTACTTTTAAAACTGCAAGTTTGTACTTAACAGAAGAATAAAGCACAGTACTGCAAGTTTGCACTTAACTTCAGCTTCTAATGCAGGTGATTGTAGCCAACCAAGTCACTCAGAAATTGAGCATAAAATGAATTCTCAGACTTTGTGGCTAGCACTTAAAGTACAGAGGAAACCCTCTAGGCTAACAGTTAAATATCAGATAACAAAGAAGTGAGAAGACCACAACCCCCTCTTACAGCACACTATTCAGTGAAACAATTAGGTAACAGAAAAAATAAAATACAGTACTTTTAAAACTGCAAGTTTGCACTTAACAGAAGAATAAAGCACAGTACTGCAAATTTGCACTTAACTTCAGCTTCTAATGCAGGTGATTGTAGCCAACTAAGTCACTCAAAAATTGAGCATAAAATAAAAACTGCACTGTAAATTAACTTTAAAAAAATAAAGGTAGTAATTCTCTGTGGGTATGAATATGCTGTATTTCACATCTAAGGTTTTACTGTCTTGTTGACACGTAACTGTCTTCTTCTGTTATTTTGGGATTGTTAATATGCCCTCCATGATGTTGTTGTTGAGTGTGATTTTGCTGTATGTTCATTAATTGATGCTAAGCATGTAAGTTTTGATTGTCAGGAACTGCACGTTTCATTTTTCTCAATAATACTAGAATATGGGATAAGGTATGATCTTCTCTTATAATCTCTTCAATGTTCTATTTAAACTATGCAGTCACCAGTGTTTGGGATAGATGTTTACACAGTTTAGTTGTAAATGCAGTTTTTATCCACAAAATTGCTTGGCTATATTAGTAGTTCCAAGACTCCTCCTAAGAATGAAATAACGACTAATAAAATCAGAGAAAGGATATCATGATATGCTTAGTATTTAGGTGTGGTGCAGTAACATCCACAAGGACACAGTCATGGCTGGTTATTCTATAGTATTCAGAAAAGAGGGGAAGCGTACACATACAGCAAGAAGATATGTTGATACACTGTATACATAAAAGAAGGTGATACCACATACTGAAATACAAAGAATCCATACATCGGCTTAGAATACTATTGATAATCGTGATGGAACAATTAGTGGCTTCTTGTCTGCACCAGGGTAAGGACCTGGATCTACCCGGAATTAAAAAAAAAACTGTAAATAAAGTGTTACATCTTCTGATTTAAGGTTTGTTCTGTATCTTCAAAGAAAAAGTGATATATTTTTTTCCTTTTAAACACCTTTATTGAATTATCACTTGTGACATAAGCAAATTTACATTTATATAAAAGCAGTCAAACTGTTTTAAGAAGTTCATGTTTACAAACATTATACTTCACATATATTAATATAGATCATATAACCTAAGCAACATTATATAAATTATTCAATTCCTGCCTTTTTTAAACAAGAATCATCTAGGCAATCATACATTTATATGAATGAAAACAATCCACACGACACAGTCTTAGTTGCAAGCATTTTACATCACAAACCATACTGACACACTCCCAGTGGCAAACATTATACATTACTTATAATCTACCCAATCATTTAAAGTCAAACATTACATACCTCATTTAAGTCCAGTCTTCTTTTAAACCTCATTCCTCCCCTGTATGTTTTGTTCCCACAATTCCCATTTTTTCCAGTGTAATTTGCTCCTACCGTTTTCTAAAGATCTCAATTCCAGTTGTTTTATCACTCTTACTATAGTCACTACTTCCAGTATAGTTGGTTTAGATTTTGATTTCCATTTTCTAGTAATTGCTTTTTTGGCAGCCACCATAATTAGACACGGCAAGCCTTATCATGTCTAAGCAATTCTGATTCTGTATCATAGCTCAGAAAAATTACCTCCCTCATCACACCAATCTGCCCACCCAGCATCTCTGACTGAGCATCCCGCAGGGAATCCTTAGACACCAGCTCACTGCACTCCCATAAAATACATTCCCATTTACCTCTTTCTTCCCCATCACACCTCCAGCATTTGCTGTGTACCTGAGGAAAAAATCTCTGGAGTCTACTTGGGCTATAAAAATATCTGTGTAAACATTTCCAAACAAAAATCCTAAATTTTCTAGATTTTGTTGAAGAAAAAGTGATATTTGACCTATATCTGACGTAGTCCGGAGGTGTGCTTTATTTTCACCCTAAAAAAATTATAACATTTTATTCTGACAGGGAAAAACTTAAGGCCTCTGACTTTGAGGACTGAACAAAGTAGAAAATGTTGGGGACATACATGAATTGTTAGCAGTTTAGAAAGTACACAAATGCAATCTCAAAAACATTTGTTCACACATGCGCACACACACACACACACACACACACACACACACACACACACACACACACACACACACACACACACACACACACACACACACACACACACACACACACATCATCATCATCATCATAAATCCATATAATTGTTACTAAAATTAGTTTTTTTCTTACATAGGAAACAGCAAATTCAGTGACGGGCAGTGTGGCGGTACAGTGGATAGTGTTGTTGCCTCATAGCAAGAGATTCTTCAGTTTGATTCTTGACTGGGGTGTCTTCTGTGTGGAGTTTGCATGTTCTCCCTGTGTTCATATGGGTTTCGTCCTGGTGCTCTGGTTTCTTTCTACATTCTAAAGACATGCATCTGGAGCATTTCTCCCTGGGCCTCTGATGAAAATGAGCTCCGTCCAAGTTGGACTAAACAAATGTTAAATAAATAAAAAAGTAAATAAATATGGTTTCTACTAGTATTATTTAATTCAAAGGATAGTTATAAAAAGGAAACTCCAGGATTTAATGGGTGACGAGCTGCAGGGTCCTGACAGCATGCCCCCAGGATCTTAAAGAGCATGACATAGTATTTATGGATCTGCTGACCAGAGTCTTCAGTAGATCACTCAGCAGCAGTGAGGTTTCAGTGGACTTTAGGGAGGCCATAATAGTGCTACTCTGCTGTGAAGAGCTAGAACTGATCCAGTACACTATGAACCATTAGCCTGATCTGTGCAGCAGGGAAAGCCATAGAGAAAATGTGTATGGAAAGGCAAAATGTTGTCCTGGAAAATATCAGACTACAAAATATGTGTCAGTGTAGGATTGTAATAAGTCATATAAGCCAAACTAGTTTCAATGTAATGTTTTGGGTATGCTGGGTATTCCTTGACTTCAACAAAGTCTTTGACTCAGTCACTCAAAAGAGAGTCATAAGCAAACTGATGGAACTTGGAGTAGGAGAGAAGTTGACTACGTGTGTAGCAGGACAGCTGAAAAGCATGTAGAAGCAGTTATGGGGACCCCCCCCCAAAAAAAAGTAGGGGGTTAGCTTTGAGACAAGGTCCATTAGCATATTTATAGCAGGATGATACTAAGATAGAAGGGACTATAGTGAATCGGGGATCAGCTTTCAAAGGGATCAGAGGGGACTGACATTATGGGCTGAGAAATAGCATCTGTAAAGTACTTCACCTGAACTCTAATATTATTAAAGTGGAAGGCCAGCTGGGCGGACTGATTATAAAAAGCACAGGCCATGAGTGGTAACAGTAGAAAGCAGTCACTGTGAAGAAATGAGGAATCTGTAGCCAAATCCAGTAAGATGCTTGGTTATATTTTTATGAAATATAATCCAGGAACAAATACAGTAAGTCATAATACCATTCTGTAGACCCTGCTGAACTACTGTGTTCACTTCTGGTGCCCATACAGGTATAAGCGTACCAGGCTACCAAAAGGTACTAAGACATTTGAAAATTAAATCTTTCACTGGTTTCTGAATCAGAATGCCTGAGAGTTATCAGCTGTGCTTAAGCATGATAAATTCTGTGGCAGGTAAACAAAAATTTGTGATGTGATCTGCAATGTATGGCGTGAAATGATATGTGCGCTTGTGACCCTTTTCTATGAAATAAATAAAAATATAAAAAGTTGTAACTACTTTGTGCTTGGAAAACAGTTATGCTTTGGATATGAAATGTATAAAGACATGTAAAAGTGTATTTTTTATGCCCCGTAATTACAAGATCATTGACGTCTCCTAGGCCAGGATGCTACAGAAATGTAAATGTGCAATTAGAAGATTCATTAAGGAGATAGCTAACCAAGAACAGGTGCACAGAACTCATTATTATGTGAATGTAAAACTCTGCTTATTTGCATTTGCAGTCATTATGAAACTTTATAAAGCAAGTAGCTGATGAACAAAAGAAAAGGAGAAACAACAGAGTTGAGAGTAGGTAGTGCTTCCCTGAAGCTTGTGCATTCTTATGCCATGCCAGTATGAGAGTGAAGTAATTTGCGTACTGAATGATGTTAGCTTTTAATCTATGAACACTTTTCTAAACTTCCATTAAATATTTGGTAGATTGGCTTCATAACAGACAAATTATACTGAATGCAAACAAAACCAAATAATGTTTCTCTGTCCCAGTTCATATCCTCAAACATCTGTGTAAAATAGTTGAAAAAGCTAATATCATTCAGTGTGCATTGACATCATTCTCATATGCCATGACAATAATATTGCTGACCTACAAATACTTATTGAAACAGCCTTTAATCATTTAGAAGATTGGTTTCATAAATTACAAATGATAATGAATGCAAACAAAACCAGAATAATGCTGTTCTATCCCAATTCATCTCATCATTGTACAAGTAGTATAGCCATTCTCTCTAAAACTGTCATTACCCTGGAGCTAGTTACCCAAACCAAACTCCTAGGGATAATTATAGGTCATTTGCTTTGTTTCAGTCATGATATTAATTATAGAGTCATGAATAATAACCAGAAACCTGGGGTATTACACAAAATTAAGCCATGTCACATACAAGAAGCTCATTTTGACTTCGAATTGTAAGTGCATGTCTGGCTGTGTTCGTCCCAAAGCAAGACAACATTTTTTTTGAGGATAAGGGTTGGCATAATGGATACGATGTGCATGTCACAGAAATAAGGTACAGGGTTTCATTCTCACCTTTGGGAAATTGGATAGGCTTAAAATAGCCTGTAAGGGCAGCTACCCTAGTATTTACTTATGAGCCTCTATCAACCTTTTCTAGTCCCAAACATCCTATATTCACAGTCTGTTATAACCAAACTTCAAAGAATCAACTTAATAAACTAACAAATAAAATAGCACTCCTTAAAATGGAGAACATCGACATTTGTGCTATAACAGAGACCTGGTTCAAGGCAGCAGAAAGCACCCCTGCACTACCACTCATTCCACAACTTGAGGCCCCACAACTTGGAACGTAGCTCCAAAGGCGGGGGTGTTTCCATATTCATAAAGGATGCGCACACCTCCAGACTGGTAGCCCAACATAACGCATCAGAGATACTTCAGGTGCAGCTAACATTGGGTAAGACAGCGATTCAGGTCATAGCCTGCTATAGGTCCCCAACCATGTCCCAAGACTCACACTCCACGTTCCTAACCTAATACTCTCATACTGGGCAACTTAAACTACCACTCCATTAACTGGGAAAACTACTCATGTAACAATACACTTCCCCAATGTTTCCTGGAATTCATTAATTCCAGTGCCCTGGACCAGCTCGTTCGTACCCCCACTAGAGGTAGCAACATCCTTGACCTGGTCATTACTAACATGGGTGACCGTTGCTGTACTACAAACTGACCACAGACTAATCACCTTGGAAATCCACCCTACCACAAAGGTAACCACCATGAAAAACTTCTCCAATGCTAACTTTGGGCTCCTAAAAACAGAGGTGGCTAACTTCACAGCACCCATACAAATGGATAATAGTTGCATGACCACCGGATCATATACCAATGCACTGTACGAACACAAACACAAATACATGGATCTTGCCATACCCAATAGAGCCAAGATGCTCTCCTCCAAAAAAAGGAAGCCAATCTGGCGGTCCCCTGCCATAAGCAAACTCTACAACAGAAGGAGGAAACTGATGTGGAATAAGGTGAAGTCCCAAGACTGGAAAAACTCCCTTATCAGCCTCAACAAAATGTTGAGATCCCTCATCAAATCCTCTAAACCTAGCTATGAAAATAGAATTGCAGCAGATAGTAAAGACAACCACAATGCCTTCTATAGTTACATAAAGAATCTCCATGGCAATACGCAGTTTTGCTCTGAGTTACTGCACAATGGTACCTCCTATACCGAGCCAACAGATATTGCCAATATACTGGCCAACAGATTCATTACCAACTTTAACCCCCCCCCCCCAAAGGACCAATCACAATACCAGTAGATTGCCAGGCACCCAGTATTACTGCTGCACAGGTTAAAACAGCACTGTCCAAGGCTAAAAATACAGCTTCTATGGGACCTGACAATATCCCTGGCTGTGTTCTACATGAACTACAGAGTGAACTGGCACCTCACCTGTGTGACCTGTTCAACCACAGCCTCACCTCAGGCTTTGTCCCTACCAAATGGTGCACTGCTGCAGTCATCCGTCTCCACAAAGGCGGAGCGACTACAGACCCTGGGGACTATCACCCCATTAGCCTGACTAGTCTGATATGCAAAGCTATGGAACACATCATCATGGACCTAATAAACAAGGATATGGGGAATCTCCAAACTCTGGATCCCACACAGTTTGGTTTTGTAAAGGGTAAATCATGCCTGCTCATCTTGGTCAACTTCTTTGAGTCAGTCACCAGAGTTGTGGATGAAGGCAAGGTGGTTCATCAGCTTACCTTGATCTTGCCAAGGCCTTTGATACCATTCCCCACTCAGGAATCATAGAAAAACTCACTAAGCTAGGCATCGACCGCTATATCACTAGGTGGGTTGCAAACTGGCTCACAGATAGAACCCACAGTGTGAAAGTAGCTGACTCCAAGTCAGACTGTCGACCAGTCACGAGTGGAGTCCCACAGGGTTCGGTCCTGGGTCCTCTCCTGTTTGGTATCTACTTCTCTGGAGTTCAGACCAACACGAAGGGACTCTGGCTGACAAAGTTCGCAGACGATTGCAAGTTGGGAGCTATTTTATTAATTCCCCAAGTGATGTTGACATCCCACAGAAAGGCCTCACTGAGACCAACGACTGGTGTCAGAACCATGGCCTTAAGTTCAATGCCAAAAAATGTGTCCTCATCCCCTTTGGGAAAAACCCGGTTCCCATGAATTACCACATTGATAGTAGTCCACTGAACACAGAAGGCATTATAAGAGATGTGGGAACACAGGTTGACAGCAACTTCTTTTTTGACCACATTGCCACTGTAGTCAGAAAGTCCTTCTATGTGGCACATCACATTACTAAGGGTTTTACATTCAGGAAGAAAGAGGTCATTGTCTCCCTCTACTCTTACCTCATTAGGGCAATCATTGAGTACAATGCCCCATTTGGCATGTACCTCACTAAACACCTGCAACAATTGGATAGGCCGCAAATGTACCTCACAAAGAGGATCCTAGGCCTTAAACATTTGTCCTACATGGACAGACTCAAAAAACTCCAACTATTCTCTGTCTCATATCGCCTACTTAGAGGCGATCTCTGCATGACTTACAAAGCCATGTCTGACCCAGATCTATTAGAAATGCTACATGTAAAGAAATCCCAATCCATTTGCACCACACGCTCCAGAGACCTCAACCTCATTACCACAATCAACAAAACATGCTGGAGGGACAGGTTCATAATCCAGAGCCTACCCATGTTATGGAATAGACTTCCCATACATGTCAAGCAGAGCAGCTCACTGGCCCTCTTCAAGAGAAATCTTGATGAGTGGATGGGAAATAGACAATTCACCCCAGGGATCAATCCAGTGGCTTTACTCGACAGAGGCACTGGGAACTAAGGTGGCACGATGCCAGGGTAATCCTATGGGCTAGGCTTGTAAAGGCTCCATTGCCATTAGCCTAGTACACACCTATAAACCTGTGAACCTATGAACCTATTTGCAACAATCTTACCTACTGAAACACACCAATGTAGTGCCCTTCAGAAACTTCACTTGTTTGAAGGAAAACAAACTCCACATA
This sequence comes from Protopterus annectens, assembly GCF_019279795.1. Taxonomy (NCBI): domain Eukaryota; kingdom Metazoa; phylum Chordata; order Ceratodontiformes; family Protopteridae; genus Protopterus; species Protopterus annectens. Next base: position 467,075,362 of record NC_056750.1, read on the forward strand.
CTCCCATTTAACTACTATGCACAATATCTTACACAAATCTAAATTTCCATCCATCTCACACAATCACAAAGTGTGTGCCAAGAATGAACCTCAGATTTTGTACCTAAACCAGATGGCAATCACTAGGTCTAACGAACACTATTGTGACTCCCTTTATAGTATATACATAGCAAAAATGTGGAATTTCATAGTTCTAGACCTTAGATAAGAAACTAACACAAACATTTTCCAATCAAAATTACAACTTCACCTAACAATTAAATGGACATGTGCCTTCATCATATGATGTCCCGAGCTTTCTATCATCTCTTCCACTGTCCAGTCTTTCCAGTTCCTCATACATGTACGTATGAATGTAAGAACCTCTTCTACTTAACTAATTCTCACTCTTTATATTCTACCTACATTTTTTGCCACTTGTTCTTGCTTCTTACTACTCCCAGTCAGTTTTATTCACGCTTGTCTTCTTTATTAATTCTGCTGAATCTTCTGTTACCTTTTTCTGTTCTTTATACAATACTCTCCTTTGTTGTCCTCCTGCTCCATGTTTGAATTCCCATGCTCATTACTTGTCTGTTTTTATAGCTTTTAAAACAGAACATGTGTATTAAGTCCTCTCTGTAACCTAGTAATTTATGTAGCTTGATCTTTTTAATTGCTTATTATGAGGGAATCATATGTATTTGCAATTTTGTCTTATTATACTAGCTTAACTAGTATTGTATTGTTATGTATTTTGATTATGTTTTTTTTTTTTTTTTTTAATTATCACAAACTTTTTGTATGGAGCTTTTATCCCTTGAACCCCACTGAAAAGGTACAGTTTGCCCTGTCAGACTATCTCCATAAACAAATGGAAGTAGATAATAAATAAAAACTCTTTGTTCAGTAGAAAGTTGAGCAAAATAATAAAAGAGAACAGTTAAATGTAAGCACATATTTTAACATAACTACTCTACCTATATCTAGTTTTATTCTTACCACTGCCTTGAAAATCCTGTAGCCTTACTACTGCTACTAATTATATAAAACATTCAGTAAATGCAGGTGGCACACAGATTATCCAAGTTTGCACTTACTCACTTTGGGAAAACAGTCCGTGTAAAAATTGTTTACTTCTTTCAGGTTTGATTAGAGTTCATTGAGTCTGTATTCCAAAATATAGATGAAAGTACAGTAATCCTGGCTTAGCTTTCACTGCAATTTAGAAGTTTCCAAAATCCAAAAAGTAGTCCAAAGAAGAAGAAGAAAACAACAGCTGTCCTGGTTCAGTACTCTTGGATGTTACCATTTTCAAATCAAAACAGAATTGTTCTCTCTCTTTAAACCAGGTTGCTTAAGATACACAGAGAAGTCCAGTACAACATGAGTTAATGCATCTTGTGGTGGGAAGCAGTGAGAGTGAAAACAGTTTCATTTTGCCACACACAATTGTATTATCACTGAAAAAAAACAATACCCAATGCTTCATCTCCATATACAGTTTTTACAACTAGGCGAGGTTAGAAGGAAATGTCTACATCCTTGTTCTTGAGGAGATATTCTGTAAAAAGATTCCTTTTATATAATGCATAATTATGTTATTTATTGCATTTCCTGACCTGGAAAGTTATAGTATTGGAGTCATTGCAAATAGTGCAATAAGACACAGATGCAGATTATTGTTTTGAGTAAAGGAAGATTATGAGCATAATTCAATATAACATAAATTTCAATGGATCAGCAGCATTGTATGCATACAGACATCAATTTTAATGGACCAGTAGCATTGCATACTTCATTAAGTTTCATAATAAAACCATAAAACAGATATAAAGTTGCAGAAAGTCAGCATCCTTTTATGCTTTATTTTTTTTTCTTTTGTTTTGTTTTGCTAGTCAGCAGCTGGTGTAGTAGACTAAAAACTGCTCAAATAAGGAGAAGGACTAGATGTGACTAAAATGCTAAAGAAGAAAGAGATGGAGGGGAAAAGAACATTCTATAGGTCAATGGCAAGTGAGTGAGGGTGTAGAGAAGATGTGTTGTGAGAAAGAGATGAGGGAAGCAGTTGAAAGGTAGGAGGAAGTGTAGAATTATGGTTTGGTCTAGGGGTACTTATCCAGGGTTAGTGCTGGGGCACAGCCAGAGATTCTCTAGGTGTGACTTAAGCTTCTGTTTAAAATGATTGAGGAGGTATTCTATTTTTAGAGAGAGAGGGGCATGGCATTCCATGCTTTAGTGAGCAGCATTTGGATTGAGCAAAGGGATCGATCTTGTTTGGATTAGAGTTGACAGAGATGGAATATCTCTACATTTATACATGAGGTTATGCTGTAAGTTTGGGAGTAAGATAGTAAGTTAGTAAGATAGTAAGTTGGGTAGTTCGAGTCAGTTTAGTTCAAATGCTTGGCAGTGGTGGGATTTTTATGGACGATTTACTGCAAACTTTGCTGCTTTGTGATAGCATTCTTTGAGCTTTGAGAGGTAAGAGACTTGTAAGTTGCTGATAATAGGGGCTGAGTAGAGAAGTGTTGAGAATAGCAGGGTGGAAGCTAAGTGTTTTTTGGTTTGATGAGTGAGGAAATTTTTGACTCTATATAAGGAACCCAGTTTTTGGTGCATTTTCTTTACTGCATGTTCGATTTGCTAGTAAGTGTAGATGCCAAGCAGTGAAGTATATGGGATGATTTCAGTTTTAGTGTTCTTTGCTGAAAGTATATCAAAGGAGGACTTCTGAGCTGAGAGGTTTCTTTGGATAAAGAGAATAAGTTTGCTTTTCTGACGTTAAGAAAACATTGTGAGTCAGTTAGCCAGGCTTCAGTAGATCAGAAGGATTCTTGATTGACTTGTTTCAGATTGTTTTTTGGTGCTACATATGAGGTTGGAGTCATTGATATACTGAATTATGTGGCTAATTTAGAGGGATCTGGGAAGTTATTAAGATGTTAGAAAAAATGGGACTAAGAATGGACCCTTTGGGGATGCTTGTAGACACTGAGAGGAAAGGGAAGAAGTCTTTGTGCCATTTTATGGCTTGTGGTCTGATAGCAAGGTAGTTTTAAATCGTGGTAGAAGTTTCATCAAATCCTAGAGGTGAGTGTTTTTGAATGAGAATGAGGTGCGAGGCTGTGTCAAAGGCTTTGGAAAAGTCTAGAATGAGGGCAGATACTGGCCTTCATTCATATGGATATTTACAATGTTAGTGAGATGTAGGAGGGCTGTAGTAGTGCTATGATGGGGGTGGAAGCTGTGTCAAGGAGGGGGTGATGTTATTTTTGGTGAGTTGTTGGAAAAGCTGGGATTTAATGTATTTTTCAAGAGTTTTAGATAAGGGGAGCAGATAGCAATAGGGTGGTAGATACTAAGTTCAATGTTATTTCTTCCTTTATGTAGTAGTGGGATATAACTTTTTAACATAGTGTTGGGACCTATGATTCTGAGATCTAGCCTCTGCAGGCATTTTTAGATATTTACTGGGGAGAATGTAGGTGCTAGGGTGGTGGGTTTTAGTTTTAAGAGTTTTTAATGGTTGCAATGAGAAGGGGGCAGAGTCTCAGGTACTGCTGGGGATGGAGGGCTGGTGGAAGAGGTGTGGCATTTGATTAGGGGTGTGACTGAGTTTATGAAGCATGTATTAAAGAGAGTGACAGTGTTTTCTGTGTTGTTGGGCACTGTGGGTTCAGGTTGGGTGGCATAGTCTGGTTTGAGGATTCTGACCTTTGGATTTTAATGGGTTTTGGACTGTAAGTTAGTGTAGTAGACTGTTTATCTATTTTATTTTGGTATTTAGTGTGATTTCGGAGTTGCCAAAATATTTGTAGGTTATTTTGTGTTTTTTTTTTTCTCCAGGAATTTCAGGCCTTGTCCGTGAGTCTCATTAGATGTTTTGTGGTTCTGGTCAGCAAAGGAGTTGGTATAGCTTTTACATATTTTGTTCTGAGTGGGCTAAACTCTTATGTACTGTTAAGGAAGCTTCTGGGAAATTCTGCAGCATTATCATCATTTTAGGGGAGATCCTTTAGATGTTGCCAGTTACAAAGTTGTAGGTTGTGGAGAAATGTTTCTTTTTTGAAGTGGGAGCAGTTGGGTACTTCATTAAGTTGGTGTGGTTTGGGAGTGTGGTTTTGAACTTTGATGACAAAGGTAAGAAAGTGGTCACTTAGAGCATTAGAGAGAGCGAGAGCCATAGGAGAATATGTTGTTAGTGGAGGAGGGGAGTATCCAATCAAGTATTGAACCGTGGTTTGTATTTTTTATATAGTGAGTAGGAGAGGTAATTAGTTAGGTTAGTCCACAGAGATTAATGGCATTTTGAGGATAATCACAGTTAGCTGATAATGAAATCTCCTAAAATGATCTTTTCTTGTGTGATATTGGATGTGAGCCATAATAGAAATGATTTGCTGGTGCTGATGTTTTTTCTAGGAGGCATGTAAATTTCCATTATGGATAGGGTTTTATGGATGTTTACCTTCAGTATAGCACTAATGATGTTGGCATTATTAAAGCTTGGGATGGGGAAAAGGGAGAGAGTAAGTTGCAGAGTATTTTTATATAAGATGGCTACACCTTCTGCTTTTATGTTTTGCCTGTCCACCCTTACTATGTTGTAAATGGATAGTAGTATTTCTTTGTCTTTAATATGTTGATTTAGTCATGTTTATGTAATTATTAGGATGTTAGGACAGTGTTGGGCTATCCATGCATGCAGTTTGGTTATTTTGTTGCAAACACTTCAGATGTTCAGGTGGAAAATTTGCAGTGAAGATGTTCTGGGAGCTAAGGGAGGTGTATTTGGTGTTGGGTTAGTGGTAGTTCTGGATTGGAGTGTATGTCACCATCTAATGTTAATTTGATAGGATATGGGGTGTATGTTGAGGGGTATAAGTTAAAGAGATTTTTTGGAAGTGTATTTTTGTTTTAAAATTTATAGATTTTGGATCTTAAGTTTGAAGTAATAAAGAAAGGAAGTAGGGTTGAGTAATGAAGTTAAGGAAGGTTGTATTACCTCCCTGCTTCTGGAGATGGATTGAGTTATTAAAAAAAGTGATTGCTTGTGGTGGGAGAATATAATTTGTATGAATGTATCTGGAAAGGGAGGTCAGGTGAGCTTAGGGTTGCCACCTATTCATTTTTTTCCGGACTATCCAGAAATCAAATCGATTCTCCGGTAGTCTGGAAAACACTGTACAAACTCCGGTATTCTGTTTCAAAAAAAGAAATAGACTATCGAAGTTTGTTAAATCAGCTGATTAACTATGCTTTTTTACAGAAAAGCATAGTAAATCTTCTGAAAGCAGGCATCAGGAATGGAAAAAGGGGGCGTTCCCTGTCAGCTGATGCCATAGTGATGTCACAAAATGGGCAGAGCGTGGACAGGAGAGGAGCAGAAATGGGTGGCGTTACAGGTGATGCGAGGGGTGTGGCCTTAGTCTGGTTTTAGCCACAACAAAAAGTGGCAACCCTAGGTGAGCTAGGAAAGAAAGAGTTATCAGCAGTCATTGGCATAGATAGGACATGGTTTAATGAGCGTAAGGGTATGTGAGGATGTGGTAAAAGGTTAATTGATAGTTGAGATGGGAGTTTAGGTATATGCTAATTAAATGATTGATTTAATTGGTTAGTTGGCTCGATGGGCGTGGCTTTGGATGTATAAGTTTTGGCTGTGTAGAGGTGGGTAGAAATTGGGAGTAGGTAGGGGAGTGGCGTGAACCCGAGTGTAGTGTGGGTACACAAAGCAGATTACACTAAGAAGGAAGATGAAGTTACAAAAAGCGATCAGTGAAGTGGCCTTAGAGCAAAGGTAGGTATTTCCATTAAGCTAATACCAAATAAGTGACATTTCAAGCTGTCTTCAGGTTAGGATGTATTTTAGATATGTGTACACAGTACAGTAATTTATGTCACATACATCATAATCAGTAGTGTTAGCTTCTCAAATATTCTGCCATTACTCTAGGCAACTGCGGTGGTGGTGCTGCGGTAGCATTGTCGCCTCACAGTAAGACGCTGTCCGGTTCGATTCTCAGCTAGAGCATCTTCTGCGTGGAGACATGCGTGAATGGGCGTACCTTCGTTGAAGGTTGTGCGTCAGAGCTGGCAACTTGGTACGTAAAAATCTACTGCCAATCATTAGCGGACCGGAGTTCCGCTGTGGTGACCCCTAACCGGGAAAAGCCAAAAGACACAACTCTAGGTAATGGATCTGTTAACAAATTCCTTGCACAAGTAAGAATCAGCTAAGACAATATTACAGTGAGAGAATATACTTGGTATCAGGCATGTACTTGACAAATTAGTGACTAAGAGACATGAGTGTTTATGGCTAATGTCAGGTTTTATATTTTAAGGTTGTGACTGCAGTATTCCAGGGATTTTTCATTTTCCAAATGTACAGTGATATTGGGAGTTTGATTATAAAAGTATCAAAGGGTTGGGGGGGGGGTTGCCCTCTAGAAAAATAATCACTTGTTTGCTAATGTACAACTTCCAAGTATGGTTTGCTTTTGGGTGTTGTGATTCTCTGTAATTTGCACCAGTGAATGTTGATCAAAAAACACTTTTATTTTAGTCATGAAGCTTAATAAACTATTTATTTTAAGGCTACTGCCATAGTTGCAGGCCAAATAGGCACCTTACTGGGCAGATTTGTTTCAGTTCAGCAAATATCGAAGAGCTTTACTTAGGCTCAGTGACAGACTACTACATTTTTTTGGACTTTAATTTCCTGAAAATTCTGTAATATCTCAGGAAGTTCTAAAAAAGCTGTATAGCATAGTGCCAGTGTTTCTTATGATGATCTCCACTAATTACTGCTTGAATTTTGTATTGATTGAGCATGTTAAATGTATTGCAGTAAAATCAAATGAAAGCATTAGGAAGTATGGCCTGGAAGCACTGCTGTGCTTTGGAGGAGTGGTTGAAATACGTATATATTATTTTTTGCTAACTTATACCTGTTCTGTACCAGAAACTGCTCTATAAACTTAGGCAGTATTACTCACTGCTGAATATGGTCATAATCAATTATCTGGCAATGCTTTTGATATGTCACCCAACACAGAACATACAAAAATACATGAGATGCACAACAATACTGCATCTTTCTACTGAGATGACCTAGGATGTTAGAAATGCAATTTCAAGATATGACAGGAAGCTAGTTCTTATAAAGAACAGCAGTATCCTTGTTGTCCATGTTGAAAGTCTTAATAGCAGCTTGTCTGCATATGAACAGTCAAATGGGCAGCCCAGCATAAGCAGATTTAAAGCAGATATTTTTTCAGGGAAGCACTACGTTATACATTTGATGCATGGCAACAACCAAGAAATGCCTTCTGGACAGAATACATTTTACGGGGACAAGAGATCTCAATGCTTTTCAGTCCTGCAAACTCTATTTCTGAAAGGCTGCAAATCCAGTACTTTTATCTCAGATTAGTTTCAGTGTAGCAGATTCTTTAAGGAAACTACAGCGATACTTAACCTTTATATCCAGCATAGCCCAGAGCACTCATTTGAGGACATCTCAAAAACAGCAGTTTAATCCAGCTGAAATGGACACAACAGCACTAAAGTGCAGTCCTAATTTCAAGAGAGCTAGAAGCAGAAAATATATCACTCCGAAATGTCACTAACCATTTAACATGCTATTGTTAATCATCACTTTTAATGATCACCAGTATAAAATTCTGGTGCACAATGGAGGAAAGGCAGGACATTGGCTGATGTCAAAGCAACAACAACAAAACAAACAGTTATCTGGCAGGGTGATATTATCAAGCATGTCAAATTAAGCCAACACAGCCATACTGCTGGGTTGTAGCATCAACTTCTTCCCCCAAATCCCATTTTAGTATTAAAGGACAGAATGGGACATGTGAAATGAGCAGTATCGTGTGTTATCCACAATGATGAATCTGATATAGAAAAAGTCTACAGCTGTAGACTTTCTTGCTGTCATATAACTTGAAGAACTGTGAGTTTTTTTTATTTCCCATAATGTATGGTATGTGGCATATGGAAAGTGGTAGTGAAGAGGAAGAGCCTACTGTAGCTATCAGTTCATACAGGCATTATTCACGTTGCCTTCAATTAACTTGTCAAAAACTGTGACTATTTTTTATAAAGGTAGAATCCTGTAAGCCACAGTAAGTAAATACTTCTGACCTGAAAAAGTAAACGAATGAAGCCTAAACTGAGAATGGAACTAAAGGAGTCAGACTCTAAAACATAAAGAAGTGTGGAGAGTGCCTGAGACTCTGCTGAAAGTCATGTGTCATACAATACAGAGTAAGAAGGGCCATGACTAGCAATAGGAGATGTTGCCGCATAGTGCTAGGGAGCTATCAGATGCAAAAGAATCTCGGTCAAGGCCATAAGAAGAAAGCAGATTTGATCTGAAGGGTGAAAAACATATCTGGCCAAACAGTAGAACTAGCACCAGAGTAAAAGAAAGGGAATACACAAACACAGGAATACAGGAATACTCGACAAGCAGTCACAGGGGCAATAAGATGTCTAGCTATACTCTAAGTAGACACACATAAAGGATTCTGACACCCTTTTCAACCATTTAATAGTGCTTGCCTGTCAAGTCAAGCAAGGCCATACATGGTAACCCTAGTGTAAATTTATGTCTGCCCATCCAATCATCAAGACTAGCCTTAAAGGTAGCTAAAGCAGTACTCTGACCTGTAGTGGTAACTTATTCCATAGGCTGAGAATTTATTGAGTCAGGAGCTTAACCCTCCAGTGTGTCTTGTTTACTTGTTGGTGTACATTGGCTCGAGAACTGAGACATAGGTCACCTCACAGCAGTTAATAGGCTACTGAGCATAAGCACAGGAATGTCAGTCTATCAGGATAGTTGAAAGATTTAAGACCTTGAATTTTCTTCATTAGAAATCTGTAGAGCTTTTGCAATTGCGTGATATGCTTGGATTGAATATACCAAAGGGGGTAGTGTATCAAGTGATGGGTCTGAAAAGGGAATAGTACAGTGACAGGGTGGATTCTTTGGATCATGAGAATATTCCCGTGGAAACTATGTGTACAGAGTGACCAGTGTCCACAACCTCTGAAGCTTTTTCCAAGAAACGTACTAAGTTCAGGAGGCAGCAAGAGATGGGACTTACCTTATACAAAACCAGACTGATGCGGTCTAGATCTCTTAAGTCTCCTATGTCTACATACATGAATTTGGTTATAATACATTCTGTGGCTTTGCATATGGAACTGGTGAGGGTAATGGACCACAGAAGGACCATCCTTGTGTAAGGGAGTCAATGTGGCTGTTCTCCAGGCATCAGATATAAAATCTGTGTATAGGCTGAGGTTGAATAGTATAAGTAGAGGCTTGAATGCTGCATACACAGCACTGATGAAATATAGCTTAGTATGTTGTCTAGTCTCATGAAGTATTATTTTTAGCCTTTGGCAGGGATTCAAAAACGTGTTCCAAAGTGATTTTAAGGGAAAAGTGATTTCAGGGGAAACTGCATTTTCGGGATACTTAAAGCAATAGTGTGGTTAGATGGAATAAAGTTAACACTAATGTGTCTGGTGATATGTATGGCTATATCCTTGGAACTGGATCATGTGATATTATTATGTAAAAACTCAGTGCATTGTTGGAAGTTATTCCATAATTCCTTACATAACTGAAAAAATTGCAGTTTCTTTTGGTATAAACAAATGTGTAGTTACCAAAACTTCAGCAATATTTTTATGCATTTTTGTTTGATTGCTTGCTTGGTAAACAGTGTTACCATAAGAAACTAAGAGTAAAATAGGAGAAAGTGTTGTTATTGGAACAAGTAGCATTTGGAATGCCAGATCTAAAATCATATTTTAGGTTTACACAGTTAATATTGGCCTGTTATATGCTACCCAGACTCTATGAGTATAGATGGAAGCAGCTATTAGATAGGCAGTGAGGAGACAGGGTAAATTCATTAAGAGATGAATTTTGGAAGCAAGAGGAGAAGGATGATTCTACTCAATATACTGATGCCTAAGCTTGTAATGGTATTGTCAATATAACAAAACAGCACAAGATGCAAAATTGGTTAGACTCAGTTTAACCAATAGGGATTGGCAAGGAAAGGGGAACTAAAATGCCACTCCATGGCTGCTGTTAGATGAAAATTTCTTAAAAAGAAGCCAAGATATTGGAAAAACAACAGCACAAGATGGGGGCCTCAAAATGGGAGGAAATAAAGAGAGGAATTTAACCTAACACAAAGGGAAAGGCATCATTACCTGAGTTTGACAATGGAATGGAAACTGTGTAGACAAGAACTTCAAATACACCCAAACAGGCTAATGTTGATAAAGATTTTAATAGAGCATAGGCTGGATATAGCATTTAATAAGAAACTAATAAACAGAATCTACAAAATACTGTACAGTCAGGATAAAACAGAAAGGGAGAAATGAAAAAATAATTAACAATACAGGGTTGTAGTCACATCTTTTGAACAAATAAATCTGCAGCTGTTTCAAGAAAATTCTGGATTCTGACATGGAAATGTTTGCATAAATACTTCTGCATTCCAGAAAGAATATCTAAAATGTATTCTGAAGCTAATGTACATTACTGGAGATGTGAGGTACCAGTCAGGGTTACATACGATCATATCCTGTGGGAATGTAGTAAGTTAGAAGAATGTAAGGAAAAAATGTACCAGATAGGTGATATCAGGTGCAAAAAATATTGGGTTTACAAAGGACTTAGTTTTACTGAACCCATAGCTAAAACTGAAGGGACATATGAAGGTGTTAATCGCTACATTAATGATAGTGACAGAGTATAAAAGACAAGTCCAAATAAAATCACTTTAGCTAGAAGATCTAGGAGACTTTCTCTCTGATACCCTCCCTGTGGGAGGAATAAAGACACCTTGTTGATGTTTCCAGTAGTTTATTCAGTTAAGTAGGTAGATGGACAAGTGTTCTTGTTCTAAATTATAGTTGGTAAAAAATGTTAAGAAGGAACTGGAAAGCAAAACAAGTTTCTACAGCTAGAATAAATAAAGTATATGATGCAAGAATTCGAATTAAATGAACAAAGAGCTGGAAGTGGAAAAGGGAGTAAGATACTAGAGGCTAAATGGGTTTGGAATGAATTCTTAAAATGCCTGGGATAAATGAAAAGGGTCAAAAGATGGGTAAACTGTGTGATTAAGATCAAAGCCGCTGTGTGGTTAGGAATTGAAGGTGTTAGGTGTCAATAAACGATTACATATGATTGAGTGCATAAGTATATTGCTTTTTTTATGTGTTTTTGTTGCAGAAATTTGCCTATTGGAGTCAGTTGATTTGTTTGCAGATGGCTATTTTTTTTCAATAGATTTATGATTTCTTCCATATAATTTCATTAGTTTGTAGTTGTTAATTTTAATAAAAGTCCATTCTAGAAATAAACAGTTTTACTATAGTTATAGCAAAATCCTGAAGGTAGCACCAATGTGTTCACTGATACTGACACTGAGAATGAAAAAGTGCGGGACCATTTAAATGCAGCATTTAATTTAACTTCTAATAAACACTTAACTGGATTCCTAGCCCAGGACGCTAGTGTCATGAACTTAGTTTCATAGTTTCATAGTAGTGTACTAGGCTATCTGCCCGGGGGCATTTATAAGCCTAGCCAACAGTGATGTGGCTTCCGCCACCCCGTATTATATAGTTGCGCCTCTCTAGTAGTGACACATGTGGGACCCCATTATTTAGTAAACTATACCTCTGTCTAGTAGTGACACTGAGGTGACTCCCGGGGTAAACTTGCGATCTCCCATCCATGCATCGAGATTTTTCTTGAACAGTGCCAGTGAAGGGCTCTGTCTCACATGAACTGGGATTCTGTTCCAGAGTATGGGTAACCTCTGTGTTATGAATCTATCCCTCCAGCATGTCCTATTCATATTTGTGCAGAGGTTGAAATCTTTAGCTCATGTGGTTCTGGTGGATTTGGATTTTTTGAGATGGAGCATGTCCATCAGTTCTTGGTTGGACATGGCCCTATATGCTAGGCACAAATCACCTCTGAGCAGGCGGTATGCTACTGAATAGAGCTGGAGTTTCTTTAATCTAGCTGGATAAGGCACATGTTTGAGACCTATGATCCTCTTGGTGAGGTACTTCTGGGGTCTTTCCAGTTGTTGCATGTGCCGGGTGAGATACATCCCAAATGGAGCATTATATTCAATCATGGGCCTGACAAGGGAGGAATATAGAGGTACAATGACCTCCTTTGATCTGGATGAGAATCCCTTCATGATGAGATGGTCAAGGTAGAATGTCTTTCTGACCACTTTGGCAACATGGTTGTCAAAGGAGAGGTCACTATCGACTTGAGTCCCCAGGTCTCTGATTACTTCTTCCGTATTCAGTGGGTTATTGTCTACGTGATAATTTGTGGGTACTTTGTTTTTCCCAAAGGGATGACTATACATTTTTTGGCGTTAAGTTTGAGGCCATGATTCCGGCACCAGTTGTCCGTTTCAGTGAGACCTTTCTGTAGGATGTGTGTGTCAGCAGGTGAATCAACTATGGCACCCAGTTTGCAGTTATCTGCAAACTTTGTCAGCCATAATCCTCCCATATTTGCTTTCACATCTGAGAAGTAAATGCTGAATAAGAGTGGTCCCAAGACTGAGCCCTGTGGGACACCACTCGTGACTGGTTTTGAGTCTGACATGGCTCCAGCAATTTTGACCTTATGGGTTCTGTTTTTTAGCCAGTTTGCTACCCATCTTGTGACATATGGATTTACATTTAGGCTACTGAGCTTGTCTATGATGCCAGAGTGTGGTATCGTGTCAAAGGCTTTAGCCAAGTCCAAGTAGGCAGTGTGGACAGCCTTGCCCTCGTCGATGGCACTAGTGACTGTCTCGAAGAAGTCAACCAGGTTTAAGAGGCAGGATCTGCCTTTTACAAAACCAAACTGGGTGGGATCAAGGGTCTGCAGATCCCCAATGTCGCCATTTATGAGTTCCATGATGATTCTTTCCATAGCCTTACAGACCAGGCTGGTCAGACTTATGGGGCGGTAGTTACCAGGGTCAGTAGAATTTCCCTCTTTGTGGAGTGGGACCACTGTTGCTGTGCGCCAGTGTTCAGGTACATATCCTGTAGTGAGGCTAAGATTGAATAGTGTTCTTAGGTGCGGGTTTAGTTCATCTTGAAGTTCACGTAACACGCAACCGGGGATACCATCAGGTCCCATAGATGCTGTGTTTTTTGCTTTGTTGAGTGCTGATTTCACCTGTATGTCTGTGATGACAGGTAGGTTACATTCAGCAGGGATAATTACTTCATCTTTAGGGGGTGAGGGAGGGAGAAATTTGCACTGAACCTATCTGCCAGAATATTGGCAATGTCGGTAGGGTCAGTGAATTTTTTGTCGTTGTGTACTAACTCAGAGCATATCTGAGAATTTCCTCCCAAGGTTCTGACATAATTGAAGAAGGCCTTGTGATTGTCTTTGGTATCCTTGGCAATCTTTTTCTCAAAGTTTGCTTTAGATGTTTTTATGAGAGAACGTAGTTTTTTACTTGTGCTGATCAGGGAAGCCTTTCCTTTGTGGGATTTGGCTTTGTCCTGCAGTAGCTTCCTTCTTTTGTTGTACAGTTTGTTTATAGCCGGGGTCCACCAAACCGGGCGTTTTCCCTTTGTGGAGAGGGTCTTGGTTTTAGTTGGGATTGCTTGATCCATGCATTCTTGGAGATGTCCATAGAAGACTTTTGTGAAAGATTCAGCATTTTGGGATGTGGTTTCCATTAACCCAGTAGGCTTAAAGGATATCATTTCTGACTTAAGGAGCACAAAGTCAGCTTTTGAAAAGTTTTTCACTGTAGTCTTTTGTTCTGGGGGTGGGGGTGGGATATGTACATCCAACGTGATCAGTTTATGATCAGATCTTACTAGTGAGGGGTTTATATCCAGTGCGGAGCATTTGGGCCCCATGTTTGTGATAATCAGGTCAAGTATATTATCTCTCCTCGTAGGAGAAGTGACCAGTTGCTCCATAGCATTTGAGTTAATGAATTCCAGGAATCTTTGGGCTAGGGTGTTAGGGCTAGAATAGTGGGCCCAGTCTATGTTGGGGTAGTTGAAGTCACCCAATATGATGGTGTTTGGTGTGACATTCATATCCTCCAGTGTTTTCAGGAATGCTTGATGGGATTCCTGGGATTGGGAGGGTGTTCTATAACATGCGACCAGTTGTATGGCAGTTTTGCCTATGGTGAGTAAAACTTGTATGGTTTCTGATGCTTCATGGGTAGCCACCAATCGAGAGGTGTAGGTGTCCTTTATGAAAATGGACACTCCCCTCCTTTGTGGTTCGGCCTGGAACTTGTGGCGAAGCATGATATGAGATATAGCCTGGTAGCGCTGGAGTGCTCTCAGGAGCCCTGAACCAGGTTTCAGTTACTGCACAGACATCGATGTTCTCCATACTGAGAAGTGCTTCGAGTGCCTGCATCTTGAGATTTAGACTTCTGACGTTGAGCAGCATTACCCTTAATTTTTTCCATTTTTGTTTTTATGGAGGTTGATTTGTCTTTTGAGCATTGCCTAAAAAGGCACTATGGGGTGGCAAGAGCCTTGGCCAGTATCCGGAAGCCCAGTGGTGACAGGTGCAAGCCATCCCTTGCGAAGCAATGTGGCCTATCCAGCATGTCATCCCAGGCTGACAGACATTGGATCCCCCCCCAGAATGACACCAGTGATTAAGCCAATTGTTAAAACTGATCATTTTGTCTTTGTATTGAGGCATCATTCTTGGTGAAGGCAGGATGCTGCTCAGGGTCAGGGTCATACCAGTCTGGGCTACATAATCGGAGAGCTCCTCAATGTCTCTTTTCATGTAGTCCAGGGAGGTACGTCTCAGGTCATTCACACCAGCATGGACAATGACTGCATCATACTTGTACTTGCTTTGGAGTGACCTGAGTGCGTGTGTAATGTGGCGGATCCTTGCTCCTGATAGGCAGCTCACCGTTACCCTCTCCTTATTCAGCCTGGTAAGTGGAACGTCGGTGTGTCTGACTATAGAGTCACCTATTACTAATGTCTCTGGCATAGTGTTTTGCCTTAGGGGCTGTGATTGTGTGACACACCTGTTGCTTGAGGTATGTGTTGTAGGTGTTGCGTTTTGTGGGGGTGTATTTCTGGGTGTCAGCTTTGGAGGCCTCTGTTGTTTTGGTAAGTTTTTTATAAGAGCCTCCGAGTATGTCTTTGTGTTCTTATGTGTTTGGTTTGTAGTAGTGGTGGTTTTATGTGTGACCGGTTTTGCTTGGTGTGGGTACCTTCTCCTCCTGTCTGGTCTTGCCAGTCCTGAGTTGAGAGAGTTCAGCCTCCAGTCTGGCTATATAGTTGCATCTCTCACAAGTATATGTGTTAGTAGGAAGGAGGAGAGGGTTGTCTGTGTACATGAGACAATTGTAACATTGTCTTAAGATTCCCAGATTAACCAGCTGAACAAGAGAGGATGCTAGTGGTCTACCACTCGACATACTAGAATATTATAAGGAGTGCTGTGCCTTTAAGGGAAGTGGGTATTCACAGGGGTAGTGGATGCCTGTAGTGCTTACTTTAGGA
The DNA here is from genome assembly GCF_019279795.1 of Protopterus annectens. Lineage (NCBI taxonomy): Eukaryota > Metazoa > Chordata > Ceratodontiformes > Protopteridae > Protopterus > Protopterus annectens. The sequence continues at coordinate 467,090,950 of NC_056750.1, forward strand.
TAAGAGTGCTTATTTTATTATGAGTGCTTGCTAAGGATAGAAGTTCCGAAAACAAGTGCTAATATATACAGCTAAATAGACTGAGTAGAGCTTCTAAGGGAAAAATTGAAGAGCAGACTTGGCGGAGCCAGAAATAGTTTAAACCTGTATAACCGCTGCTGCGCTATGTGCCCAACCGCGCATTTTTATACAGGGAACTTGAAAAGAGCTAGAAATGGTCCAAAGCAACCAATGATTTACAGCTCAAGTGCTGAGGTCACTTTGACATATCACCAGTAACAGATGATAAATGCCATGACTTCTGGAAACACTTTGACTTAGAAGTTTCCATTTTTTATACTTAGTTTATAGATAAAATATAAAGAACTTGAGAAGCATGCAACATGTATGGTGTTAGCCTTAATTAGCAAATTGCAGTAGTTAGCAGTGTCCTTTGCTTGCTGTAAAACAAGCTTGTGGAAACATCAGACTAGTTTGTACACTCCACTCTTCTGACTTCTTGACAACTTGATGTTTGCTTCCCAGCAGTGTTAAGGAAACATTGCTGCTCATATATGTAAGCATATTATGAATTAATGATTACACACAGAATAACAAGACATGAGCAATCATAAATTATGTTTATGTTACTTTAACTAAAACTATAACAGGGTGTCTATTTAAATGCTACTCTAATAATAGTTCAGACGTTTCAATAACCACAAATTTCACTTCACAATGCCAAATGCAGTATTCTCACATTTTTTTGCATATACTTCATATTTATTTAGTAACTGTGTTGTTGCAGCTACACAAGGGAAGTGTTCCCTCTAATAATGTACTAAGTACTAATGTAATAACCACGCAGGAGCGTTACACATAGTTAAAAAGTAGATTATTATCAGAACTGTACTGCACCATCACAAACTCAGTGATCTAGACTGTACACTGCCCCAAGTGATAACTAGAAAACTTTCTGCAGGAATACTAGTATTCTATAGCAGACTCACAGGGAAAGCAGTCTGTGCGTAACCCTGCCAGAACTGCATGGCAAGGGGATCACACACATAGCCGGCCTTAGGCATAGGCCAACTAGGCATCCGCTTAGGGCGCTGCTCTAGCAGGGGTGCTTTTCCAGTAATCTGGATAGTGTAGATAGACCAGGATGGGGGCATAGGGTGGTGTTGGGGGGTGCTGTGGAGACCTTTTGCCTAGGGCAGCAGTTGACCAAAGGCCGATCCTGTTACACACAGCCACCACACTACCAAATGTTAACTCCGGCATCATTAGGTGGTTATCCTGTATAAAAATGTCAAGGTTATTTTAGTGAAAGCTAATTAACACCTTGTTCCTGCTTCTCAGACATGCAGGGACGTATAAATACAACTAATGCAGAAGTGTTAATAAAATAACATTGCATTACATTGATATTAGTATAACATTAATTGGACATTACTTGTGGTTATTATTTTTTTGTTTTTGTTCAACCTCTGTACCTGGTAGCTGTCTAGTTGCCACTACCACTGATTTGTTCTCCATCACCAGCTTGGGAAATGTTCATGGTCTAACCATCATCCATGGAACCATGAAAGGTATGATGGCTGATGTGAAGGCCTGCCTGCTGTAACTTCTCCTGTGGGTGTAAGTATTTACATCCATACCCCATAATACCTGCCAGGTGAACAGAGCCTGGCATCTTTGACTCACAGTGCTGTACTGTGTACACCATTCTTGGTATTGCAGTAGGTCCCCAAAAATATGAACAAACTAACTTCAGTCGTTTTACTACTTCATCCTGCACTTGGTTCCTCCAGTGCCTGAGCCACAAACTGATATCATGTCATGTATGCTTTATTCCACAGTGCAATGGAGCTGGGTATATAGGGATGTTGAGTTGTTACTTAATTCAGGTAATTTACATCCCACAGTGAATGTCAACACCTCAATGTGTATTCCTTATGGGATTTGCAATAGAGTGAGTAGAATGTCTGCTTTCAAAAAAGGACACATTTGTCATATCTAATGACTTTAATGTGGTGGGGTGAGAGTTGCAAACCAATCTACACTCTCTGAAAAATGAACAATAGATTGCTGAAAGAACTTTTTTAAAACACTTTTATTATATTATCACTTAAAACGTATGCACACAAACATTAATAGAAAAGAGAATAAACCTTACTAACATTTTTCCGTTTACATGTATTATACATTACATGTTTTCTTTCTTTATAACGGCTGTCATTCATAACATAAATACATAAATTGCTCGTTTCCTGCCTTGAATTAAACCTCACTCCTCTTCCTCCTCTTGGACATTATCCTGCATATATTGTTACCACCAGTTCCATTAATTTCTGTATAATCTGCTTCTTCCCTTTTCTAAAGATCACTCTTCTAGTTCTGTTATATTTTTTACAATATTCAATACTTCAAATAGAGTTGGTTTATATTATGATTTCCATGTTTTTGGAATTGCTTTTTTGTCAGCCAATAGAATTAACTTAAGTCCTGCATTTTGGGCTTAAATGTTCTCATTATTTTGGTACTCTCTTTTTTGGGGGGTGGGGAGGTAGCCTAGCCTGTGGATGTAGCAAATCAAAGTCCTTAGAAACCTCCTTACCATTGGACAGTTTGTTAAAAACGCAAGTATAATTTTTAATGTTGTATAACACTGTTAATCTGGATAACTTGATATTGGATTAACAATGAGGTAATTCATTTAAATAGCAAACTAAAGATGTTCCCAGCTGAATGAGTTGCTGAACATGCACAGGACTTACACATGAAGAATAATGTCTACGTACATTACACTTCCTCCTACCTTGGTAGTATAGCCAGGGCGGCAACTGCATACAGCAGATATATGGTTCCATGCCATTTGATCAAAAAAATAAAAATGTTGAAACAGAAAATGTCTAAAACACAAAATGTTAAAAATGAAATTTGTCCTTTCCCCACTGTTGTGCAATCACTGAGTAGGTATATATAATTTGCTGTGGGTGTGGGGGGATAATTAGGTTTTTGATATTTTGCATTTTAGATATTTTGTGTTAAAGTTTTTTTTTAACAAATGTCATAAAGCCATATATATATGTGTGTGTGTGTGTGTGTGTGTGTGTGTGTGTATGTATAATAATATATATATGTATGTATATATATATATATATATATATATATATATATATATATATATATATATATATATATATATATATATATACACACACACACACACACACACATACACACACACACAGTGGATATAAAACGTTTACACACCCCTGTTACAATGCCAGGTTTTTGTGATATAAAAAAATGAGGCCACAATAAATCATTTTAAAACTTTTCTCACTTTTAATGTGAGCCTGGCCTGGATGTATATAACCTGTACAATTCAACTGAAAAACAAACAAGTCTGTTAGGGGAAAAAATATAAAAAATAAAAAGGATACAATACGTCGGTTGCATAAGTGTGCACACCCTTAAACTAATACTTTATTGTGTGTGCACACACTTAAATTAATACTTTGTTGAAGCCCCTTTTGATTTATTTACAGCATTCAGTCTTCTTTGGTAGGAGTCTGTCAGCATCGCACATCTTGACTTGGCAGTATTTTCCCACTCTTCCTTGCAAAAGCACTCCAAATCTGTCAGATTGAGAAGGCATCTCTTGTGCACAGCCCTCTTCAGGTCACGCCACAGATTTTCTATTGGATTTCGGTCTGGGCTATGACTGGGCCATTCCGAAACTTTAATTTTCTTCTGGTGAAGCCATTCTTTTGTTGATTTGGATGTATGCTTGGGGTCATTGTCATGTTGAAATTCCTCTTCATCTTCAGCTTTCTAGCAGACTCCTGAAGGTTTTGGGCCAAAAGTGACTGGTATTTGGAACTGTTCATAATTCCCTCCACCTTGACTGAAGCCGCAGTTCCAGCTGAAGAAAAGCACCCCCAACGTATGATACTGCCACCACCATGCTTCACCGTGGGGGTGGTGTTCTTTTGGTGAAGCGAAGTGTTGTTTTTGCGCCAAATATATCTTTTGGAATTGTTGCCAAAAAGTTCAACCTTGGTCTCATCAGACCGTAACACATTTTCCCACATGCTTTTGGGAGACTTGAAGTATTGTTTTGCAAATTTCAGCCGGGCCTGGATATTTTTCTGTGTAAGAAAAGGCTTCCATCTGGCAACCCTACCCCAAAGTCCAGTACCTTCAAAAGCAGCAGAAAATATATTTTGAGCTGGAACCGATGATGATGTGTCTTTTGGCTTTTCCCGGTTAGGGGTCGCCACAGTGGAACTCCGGTCCGCTAATGATTGGTAGTTGATTTTTACGTGCCGAGTTACCAGCCCTGACACACAACCTTCAACAAAGGTCCGCCCATTCACGCATGTCTCCACGCAGAAGACGCTCTAGCTGAGAATCGAACCGGACAGCGTCTGACTGTGAGGCTTGAGCTGGAACTGATATAGCAAGAAAATGGATGAAGTTTAGAATGTTCCACTGCTAATTTACATACACCAGTCTTTTAATATTTAGCAATCAAATCAAAAATATGTATTGGCCTGCCATTTTTGCATTGATTTTAGTCATAGCTTTTAAGAAGCAACAACTTTAAAAGCCTTATTAATATACTACTAACTTTTCATACCCACATTTAGCCCAGAATAAGGCCTTATTAAAACCGTTTTGTCTGTTTTAGTAACCACTTTATACTTTCTTTTAGCATGTTGTTACCACATAAACCAGAGAATAACTTTTCACATGTTTTAGTACACATTTTAATGATATAACATGATTTTACTAAATGCACTGCCTAGAACTTAAGCATTACTGAATGGTGGATTCATATGTGAAACTGTAGATGACATCTAAAAGCAAAATACTAACGAGTGCTGGGTAATCATGCTATTATTGGGGAATGTAGTTATTTTAATTTTGTGTAAAAACTTGATTAGTGTATACTTATTTCATACTTTATGTAATTCATTGCATGCATTTGGTCTGAAAATTAAAGCATCAGGCTTAAGGAGCAAATTCAGTACATTCTGTGGATTCCAGCTAGATGTACCGGTAGAAATTAAAGCAGCAAAAAGAAACATACATCAGTATTTTCTGATATATTTTGGTAGTTACAAATATTTAATAGAACATATCCTATGGGATAAAGAGTGCAGCTGAAGTAGAAGTCTAGTGTGTCACATTAGTGTTTGGACTTGAAAATAAAAATGTAATTTACTTGAAGTTGTATATACGTTTTGCAGAGTTTTATTGGATAATGTTCCAAAGAGATCAATGCCGATAAGTAGAATATATTTAAAACATTATTCATTTTGTGGAACATCTAAAAATGGTATGTGTGAATGAATGAATGAAATAAACTATTAGAAGAGGAATTATTTTTTTCACTTGTCCAGGAAGAAGCATTGAAGAAATATAACGTGTCTAACATGAAAACACTTGAAAAACTGTGTGCAGAAAAAAATGAAAAACAAAATGTTTATTACAAGTCTAATAAGATTCACAAGTGTCAAAAAGAGAAAGAGGGGCAAGTAGAGAAATAAATAAATGTAGTGGTAGGTATCATGGAATATAAACTAGTATATTAAAAACAAAGAAGAGGTTGCTGAGGTCAGTGAAAATCAGCAGAATAAAATAATAATGAAAGAAATGGAAATAAGTATAGAAATATTAGTGATTCACAGGGGGGATTTGCAGAATCTGGTTCTCAACAAAGTAGAGGGAAGATCAAAAGTGTAAGATGAATTTAAGCGACAAATGGGAAAATAGTAAGGCAATGAACTTTTGGAAGAATTAAAGAATAAATTAGAACATACCACATTAAAAATAAAATACATGGTGTGACCATCTACTTTCAACTGTAAATAAAGAAGTTGGCACAAAAGAAGGAGAGTTTAGAGGCACTGAAAAGGTATTCTGTATACACTCAAGAAAAGTGTACGTAAAAGAAGTCAAAATAAAAAGAGACAAGTAGTCAGTATGCTTACCCAGTAACAGCCATGTAAGAAATAACAAATCACCTTGCATTCCCCACCTGACAGCTGGTACTTCACATCAGTGTTGTGGTCATTGTGGAATACTTTCTGCTTATCTGCACATAATCTCAACTGTTATATTTCTACCTGCCTGATCAGCCTTTCCAAATCATTCCTTTTGCACTCCCCCTTCCCATTATTTACTTCTGCACTTATCTTTATGTCAAGAGTGAAGAAGTTGGTCATCTTCTCTCTTCTGTCAAACGTGTGAAATGAACATAATGAAAATACTAAACCCAGGAATGATCCCTGTCGTACTGTCACAAGACACTTCTCTTATTACTGACATTGTTTATTTCAGCACAACCCTCTATACCCATCTCATCAGTCTCAGCCCTCAGAATTGCTTTTTCATACCAAGTTATAGGCCTTAGACTGTATACTGACCCTTGCCCTTCTACAAGTTGTCCTATATCCAGGCATAAAACAGGATCAAATTTCACTAATGTTTTCCACCTTTTTTTGATTTTTCCAAGTCTTTTGGGTTTCTATTACCATGACGGGACTGGACTCCATTTCCAAGATCCTTTGTTCTATATGACTTTCTTTTATTGCCCTTTTCTTCTATTGCTATGATTAAGTTTTCTTCTAAATGACCATAAACTCTGTCAGCATCAATTCCAGTGTAAAGTTTATAGGTAGTTGGAAGGCAAGTTATTGGTTTATAATTTTAGGATCGCTTGCAAGTTCACTCTTAAGTAGGAGCATTGTTTTTCTTGTTGTTAGCCAGGTAGGTGTCTGTTCAGGGTGTGCATATAAAATGTTCTTGCTCGTGGCTAAATCTTCATGCAGAGATGTTAATACTTTTAACCAGAAGTTAGGTATTGCATCTGGGCCTGGTGTTTTCCAATTAGAGGCTTTTCTTAACTCTGTTTCAATCTCTCTGACAGTTACTTCATCCTATTTCATATCCTGTACCTTTGGACTTCTTATATTTTCTTTTACTTCTTCTGTCCATTTAACATCTTTGTCATGTTCCACAGGATCTTCATAAATACTTCTCCAAAATGTATCTATTTCTTCTTTTTGGGTGGTCTTTCAATTCCTTTTGCTTTGTTTACCTGTTCTCTGTAAAACTTGTTTAGGGTCATCAATAAATTGCTTATTTTGTGCTTTTTCTTTGTATTTATCTATATATCTTCTAAGTTATTCTGCCTGTGCTGATATTTTTAGTTTATTATTCGCGATAGTGCAGGATATTGCACATTGCTTTTATCACATCTATCTTTCTTAGTATTTTTGTTGATCTGTTCCCTCTTCTATAATCCCCTAACAGTCACACTTCTTAACTTCTTTATAGTTTTCTGTATTTGATACTTCCATGATAGTATTCGATTTCTCCCCTTCCTTTCCCTTACTACCCTGTGTTCTTGTGGTAGAATTTTATCTGTTATTAATTTAGCTGCACAGTAGTCTTTCCTGTTTACTTCTGTTATATCACATGGATCTCTATGAACAGTCCTAATTACTATGTGCATTTGTTTTATCAACTTTTGACTTTTTGGGTTTTATTGACCTTCTCTTTCATTGATCTTAATATCTCTATCTGTATTAAATCAAGCAAGTCTTCTTTTAGCTCATTTTCTTCTAAACTGAGGGCACATTTTTTTGTTCTCCATTTTCTGCAGGCATTCTGTAGAAAGTTGTATCTTTCTGTGACACATTCTCTTCAATTTCATCCTGTGTCATCCATTGCTTTGTCATATGGGGGCTCACTGACCTATCACTCCTCAACATTGACTGCTCCAGAGTTGCCACAGTTTCCTGTTCCTTCACTTGCTGTCCAGTTTCAAGTAAATGTGTATACTGGTTTCCTGTGGAAGGCTCCAAAATATCTTCATATGGCAACTGGCCGGTTGCTTCCCATTCCACTGGTTTCTCCTTAATTTGGATGCCTGTTGCTCTAGCCTGCTGTGGTGCTTTCTGAGTTAGATTTTCTACACGTAATCCTTCACTTCGCAGGTACTCCATAACCTCAGTTTCTATTTTTTTAACTTCTTCATTACTAATCTTCTTTTCTACTTTTCCTCTTTGTCTTATTTTTTGTGTTGTAAAGTTTTCCATGTCCATATTCCTTTGCCTGTATTTCTCTTCAAATACCTTTGGTGCTGCTCTTTCTCTGTTGATTAGTTTTGCTTTCTTCTTTGCATAAATATTGCATCATGTTAAATCTGTTGTTCTTTCCCATGTCCATATTTCTTTGGGGGCTCATTCCATCATGCTGTGATGTAACCTGTGTTAGACCTTCTACACCAAATCCTTCACTTCACAGACATTCCATAACTTCAGCTTCTATTTTTTGAACTTCTACTTTACTAATCTTCTTTTCTACATTCTCTCTTTGTAATATTATTTTCTTTATTGTGAAATTTTCCATATCTAGATGCCTTTGCCCATAGTTCTCTTCAAATATCTTTGTATTGATTAATTTGGCTTTCGACTTTGCATAAATATTCCACTACATCAAATTTCTCTCTTTCCCATGTCCATATTTCTTTTTTATACTTTTCAAAAATCTCTAGGTTTTGTTGTTTACATTTTTGTACTTCCTCAGATGCTTCTTTTTCCAAACAGATCAAAGTTTCTTGGTCTCTATAATGTTTTTCACAAATCTATTGTATTAATGAATACAAATTTTTATTCGAGGCTTCTGACAATTTTTCTTGTGGAAATATTTTTCTTTCCTCTAATTTCTCTCTTAGTCTTTTTGTATATGTTATATCTGGAAATTCTGGGCTTTTTGCATAATAGTAACAATACAGAATTTCTTTCTTATCCTGAATAGTCCACTCTGTCGTCTTTATGGCTCTTCTTTGGCCTATCAGTTTTTGTGACTTTTGTGGACTGCTACTTCTTTCTACAATGGGGGGGGGGGCACTGTAGGAATGTTTCCGTATTTTGAGGATTCTACACTGTCATTTTTTTCCTGTCCTGGCACCAGTGTGCCTACCAGGACTGGGCACTTTTTTATCCTGGGTCTTGTGCACCCAGCTATCTTTTTTAATTTTTTACCTACTTCTGTCCATGATATATGCTGGGTCTTCTTCTGTTTGTCGAAAACACACTTTCTTGACAAACAGAAGGTTGAACTCACTTAAGTGAAAGTGCAGTACATCGGAAGTGCACTTTCGTGAAAGCCGATTTGCCGAAGCACGTTACAGTGGGGATAAGGAAATATATCCTTTTCCCCACTGTAGTGTGCTCTCGGAGTTAGTATATTTAAGTAGGGGAGGTTTGGGGGGTGCATGAGGTCTTGCCCATCCTGAAAAATAGTATTTATAGTAGTTTTTTTTTTTTTAGATTTGGTGAGTCGGCTTTTGCAAAAGTGCACTTTCTATGTAGTGCACTTTCACGGAAGTGGGATTTTACTTTTCTTTTTCATGATTATGAAATTTCAATAAAGAAAAGTAGACCCTATATTCTATATAAAATACAGTCCATATATCAGTGTTGACTTAATAAGATTTTGTGAAAAACAGGGTCCACCTCATGAAGGTACTCAGAAAGACTTGAGGATGAATTCAATATACTCTCCTTTTCTTGCTGACTTATCTTCTCCCCATTCGGATCCCTTTTACCCATGAGCCTGTCCTGGTTGTCCTAGGAAAGTAATTAACCTTTCCTTCAGGATGCTTTTGATGACACCCTCTGCCACTGTTGTTAGGCTAGCACCTTGCAGTTCTCCACCAGTCATACTATCTTCCAGACCTCAGGCACTTTTACCCTTGACACTAATCTGTTCAATAGCTTCATCAGGGAATGCAAAAACATATTTTCCAGATTTTGGATAACACTGGGAAGTATCCCAACTAGCAGTGTGTTTTATCCTCACTTATCACAGCTAATTCTTTCTTTGCTGCCTCTGTATTTATCCCTGTGTCCATCCATTTCTCTCCTATGTCCAGACTCCCCCTCAGCATGTCACCTCCTCATCCCATTCCTTCATGAAGGCCAAGCTTGTCTCCTTACTCCGCTTGGCCAGGTGTGTACATACCTTCCTCATTTCTGCAATATACTTAAAAAGCCTTTGATCTTACCTTGCGTGCCTCATTGATGAATCAACAGTCAGGTTCATCCTTTCCATCATTCACAGCTTGGCATGTATTTCTTAGAAGACCCTGTGGTTGGAGGCATGTACTTTTGCTGCTGGCACTTGCTGAGATACTTCATGATGATTACAAAAGTGATCCTAGACCCAAATTGCATCATTTGTTTTCTGCTGCTTGAATTGTGTAGACCGCAGTATGATACATGCTAGTTATAACTACTTGCATCCATTGCCTGAAAGCAAGTTGACTAACTGTCCATGAATTCAATATGCATTGTCTGTGCTATCTCAGGGACAAGCATATTGTAAAGTGCTGTTATACATCTGGTAGTTCACTGCTGCCAAATGCGTATATTGGAGAGTGAGACTGCATGTCCTGGCCTACATTGATACCAGAAGGATAGTGGTGGTTGAAAGTTCTTCATGCTTAGGTCAGTTGGAGTTTTCAAAGGACAACCTCAAGCCTCAAACAGGGCACCATCACAGGGGTCTGGGAATCAGAATGTAAGCTGTTGCAGAGCCTTTTGGTGGTAAGTCAATTTTTAAAATGACTACCTGGCATCTTCAGGTGTTGAGCTTGACTTCAGCTAGTGCTGGTTTGAGTATATGCTTGTCATCCTTTTCACCATATGTTAAGGGGTATGTAAAAGGTACATTCCTAATATTCTCAGTCTTGGGGGTGTTGTCCATTCAAAGGCATAAGTACCATCCAGTTCCTTTTTGATTGGTTGCAGCTTGATAACAAGTAGTCTAATCCTAGGAAGCATTTTCTGAATTCAGCCATGAGTTGGGTTAATCAGTACTGACTGCTGTCCTTACAGAGTACGCAACTTGGGCCCACCAGGATCTGTAACTATGAAGTGGTACTGCCAGCTTTTCCTGCTCATGGTCTCATGGTTCAGAACCTACATAACAAACATATTGATGTGAGAGTGTTCAATCTCGCCGTTTGTTCTTACACATGGGTTCGGAGCCGATCCTTGGCTCCGTGTCGGCCGCTTGGCAAAGCTCTGCATCGAGAAGAAGCTCGAGACCAACCTATCTCCCACAATTCCCCTCTGCCTTTACCTCAGATCTAGTTTGCCGCTGCTACGTTCGCATCATTTTTGATGAGCTCGGACCACCTGACAGATAAGATTACTTTTATCTAAGATTTTTAGATAATTTTTTCTCCTAGTTCACCTTTAAGTTTTGTGTGTGTGTGTGTAGTGAGTCGAGGGCTTTCTTTGAGTACGTATATATTTTTTATATATATATATATATATATATATATATATATATATATATATATATAGTAAGTTAGTTCCCTCGGGGCCTGCCCCACCCTCTAAACTTATAAAAATTATAAAACTACTGCTGGATTTGACAAACTACCAGATTTGACTGAATTTACTGGCGTTTGACATTATTGTTGGCTGTTACTGCCTGTTCAAGACTGTGTGGTGTATAGTCTTACTGGATTTGGCTATTATTGTTATTATGTCTGAGAAAGCTAAGTCAGGCTTCAAACGGTGCCAATGTGGACAGAAAATGTCTGTCACAGACAACCATAGTTCCTGCGTCTACTGTCTTGGCCCTCTCCATCTGCAAGAAGACTGCTCCATTTGTCATTCTTTCAGTGGAAGGGTCATGACAGATAGGCACAGGAAACTCAAGGATAGAGGCCTTTTGAAGCCTGCATTCCAAGAGGCACTGGATGCATCGGACCAGACATCTAAATCCTCGAAGGAATCGAAGACGTCGGAGCCCATGTCATCGGCTCCGAGCTCTTCATTTAAAGTTCGCTCACCGGTTCCACAGACCTCGGGGCTGAGTGTTGAACTTTTGTCTGTTACCGAGCCTCGAGTCTTGGAACCGGTGACGGAGCTTCCACCTCCTGTGCTCTTGAGGTCGGCTCCGTCTTCGATTCCTTCGATGCATTCTTCTAGACCCCTCTCCGACACCGATGTAGACCGCGTGGTGCAGAAATTAATGGTGAATACGGCCTTGTCCAAACTCATCTCAGTCTCTTCCCAGTTGGTGTCGAGACTCGAAGGCCTTCCCTTATCTCCATCTGTTCCTCCTCCGAGGCCTGTTCAGTCTTCGGAGCCGGGAGAGGCTGATCTGATGATCGTGGAGCCCTCGGTGCCAGAACCGTCCTTCTCTCGGTCGGCACCGTTCACCTCGACTCCGACGGACCCATTACCGGAATCGCGGAGCCGACGATCCATCCTTGGTTCGGGGACCGAGAGTCGGACCGATGTTTCGGTTCCGACTCTCCCTCTCGGTGCCTCAGCTCGGATCGACTCGGCTCCGTCCTCGGGGTTGATGCCCTCGGTCCCCGTCTCGGGGATCCCTCCGCTTTCTTCGGAACCGAGGGATTCCTCGACTCGGGACCCGGGGGCCTTCGACCTCATGAGGAAGGTGTTGTCGACTCAGACAACCACTTCAGCAGAGACAGCTTCTCCTTCCCATAAGGGTCCGTTATCCTCCTCTGCACCCACGGCTACGTCAAAGCGTCGAGCACCGGTGTCTCAGCCGCCCCCAGAGGGAGCCCCCTCTTCCTCAGAGGCTTCATCGGATGCCCCCCGAGGAAGTTCCGACGAAAAAGTTGTGTAAGAGGAGACACTTGGATTCTACACAAGAATCCTTGACATCGGACACTGACTTAGATGAGTCAGAAGGGTCTCCGAAATCACCCTCAGAGGATGTCTCCTTTTCTGACATCCTGGAGATCCTGAAACAGAGAGGTGATTGGCAAGCCCTACCCCCTTCTGAGGATGAGTCAGTCTTGCTGAAGGCATTCAGTGCTCGCCCTTCTTCCTCCTGGGTCACTCCGCCCTTCGATGAGTTGATGGAACTGATTGCTCGAAGGGCGTGGGAGACACCTGACACAGTGGAGCCAGTCCCTAGAAAGCCTAATAAATATATTACTGCCCCTCAAGACAAGGCTTATCTCACAAAAGGAGTTCCAGTGGACGCTATGGTGGTGGCAGCGGCCGCTAAAAAGGAGATGTCTGAATCTTATTCATCTGTCCATCCGCCTAACAGAGATTCTAGGACTATGGACAGGTATGGGAAGTGCATTTTTAGTTCAGCGGCTTTTTCCATGCAATCGCTGAACTATTTGACCCATTTCACACGGTTACAGAGGGATCTAATCAAAGAGTTGGGAGATACCCTCCAGGGTACTACAGATGCTGCTGTCTCAGAGAAAGTTACAGCACAACTCAATACCCTTACATCTATTGTGAACTCGTCCATGAGACTCATTTCATATGCAGCCGAAGGATCGAGTAGGGCTGCGGCTTCAGCAATTGCTCTTCGTAGACAATCCTGGATGCGCTTATGTTCCTTTGCGGAAGCCTTCAAGTCTTCCTTTACTAACGCCCCATTTGACGGTGCCACTCTCTTTGGCCCAAAAGTAAAGGAGACCCTTACCCGGTGTGAGCAAGAGGGAAAGACTCTGTCTGCTGTCGGAGTCCGTTTTTCCACCCCATCCAGACCGTACCCCAAAGGGCAACGTGGTGGAAAAATGTGGTTTCGAAAACCCCAAGGCTCTTTCCCAGGCACACAGGGTGATGCCCCCTCTAGAGGCAGAGGGGGGGGGGCAGAGGTGGAAGATGTCGCCCTGGCGGCAGAGGGGGTCTGCAAAACCAAGGTGACAGGGATACACTCCCCGGGAAACCTTTCCAGCACTCCTGAGAGGAGGCCTGACTGTCCTGCTCTGGAGGCAGTCCGGGGTCGCTTAGCTTTATACCCTCAGGCCTGGCAAAGTCTTACATCAGACAATTGGGTAAAAAGCATTGTTACCAGAGGTTACAGAATTCCATTTCTATTACCCCATTTCCGCAGAAAAGACTCCCAGATGTACCGCCCCATCTGCGAGACCCTGCAGCTATAGAAATTTCAAAGCTGCTAGAAAAAGAGTCATCCAACCAGTCCCGGCGGACCAAAGAGGATTCGGAACTTACTCAAGGTTCTTTTTAGTTCCAAAAAAGACAGGGGACTGGAGGCCAATTCTGGACCTAAGCAAACTCAATACCATCGTCAAGAAAGAAAAGTTCCGGATGGTCACGCTTCAATCGATCCTTCCATTCTTACAGAAGGACAACTGGATGTGCTCAATAGATCTAAAGGACGCGTACTACCACATCAAAATGGCCAGGGCATCCAGGGATCACTTGCGCTTCGACTGGGAGCCAGTCACTTTCAGTTTCGAGCCCTGCCCTTTGGTCTGACCTCAGCCCCCAGGGTCTTCACCAAATGTATGGCAGTGGTAGCGTCTCAGTTGAGACGCCTAGGATTCCAGGTGTTTCCGTATCTGGACGACTGGCTCCTTACTGCCACCACCGAGCGTTGACTGATTCAGGCCAGGGATTACACACTAGAACTCTGTGTTCATCTCGGAATTTCCGTAAATTTCGAAAAATCTGTATTACAGCCATCACAGCATATCTCATTCATAGGAGCAGAATTGGATACTCGTTGCTTAATTCTAAGGCTTCCTCCAGAAAGAATAGCCTCTCTACAAAATCATATATCTCTTCTCCTGTTGTCCAAAAAATCCCCAGCAAAACTGGTTCTGAAAGTTTTGGGTCTCATGGCAGCTTCCCTCATTGCGATACCCTTGAGAAGACTGCACATGAGAGTTCTTCAATGGCTGCTATTTGCACAATGGTCGTTCCAACAGTTACCCCTGACACACGAAATTCACATCACGAACATCTGAAAATCGCACCTGTCTTGGTGACTTCAGACTTGCAATCTCTCCGGCGGCCGACCATTTGTGCTACCCACTCCGACAGCTACGGTGACCACGGACGCTTCCCTGATAGGGTGGGGGGGGGCATCTTTCAGGGACAGACAGTCCAAGGCGAATGGACCAAATTGGAGTACAATCTGCACATCAGTGTTCTGGAGATGAGGGCAGTGTTTCTAGCGTTGCAACACTTTTCTCCCCTTCTACCTCTAGGGACCATTGCAGTTCAGTCGGACAACATGTCCGTAGTCTGGTACATAAACAAACAAGGGGGAACCAAGTCTTATCAACTATGCAGAGAGGCCATGAGAATTTGGCAATGGGCGGAGTCCACGGGTCGCTTTCTGATAGCAATGCATATCCCGGGGTTATCCAACGTCATAGCGGACAGGTTGAGCAGAGCCATCCTGTTACCTCACGAGTGGTCCCTCAAACGAACAATTGCGGACAAGATATTTTGCAAGTGGGGCCAGCCTTGCTGCGATCTGTTTGCGTCTCCAATGAACGCCAAATGCAGAAGCTACTTTGCCCTATTACCCCCTCCAGGGGAAGACCCCAGGGACGCTCTGATTCACGATTGGCCCCCGGGCCTCCTGTACGCCTTCCCTCCTATACCTCTGATTGCAAAATTTCTACAGAAAGCCAACAACCTGGAAAGGACAATAATCCTCATTGCCCCATTCTGGCCTCGTCAAATTTGGTTTCCTTTTCTTCAAGCACACCAAATTCGGGAACCCTGGATCCTGGACCCGGGCGGATCTACTGACCCACTCGTCAGGGGCTCCCCACCCGTCGCTTCTCTCCCTCAGACTAGCAGCTTGGCTGCTCCGCTTCCCTTCTTAGCCAGGTCTGATCTTCTTTCCCCTGCGGTTCAAAATATTCTAGTGGCTTCTCATAAAGCTTCCACTACAAACATTTACACTAGTAAGTGGAAGCGTTTTGTACACTGGGCAACTACACAACATTTGGATCCCGTAATAGCCCCACTGAACAGAGTCTTGGAGTTTCTATCCGTACTATTTCACCAAGGAGCTTCTCCTGCCACTTTGAGAGTTCAATTGGCTGCCATTTCAAACTTTCATGTGGGAGAAAATGGGGCGCCTATTATGGCTCATAGACTTTGTAAGGCCTTTCTAAAAGGGTCTTTCCATATCAGGCCACCAGTCAGGGTTCCTACATCACCATGGAATATGAACCTCCTATTATCACAGCTAATGCTACCACCCTTTGAACCAGCCTCTTCCTGTTCTTTGAAGTTTTTGTCATGGAAAACCCTCTTTCTGGTAGCTATCACATCAGCCAGACGGGTATCAGAACTTCAAGCTCTTTCCGTTAAACACCCATATTTGATCTTTCACCCTGATAGGGTATCTCTTCGCACTAATCCATCCTTTCTTCCCAAAGTTTGTTCCATCAGTAACATTAATCAGTCCATTGAGCTCCCCACATTTTTCAAGAACCATTCCAATAAGTTGGAATATATGTTACACAAGTTGGATGTTCATAGACAACTCAGGTTTTACTTGGATAGAACAAAGGATCACAGAAAAACAGATCAGCTCTTTATAGCCTTTGCGGACAGCAGAAAGGGCATGGCAGTGACGAAGCGAACCCTTTCCAAATGGCTATCCGATTGTATTATTTTTGTTTATACTGCTTCTGAGCAGAGCTTACCTGTCAAACCCAAAGGGCATTCTACTATATCAATATCTACATCCCTGGCTCATGCGGCCCGCCTACCATTGGACACTATTTGTGCGGCTGCCACTTGGTCTAAACCACATACATTCATTACTCATTATAAAGTGGATAGGGTTTCCAGGGACAGGGCAACCTTTGGTTCCACTGTGCTCAGGAACGTTCTTCCGTGAGTTTCTCAGGATCACGGAGCTAGGGACGCTACCCATGTGTAAGAACAAACGGCGAGATTGAACACTCTCACATATAGAAGTTATGTCCTTACCATAACGCGTTCCATGTGGAGTGTTCATCTCGCTTTGTTCTTACATTCCCACCCTCCCACCCTCAGGAAGAACGTCCAGTTTAGGTGTCTGGTTTGGTTCTCCCGCTTCTGTTTCTCTCAGTTGTTACGGCTGTTTTTCAGCTATGCCTTAGCATGTATGTTGTATGTTCACTCCCGTTGGGTTCTGGTTTGTTTGCAAACTAGATCTGAGGTAAAGGCAGAGGGGAATTGTGGGAGATAGGTTGGTCTCGAGCTTCTTCTCGATGCAGAGCTTTGCCAAGCGGCCGACACGGAGCCGAGGATCGGCTCCGAACCCATGTGTAAGAACAAAGGCGAGATGAACACTCCACATAGAACGTTATGGTAAGGACATAACTTCTATTTTTGTGTCTTTCAAGAACTTGAATCACAGATGACTTAGTTCACCCTCAGTAATATGTTCCTCAAGCCCACTGTAGAACTCTCGTGTTTGCCAGTCATTCTTGGCACTGGATTCCTGTTGAGACTCTTCTGGTGCCAGCTTAGTGCATGCTGTTTTCCATGAAAACTGTGATGCCCCTGCTCTGGATCAGTGATCAAGGAATCTCAGTTCTCACCATGGACACTGGTGAGGGAAGTCCACTTGGAACAAAAATAGATACAGTATTTCTAGATGCAGCTCTCTGCACCAAGCACATTTTCCCTTACGAACACACAGGGAACACACTCTGTCCTGGGATTCTGTTTCCCTCTCTCTCCCCAAGCCCCCAAATAAGACTACTTGACATAGCAGTAGAGTTGAGTCTTTATCCGAGTGTTCCAAGCCAAGTTTTCTACCACCCTCTCTGTTAAAACAGTGCTCTGTGTCCGTGCTCCAAGTAGCTAACATAAACACTCTTTGAAGTCTGATTTTCATACACACACACACACACACACACACACACACACACACACACACACACCTACCTGGGAAATGCTGGCACAGATATACCAGCTATGTCCCCTCTGCCCAGACTATACAGTAGATTCACTGCCACCAGCCAGCTACATTATGGCACTTGCAAGGGTACCCAATTATACTGAGTGAAATTAAGACTAATGCCACTGTAATGTTGACCAAACAGCAAGGCTTTCAGAAGTGGCCACAGTGTCACCAAATAAATATAAGTATTATCAAAGCTTAAAATATTCTCTAAAAGATCAGCCACAATAAAAAGTTTAAATATATTTAATAATATATGAAGAAAAATATAGGAAACACCAGACCACATAAGATAGCATCAGGTAAAACTCCAAAGTTTAATCCACAGTACAAAAATGGTGAATGCTTTCATAGCCAGAGCTACTTCATCAGACAACTCAATAAACTCCACAAGGATTTTTTAAAAACAGCCTATCAGTGTCAGTTCCCAATAAACAATTAGCCTGTTAGCCACTGATTTAAAGGAAAAGCACTAGATAGAGGCATAATATCAGCTAATAAATTATTAAAATGAATAAAAATACATAAAAGTGCATATATAGAGACTTTATCTGCATGGTGGCTTATTAACCAAAACTGGTTTAATACAAATTTTATCATTTAGACCTTTGCCCATGTTGGCACACATCCTAATAATCCATTCAAGCTGTTTAGTCTCTACCAAATTCCTAATTGCACCACCTCTACATCCTAGCTGAACTTTCTCAGTTACCATTAATTGAAAGTTATGTGTTGCCCCTGATATTAGAACATGCCTATTTGTTGTTTTTATTTATTTTTTATTTGTTATATTTAATAATATATAATAAAAGAACATAAAAATACTGAATATCTATTTGCAATAAACACCAGAGTTTTAGTCACAGGAAATATTAAAAATAACACAGATGGATAGATTCACACAGATACAGGAAAACAGTACTTAACTAGTCTCACTATATTTTCTTTACTGATCTAAAGAATTACTATTCTCTGGTTACTTACTAAAGCAAGGTAAGATGAAGTGGGTGAGTGATCTTTCTTTGTCAGGTTTCAAAAATGGGTTCAGGCGCCTAGACAGCGAGACATTTCCCTGCGATACATTTTGGCTGGGGACACATGGCTGAAGTGACATTCAGCTGCAGAGAAATATGGCTGTTTGCAAATTCCCTGTGGGCAAAGAGAAGAATGTGTTGTCATACCTACAACTTCAATAACCAAATTCACAGGGGGAAAACAAACAGCCATATTTCTCTGCAGCTGAATGTCACTTCCGCCATGTGTCCCCAGCCAAAATGTATCGCAGGGAAATGTCCCACTGCCTAGGCACCTGAACCCTTCAAAAACAGACTGCCCTGAGACTTCTGTGTCATCTCGTGTTAAAACATCATTTTAGTGCTGGATTGCAGAATGACATCACATACATCTAGTCATCTGACTTCTGGTTCCCACACTACACCTTTCCTAGAAAATGAACCAGAATCTAGCAAATATGTGTTATAATACACACGTATAACTTTCGCAAGATGTGTTATAGCATCTGGAAGCTGTAAAACAATTTCAAAAACTTTCACCCTTCCAGGATAGCAATTAGTTCACCCCTAAGGACATTTTGTCTCTGGTTGCAGTTAGAACTGTAAGTTACAATCTTTATTGCCTAAACCTGGTAATTTAATTTCAGACTATTTTTCAAAGTTAGCTGAACTGAGATTAACCTCTTCTCTTCACGTATCCGCTGTTACAATATATTCATTTCAACAGTCTAGCTCCATACAGTCTGACATACAGATGTATTTCTTTTCTGTCCAGCAAGACCCAATGTTGATACATTTTTAACTCAAGCGGCTTTACAAATACATTTTGCAGCACAAGCATCTGTACAAATCAGTTTGATATACAAATGACATATAATTCTTTACAAAACTCCAGCTAACTATGCTGACATAGGTTACACATCCCCTGCCTTACTTCTCCTGGCATAGCTGGCACTACGGGTTCAGGCACCTAGGCGGTGCGACAACCCACTGTGAGACAACTGGATGTGGACAGATGGCAGTATGGAAGTTCAGCTGCAGTGACAAATGCCTGCAGACAATTCCCTGGGAAAAGAAATGAACCCCCTGCACCGTAACCACAGGTGTGAGACAAAAACCCCGTATGTGATCTACACACTACGCCCCCTAGAAAACACTGTGTGCAACTAACACTGTAACATGTGCCTAGAATAGGATGCCAAGTGGGCATTAAAGTGGTACACTGAAACCTGTGTGCTGTGGCACATTTCTATAAGCTATGATTATATCATGGTTTAGTATGCACCAAGCACTTCCCACATTACTTTACATTTTGCATTAATAAAGGCTTTGCCCACAGCACACAGGTTTCAGTGTACCACTTTAATGCCCACTTGGCATCCTATTCTAGGCACATGTTGCAGTGTTAGTTGCACACGATGTTTTCTAGGGGGCGTAGTGTGTAGATCACATACGGGGTTTTTGTCTCACACCTATGGTTAGGGTGCAGGGGGTTCATTTCTTTTCGCAGGGAATTGTCTGCAGGCATTTGTCACTGCAGCTAAACTTCCATACTGCCATCTGTCCTCATCCAGTTGTCTCACAGTGGGTTGTCGCACCGCCTAGGTGCCTGAACCCTGGCACTACCTCACATCATCATACAAACCATTGCTCAAGCTCCCTTACAGATTGGGATAGAGAAATATTCACAAGGAGTTGGAGGACATGGAGGCCAGTGTCTCTGAGATGGACAAGGACTATGAGTCCTCTTCCATCCTATGGCTCACCTGTAGATGAGCTCTTCTTTGGGTTATCGTGAGGCTCATGAGGTCCTCCAGAGACTGGCCTCTGTTCCACGTAGTCTTCCTCTCAGAATTTGTGGAAGAAAGAGCCCTGGGTTACCCCCACTGTGGACTCAAATTTTAAGGAGATATTAACTGCTTAGAAGCACCCATCCTGTGCTTCCAGAATCCTCAAGAAGATGGATGCGCTGTACAATCAACCTGTCTGAGTATGAGTCTCTGGTCATTATTCCTGAGATAACTCTTATTTTGATTTCTTTGCTCCATCATGGGATTCTGAGACGTCAGCATTTTGTTGCCTTGCCACTTAACAAAGAGTCTTAAGTTTTAGTCGCCAAGGAGGTATACTTATGTGCCACATTGGGATGAGCTGTTCATTTTACCTGCCCAAGCCACAGTCATTCCTATGGTATCAGTCACTGATAAGACATTCCTCCCTCCCTCTCTGTACCTAGTCTCAAGGAGGATATGCTTAAGACTCTGTTTGCAGTCCTCATAGTGAACATCACTGTATGCAGCTGCACTTTGCAGTTTTGACTGTGCAGGCAATGTTTCTAGAACCACAAGCTCATGTATTTGCCTGAAAAGGCTAGTTTGATTGAGGCTGTCCTCTCTAAGAAACTCCTTCCTGGATGCTCAGTTCAGGAATGAAATTCTGTTTGGCCCGCCCTCTCTGACTTTTTAAGACAATTGCTTGAAGAGGAGGCATTCCTTCATCACAGTAGAAGATCTTTACCATCCTTCTATAGAGTATAAACACTTCTGTTTTTGGTTTGTCTAGTCCCCGAAGTGGTAAAAGCTTCAGCTTAGACCAAGGAAAGCATCACATAACCATGCCCTTGCTGTGACATCCAAGTCATTTTAGGGAATAACTCCAACATACCAGTATCAACAGTTCTAACAATGGTCTTTGGCTAGAAGTGGGGAGAGGGGGGTACAGTGCTCCTAATTTTGCCCCATCATGGAGTGCCATCACTGATGACCAGTGAGTTCTGGTCATGGTCACATCTGGAATGTAAAATTCTCAAGTTTTTATTCAGAAAGAGCTCCGTTAAGAGACCAAACCATCTAAGTAGAGATCTTGTATCAGGCCAAGGCATTACTGCTAAAAGGAGTCATAGAGGCTGTACCTTATTTAGTTCTTCCACATTTTCCCATTTCTGAAGAGGGTAGATAGTTTCCGTCTCATCCTCAGTATCTAAGACTTCCATTTAGCATCTGGTTCCAACTGAAAACTATCCAGGGGATCCTGCCACTGTCATCACAGCATGCCTGAATTATGTCACTAGACAAGAGGATCACATTTTAGCACATCATTATCTTGTGATCACGCAGGCAAATTGTTTTCTTTTCCTCTTAGATGGCATAATTTTAAGTGCAGAGTTTTGCCTTTGGGCTTTTTTTCAATGCCCAGAATGATTATCAGTGTGTGGACTGTGTTGGTCAAAGCCTTTCAAAAAATGCATGTGCATGGTTGGTCTGTGTTAGTCTCATTGATGGTCTTCCTGGAAGAGTTTCTATAGTGGAAGCTTCTGTGATTGTGATTGTAGTCCCTGATGAGGTGACTGTAAATCTTGAGAAGTCCTTTGATCCATCTCAGAGATTGCCTTTACAGATACTTAGCTTGGCATTTGTCCTGACTGAGAAAGACCAAAGTGATGCTCATGGAAACATTGATGAAGATGCAGTGCAAGGGGCCAAATGCAGATCCTGCTGTGACATTTGTGCTTGAGGGCCGACACAATATTCATTGTATCGTTTGTTTGCCAGTGGATGCTGGTATTGCACTGAATTGTGACATGTCATCAGCTGCAAAGCTGCCATATGCTTACACTTCTTATTCTGCTGTAAGGCCCATGTTGCTAAGTCTTGGAATGGTAAGCTGTCCATACTGACCCCCATGTGGGTTTTCATTTTTAAAGGCAACCCCTCTCACAGATTTGGAATAACATATCATTTGCTGAGAGGGAGAGTTGCTCATTTCAGCTTTTCCACAGTTCAAAGCACATCATTCCTGGCTTGCACAGAGAGGAGGCTCCACATCAAATAGTTGGAACTATGGGTATCCATGTTATATCCATCAGTACTTCAGATAAAAATTTTATCTGGGTACCCTCATGTGATGTAAAAACAAAGAAAAAAGGAAAGAGGTTGTATCCTGTATGCAAAGACACAGTTCAGTTTTGGCAAAGAGCTATAGACAGATGCTTTAATCTGTCAACATCTCACATGTCAGGGAAAAGGAACATGCTGGCTGGCTCCCTGAGCTGCTCCTCTAGCTTTCTTCTGGAGTTGTGCGATCAAAAACATGTATAGACTGGATCTTCCAAAAGTGAACACTTTGGAAACCCGTGTGTTTATTTCTTTGGAAAATATACTTCTGTCAGTGTTTTGGCCTGTGCAGTTGGTAAAGAAGATGTTTGTGGTGGGTGTTTTATGTGTACTTTGGCATGAGAGATTCCTGTACACATTCTAGTAATGCCTACTGAGCCCATACCCCCATTACACAGACTGTAACAATTTCTCATTTCCCTGTACGATTTCAGAAATTCAACTCCATTGTGATAAAATAAACTGTTCCTCTACTGATCAGGGTGATTCTTCACAGCTTTGGCAGTCCCAGCCATCTGTAGTAGAGCCTTTGATTCTGCTTGGTCTTTTGTCTGGAAGGCTCAAAGAGATGAGGCTGCTTGGAGGATTTCCACCTGGCAGACTGAACTGTGCCAAGTAGTAGAGGCTTTCAAATGAGAGTGGTACCCAGTACTGTTCCTGTCAGTATACATGTCTTCCTTATGAACCTAAGGCACCTGTGTGATGTGGTTCTCAGTTATTCCCAGGTATTCCTTGGCCAAAGTGCCTTTGCCTGTTATTTCAAATTACCATGGACTTATAGAGGGTAGATTGTGCCCCAGGATCAGGCTGTCAAGCATAACAGGAGTGTTTCAGGCTTAATTTACAGGTGCTTTTCTGAATGGCTGTGACTTTTTAAATGTTGCTTTTCATTTGTGGTACACATCACCTGCTGCTCTATTTGACTGGTCTGCCTTTACTGCATTTTTTGTTATACATTGCAACTGGACTGACCAATTATAACTGAGTTTGACCTCTCTACCAGTTAAAAAGACATCAGGGAAGTTATTTTGTTTAATAAAATTCCATCTCTGCAGTTACTTTTAATCAGTTAATACTTTTTTCTTCTCACAAAGTTTTATTCGTTTGGGGCAATTATTTTTTAGTTAGAGTTTCAAAGTGCAGGTGTTGTGGGCATTCTGAATGCTTCAGCCTTACTTTATAACTATTTTACTGTTTTCCTGTGATTTTTAAGAGCAGCGTTTAAATTGCACTGTACAGCAGGACTTGATGCTCGATTTGGCTAGGCTGACCATTGCTTTATTTCCTTGCTACACAGTAGCACTAAATTGACCAGTTCTAACTGAATTTGACTTTTCTGTACTGTGAGAAACAGTAGGCTGTGTTGCACTGTATAGATGCAGTTGGTTTGGTTTAAAGTGTTTAGAACTCTTAGCTAACATTGTCTATATTCATCTTGGTTCTATGCATACTTTACATGGTTGATAAAGGACAGCTTCTGGTAATGTAACTTTGCTACTTTGCTTTAAGTGAACAGAATTGCATGCTACTACTGCTGCTGCTACTGTTTGTCTGCAGGTATTCCTTGTTGCTCCCATCTTGACTGCACTATCTGTGCATTACTTCCACTTGTTTACAGTAATTATTTTGCCTGTGTGTCAGTTCTTTTAGTTACAGTAGCTCCCAGACCTTTTCATAGCCCTCATCAACAGTTATTGATATCTATAGTTTCCCTTTGTACTTACGTTAGTTATTGATAGCCACTATATATGGCTGTATCCAAGTGAGGCAAGTGAATCTGATAACACCTAGAACCAGTCATGGTATGGCAGTCCATCCTTGAAGTGTATGGTATGTGACATCTAAGCCATCCTCCAATCATACTCTTGGTGGCAACTGAGCCGACTTGCTATTATAGAGTATATACTATGTGTATTTTTTTATTACCTGCTAAATCCTGATTTGCTGTTATATACAATGTATGTATTGTTTTCTAACAAATGTAATGTGTACTGTGCCAAACAGTGGTTGTGTATTACTGTTAGGATATACTGTTTTTAATTTATATTATCTGTTCAACCCTAATTACTATTATTTATTAGAAAAAAAGTGATTATTAGAGGCAGAAGTGTTTTATTTAAACTGGATGTGAGGACTGAATGTATGTATTTATTTATGTATTATTGACTGGGTAAGTCCGACTGAGCAATGCCCATTTTCAATGAAGGCATAGGAAGAAAAACTCCAGCAAATTACATTTACAATGAAAAGTTCCATCAAAGTTTGATTTACAAAGAGTTTACAAACACTAGCCCAGTCTTTGTTTGTGATTAGTAAGAATTTTTCACCATAAGCGGTAGGTCTCCCGTAGAGGAGTAAGGCTAAAGGTTATTTCTTAGTACTGGGCATTTATCTGGATAATGGATACGTTTATATGCAGTAATTAACTGCGAGTATGTTAAATAGTTGTATAGTTCAAGCCAGTTTAGTTGTTTTAAGGCATGGCAGTGATGGGTCCTTTGTGCAAGGTTGGTAGAAAATATCCTATTATAACAGGAGGGAAGTATTTATGTGTAGTATTTAAATTTGTTAGGATACAGGAAGTGTATAAGAGAGTTGGAAGTAGGTAGGTTGAGACAAAGAATTTTTCTTGCCATGTCAGTATAGTATTATTTGGCTTTATAGAAGGAGCCAGGCTTCTGGAGAGCATCTTTTTAATGGTTTTACAGTACATGTTGGTTAATTTTTTTTGTAACACCTAGTAGCTTAATATGGATTTTTGTGTTATTTGCTGGTGTTGTGGTAAATGATTGATTTTGATTACCTCATTCATTCCAATGGCGCTCAGGAAGTTTGCACTGTAACTTCCAATGGCTGAGCCGAAGCCTTTTAACAGAATCGAATTATGTCCTCGCATTTCAAACAAATGTTCATATTTCTGGGACCATAAGGGTTATGAAAGAAGTATAAATGTCAAACTCTTCAGTACAAACTGTTTTTATAGTGGTAGTATTATTTTGGTTCTAGGTTTTTAACTGAATTTTGTAAGTCACGGTAAACAGAGTCCCTGAGATTCAGTAATGCCTACACTAAGTTTAAACTGTTCTGAGTGAACAGACAACACAGACACAACTCACACCTTCTTCCTCCTAATTTTGGTTATCTTACTGATATTCTTGCAGCTTTAAATACTGACAGGGAATCATAAAGGTTACCACAAAGTGTAGACTACATGTACACTTAGTGTAATCTTTCTGAGTGACTAGAAAGCACAAAATATGTGATAAGAATTTTATTGAATACATATCGTGTACATTTAGTGTGCACTTAATGTAGGCTTTATTGAATCTGGCCCAGTGGCTATTACATTTGTAATATTTTGTAAACAACTTACAGTATCTCCGCAACCACTCAAATTACACACATACTGTCAACAGCATTTTATTTATTCTAGCTGAGAGCTTTCATATGAGACTAAGGAGTTCTGTCTGTGTTATTTGGTTGTTGAGATATCTAGAAAAATGTAAAAATGATATCTATATAAATTAATATAATAAAAACAACAGTTAATATCTATTTACCTGCAGTAGACAGAGGTAAAACATTAATGCAGTTGAGTTTGCCATTGTGTAAGCTTTAAGATGAAATCTTTAAAAACCTTGTACAAAGCTTAGTTTTGGAGTTATTGATGCAAATATGAACAAGCAATATTTGACACCTTGAGGCATCAGTAGGAGTTAACTGCAGATGCACCTGGAGGTGTAACTCGGATGTAATGAGTTATGTGTTTTGGAAAGAATAGCATCAATTATGGATTTTTGGGGGGATTGAGTAGCAGGTTTAAGTTTTTCAGCCAGGTTTCAATGGAGGAGAATGAGTTTTGGATGATTTCCTAGAGTTTGGTATTATTGGAGATGCACATATTACTGTTGAAGAAAGAAACTGTTGCAAAAAAAGAGTAAAATCCCACGATTGGAGGAACTCCCTGGTCAGCCTCAGTAAGAAGCTGAGATCCCTCATAAAATCCTCCAAAGTTAGTTATGAAAACAAAATTGCCACTGATTCTAAAGGCGACCACTAAGCATTCTATAGCTATGTCAAAAATCTCAATGGTAACACTCAGATCCGCTCTGAGTTACAGCACAATGACACTAAATATACAGAACCAACTGATATTGCCAACATCCTGGCAGATAGGTTCAGTGCTAACTTTACCCCCCTCTCACCCCCTAAAGGGCCCATCTTTATACCAGAAGAATGCAAAGTTCCTGTAATCATGGCTGCGCAGGTAAAAACCTCACTTTCCAAAGCCAAGAACACAGCATCCATGGGACATGACAACACCCCAGGCTGCCTTCTACATGAACTACAGAATGAACTGGCACCCCACCTAAGTAAAATGTTCAATCATAGCCTCACCTCAGGCTTTGTGCCCATTGAATGGCGCACCACGACAGTTATCCCACTCCACAAAGGGGGGGGGGGGCACAACAGACCAGGGAACTACCGCCCCATTAGCCTGATGAGCCTCGTCTGCAAGGCCATGGAACTCATAAACAAAGACATTGGAGATCTCCAAACTCTGGACCCCACACAGTTTGGGTTTGTAAAAGGCAGATCATGTCTCCTAAACCTGATAGACTTTTTTGAAGTAGTCACAAAAGCCATAGATGAGGGTAAGGTGGTTCACAAAGCCTATCTAGATCTCGCCAAGGCATTCAACACCATCTCTTACTCTGGAATTATAGATAAACTTACTAAACTAGGTATAAATCCCTATGTCACAAGATGGGTTGCCAAATGGCTTACTGACTGAACCCACACTGTGAAAGCAGCAGACTCCAAATCAGACTTCAGACCAGTGACAAGTGGAGTACCACAGGGTTCAGTCCTGGGTCCTCTCCTGTTTGGTATCTACTTCTCTGAACTAAATTTGCAGATGACTGCAAACTAGGAGCCATAATCGAAACTCCTAACAATGTGGACATTCTACAAAAGGGCCTCACTGAGACAGATGCCTGGTGTCAAAGATATGGTCTTGAGCTCAGTGCCAAAAAGTGCATTCTCATTCCCTTTGGTAAAAACTCTGTACCCATGAACTACCACATAGGCGGTAGTTTACTTAACACCAAAAGTGTGATAAGAGACCTTGGGACACAGGTGGACAGTAGTATCTCCTTTGATAATCACATCATCACAGTGGTCAGGAAATCCTTCTATGTGGCACACCTCATCACAAAAGGTTTCTCATCCAGAAAAAAAGAGGTCATTGTTTCCCTCTACTCATCACTCATTAGACCCATTATAGAGTACAACGCCCCTTTTGGTATGTACCTCACAAGACATCTACAACAACTGGAAAGGCCGCAAAAATACCTCACAAAGAGGATTACTGGCCTCAAACAGATGCCTTACACAGACCGTCTCAAAAAACTCCAGCTTTACTCCGTTGCATATCGCCTACTCAGAGGCAATCTCTGCCTAACATACAAAGCTATGTCAAACCCAGAGCTGTTGGACATGCTCCACTTAAAGAAATCCCAATCCCTCCAAACTACACGCTCTAGGGACCTAAACCTTGTTACCACAATAAACAGAACATGCTGGAGGGATAGATTCCTGTCCCAGAGACTTCCCAGACTCTGGAACAGGCTACCTATCTATGTCAAACAGAGCTCCTCATTAGCACTCTTCAAGAAAAATCTTGATGATTGGATGGGCAATAGGAAATTCACCCCGGGGATCACTTCTGTGGTTCTGCTTGACAGGGGCACAGGAAAATAATTTTGTTGGGTGGTGAAAGCCAGGGTACCTTTTTGGCTAGGCTTGTATAGGCCCTAGGGCCAATAGCCTAGTACCTACCTATGAACCTATGAACCTTATCTGGTGCAAGATCCTGATTCGCAGGTGTGCAGAAGAAGTAGAAAACACTTAACTAAGTTAGCAGATGTAGCTGATAGTTGGTTATCTGTGAGCACTAGTCAGAAATATTTTGTGCCAACTAGGTATGCCATAATATTGTGTACCAAATCCTGTTCTGATTCTTAAAAGTAGCAGCATGATGTGGTAAGAGATTGTATGCTGTCTTACCCCATTGCAAGGTACTGTACATCATGCACAGACAACATGTACAAATAACCTCCCTCCCTGAATGTATGCTAATTATAAAGAAATCATTTTCAGAATGCTAGAAATCTCCCCAAACATGGCATCACTACCAGTGCACACTTAAGAGATCTTTCTGACAATGATTTCCTATGGTAAACCATGTTTAGTGATATAATTCTGCTTGTCTTGAGCCTTCGTCAGTTGGCACTTATGAAATCATACTTTGTCTACCTGCAGGGTAACCCTTCAGGGCACCATACATGTAAACATTACGGAGGATTAGCATTTTCTGCCTTTGCTACAAAATATCAGGATGTATCTTGGTGCAGATGATGTATGACTAGTTTTATTAGTTGTAGTTGTACCAGCAACATCTTGGCCTGTGTTCCCATACAAAGGCATTTGTTTATTGGACGGCACTGGTATGTATGGTGAAAGACTCAAGTTCTAAACATGCACTTCAGTCCACTTAAATCTTCAGATGTGCAAATAGACTAGCAGACTGCTGTGTTTGTTATTCACATCCTAATCCTCACTGCATTGTGCAATCTGCAATTACTTCATCTTGTGTGAGAATGCATTCAGTGTTTCTTAATACATAAATTTGAATACATTCAATCATTTTAAATATGGGGACTGTAAGCATAAAAATGAATAAAGCTATGCTGGAGATCATTATTTTGAAACCAGTTAAGTACTGTTGATAAAAAATGTTCTTTATTCATCAAACTATTCATTTTAAGATGTTTCTGACTTCCTTAACTATGCATTTTATGTGGTCTTAATTGCTCTATAAATGTACTTTTGTTTACATTGACATACTTAAATGCTTTGATCATTTGCTTCAAGACAAACCACATGGTGAGTATTACAGCTTGACAAAACAACATGTCATCAGTGTGTTGCATGAATTATTTCACTGTAGTTAAGGTGACCACAAGAAAATGAAGAAGGATAACATAATTGTGAATTTAGACAGCTATCATGCCAGTTTTCTTTTGCCCATCACAGATAATTTCAATGCCCTCCAGTTACCCTTCTCCTGGAATACTTCTTGTGGAGACACTTTAATTTCCTTAAGAAGTGCATAGACATAAAAGTCCATGTTCAAATAGTAACTTCTTTGAAATACAGTGTACTACATTACCTGCTATGGGTAAAATATGCAGTACTACAGTGCTTGGTGTTCTTGAACTGGCTGAATAATTGGTATTAGGAAAATTATTGTTAGTCTGCTGAGATCAGTGTTCTACCCTGGAGAACAAATGAATGAGGAAATAAATAAAATAAGTACTTCTTTTTTAGAGATAATGGGAAAATGTTTTATTGTGCTTTACATGGTCATGAAACAGCTAATAGGACCAAAACTATCCCTTATGGACCAAAACTATCCCTTATGGATAAACACACTTAAAACACTTGTATGAGATAAAAAAGTAATTCCAATGGTTTATTATTTGTGTTCTTTTTAGCACCTACTTAATAACCTTTCTGATTTTTTTGGTCTATCACTATATTATAATTTACTCTTATTTTCTTTGATGTGTTTTTTTCCATTTGTTTACATTGTGGAAAAAATGTCAACCAGGTGACTCCACTCCACACATCCTTTTTGTGGAGAAACCAAAAGCGCTATGTGGTTAAATGACTTCCTGTGTGTCACATAGTAGACAAAAGGAGGCTGTGAGAATCACAGTGGCAGGACTTCTGCATGGTGTAGGTCTAGCAGCATATTGGCTTAAAACTAGCCATGCTAAACCTGGAACTTTATTATGCTAGATACGTACAGTATATGTATAACTGAAATGTGCCACACTGCAGAGTAAGTGTATGAATGTAAACACACTTGTGCACATAGCCACACTTAAACATGTACAAGTGCTGCTTGCATGTTTGAAGTGCTTGTGGAAAAGAATGCTTACTTTAGTTTGCCTGTATTTATTCTGTGTCCCTTTCCCTTTTATGATATCTCTAGGTCTGTTAATCTTTTCTTTTGTCCTTTCACATAGAGCAGTCTGTCTCTTGTTAAATTCCATCACCAGTAACAGAGTCGGACTCAGTGGTATAGTTTTCCACATGTCCTTAACACTCTTGGTAAAGTAGTACCCATTCTATTGTGAGTGTCCTCCTAACATTAATATATGATCTGATGTTGTTTCTTCTGTTTGTCTTCACTCCTCAACTGATGGTTCTCCTGGATTTGTATAGATCTGACATCAGCAGTTCCAGACTTTCGGATGCAAGGTTTATGCTCCTCACATAACCCGTAATCCCCCTTCATCAACTGAATACCTCAGATCTTGTTTGCTGCCGGAATGCCACAATTTACTCCGGCTCAGTGTTCTTTGACAAATAAGTGTTATTTTTAACAATTTTTGAAGACTTTCTTGCTTGTGATCAGTATCTTTCCTTTTCCCTCCTGTGTGGGTTTTGTGTCCTTTTTATGCTTACCCCCCCCCCATAAAAATATAATATATGTATATTTAGTGTGATATTAAGCCTTTCTGTTGATCATCAGTGTTAATTATTGGACTTTTTGGGGTGAGCATTGTTTGTTTGAGTTTAACTAATATTGTTGTAGTAGTTTGGTGTCACTTTTTCTATTGTGATTTTTGCTGTTTATGTAAACATTTTTGAGTAATCACTGACAAGGCCTCTAGCTTTAAAAAGTATATTTCTTGTAGCCATAGAACTCCCCCACAGGATGCAAACTCTAAGTGTTTCTATTGTTTGGGGGCCTCACAGCTTGATGAGGATTTTTCCATATTATCTGCTTTTGGGACCAGAGCTCTGTCTGATAGGTGGTTGAAGCTGGCCTTGAAGGTGCTCTTCTAAACCTTTGCAGGGAAGGTAACGCCTCACAATTTTCTTCCTCTCCCTCCAACAAGAAATCAGCACACAAAAGTAAGGGAGAAAGGGTCAAAGATAAGGGCAAGGGATTGCTTTGGAACTGGTCTTGGCTTCAGCCTTCAAGGCCTTTGAGAGGGCTATATCTGACTCTAGAGGGCAGGGATCTCTCTCACATTTAGGGTCATCTCTCCTCCTGCTGACTTCTTTGTGTCCTCAACCAACTCCTTCTCCAGCCATCTCGGGCCAACCAGCCTTATAGGTCTTGAGACTGTCCATGTTGTGGCCTCCCCCATCTGCTTCTGAGTCTTCCTGGGAACCTCCCACCATGGATGTTCACTGGAGGCATGCATGCAAAAGAAGGCACTTGGACTCCCCTCAGGAACCACAGAGAATACTGATTTCAGTGCAGGGAAAGGTTCCTCTAGGTCCTCCCTAGATTATATTTCCTTTGGGAGATTCTAGAATTAATACAGAAGTGGGGATGGTTTATTGATGCCCCCTCCCAGGAGGAATCAGTATTCTTCAAGTCCTTTGGGGTTGGCCCATCAGTTTTCTATGTGGCGCCTCTAGCTGATGAACTTATGGATTTGGTTTTGAGTTGGGCTTGGAAGGACCCAGATGTGGCTGAACCAATTCCCTGTAAATCTGATAAAATTTTAGTCTCTCCCAAGGACATACCTTTCTGGAGCAAGGGTCTACTATAGATTCCATGGTGGTAGCAGTGGCCAATAAGATGGAGCTTGCAGAAGAGAAGTTTACTGTCCATCCCCTTAACAAGGAATCCAGGGTGTTGGATAGATTTGGAAAACAGGTTTACGCATCAGCTACCTTTGCAATAAGGTATTGAACTAAATAGCTCCTCTAACATGATTTCAGAGGGACTTGACAAAGGAGCTTTCTAAGTCTGTCTCAGTGTCTATACCTGCAGAAGCCTATAAAACAGTGAATATGTAGCTGTCTACCATCCAGTCCCTCTGAAATGTGTCCCTGTGCAACTGATGGAACATTAAGAGCAGTGTACCATTCGTTGGCATGCCTGGATGTGTGTCTGCAATTTTGTGGAGCACTTTAAGATGTCCTTGTGCAACTGATGGAACATTAAAAGCAGTGTACCATTCGCCGGCATGACTGGATGTGTCTGCAATTTTGTGGAGCACTTTAAGATGTCCTTTATTAATGTCCCCTATGACGGCTCCACTGCCTTTGTAAAAATGGTGAAGGAGACGTTGGCTAGGAGAGAGCAGGTTGGCAGGACCTTGTCTGCCATCAGGATCCACTTTTCTAGCCACCCAAAGGACATTTTGTAGGACCCAGAAAGAGGGCAAGAAGCTTTGTTTCCATAACTCTCAAATATTTGTACCTGACACATAATAGTGATAACCCCCCCCCCCCGAGGCAAAGGTGGGAATAATCACAACGGACATCTCCCTTGAGGCAGAGGTGGTCCACATTATCAAGGGCTTCAAGGCCCCTTCTCCAGCAGACACTTTTACCTCTCCTGAATGGTTGCCCAACTACTACACTCCTGAGGCAATCAGGAGGCACATGTGTCTGCATCCCTCAGCCTAGACAGCCATCATCTGAGATATATGGGTGCAGAGAATCCTAACCAGAAGGTACATAATTCGATTTACTGTTTATCATATTGATCACTGCTTCAGTAGCGTTAGCTATATGGGGTTATATCCAGCCAAGGTTATAACAGCTGGCCAGATTCCAAAGCTTCAGAGCACCAGACAGCTCGAGCTGAGCTGAGCTGACGAAAAGGCAAGTTTGGGTGCCAAGCCCTTTAGAGTACACTCCTCTGAGGCTTTCAAATATCAGTGATTTGCTTGTGCTGTTCTTTTCCTGGGCGGATAAGTTCCCTTTGGGGGAAAAATTCCATTTAATAATTTTGCTTATTATTTATACTTTCCTCTTCTGGAAGGATAGTTTAAAGACAAGAATTTGTGTTTTAACAGACTGTCACAAGACTGTACTGTACTTTTAAACAGAAGCACTGTTTTTTTCCTGTCAGTTTAAAATTTGTTTAAAGTAACTGAAATCAATTTTTCTGTGGCAAAATTGTGTTTCTTTTACTTTGTGGGGCTGGCATTGGGTTTTACAGTGCTTTATACTGTGTTTGTCTGGGAAAAACTGACTTTTAAAGATTTTTTTATTTTTACCAGTGTAGCTGCTTTTTTCCTGGCAAAGAGGCATCGTGTCTGGCTTGACCATGGAACACACTTTCAGTCCCATGATCTGTCTTTCTTCCAGCAACAAAAAAGAAAAAGGTAAGCGAATAGCCTTTGCCACCACAGCAGGCTAGCAATGTGCCTTAGCCACAGGTGGATGACTCTTCTGTTGCCATTTGTTGCACCTCAGACCACTCATCTTTCCCCCCAGATACCTCTGGTGTAGTACCTACAGCCACTATGGACTGGGAATTAGCCACATCCTCTGCAGCTATTGGGGGTCCCCTCAGTGAATAGGGGAGAGCCAGTCTTGTTGGGAGAGGGAATAAGGAAGGCTTCCTTCTTTTGCTAGAATATTGTGCCCATTCCTAGAGATGCTGCTGCTGCTACTAATAACACTGTTGACCCCATTTTTTTCTATCAAAAAGAAGCAGTTTACTGCATCTGACTCAGGGTTTAATTAAGGCTATTGATTCATGTTTTAAGGTAGTTTCTGGTAAAAGAAAGAGGGATACTTCCTTTATTGAAGGGATTCAAGAATCTGAATCTGGACAGGAGGATGAAGGGAAAAGATAAAGAGTTTTCTCTTCAGATTTCTGATTAATACTTCGAAGAGAGCTCAGTTTCTTTTTTTTTTTCAAAACAGGTTTATTGTTTTAACATATAAGAGAAATATCATAACAATTTTATACAAGTAATTAAAAATAGGTATTATTATAATATTCAACAAAACAACTAAAGTATTTACAAAGACATCCACTACAATCAGATCAATTAATTAAACTAAAATACCGTGCTATTGAAATTAGAATTTTTTTAACAAATTTTGTAAATTATCCCATACAATATAATATGATGTTTTTCTAGTTGTTCTCATTCTAATTGTGCTTATTTCCATATGGCACATTATATTCATAACATTTTTAAATTCATTGAACGAAGGAGGTGTATCTGAAATCCAATTTCTAGTTATTATTTTCCTGGCCACTGCTAGGATAGACCATAACAAGGGAAGCTTAATCTTTTTAACACATTGAGGTACAGGTGTGTTGAATAATATAAGAGACTTAGAAATAATGAAATTATCTGTAAAAAGAGCCTGCAAAAATTCATTAATTGACTTCCAGTATTCTTTCAACTTCATACAGTCATAAAACATATGAGCACAGTCAGCATTAATTTCTACATTACATCTCTTACATAGATTATCTTTATTATTTATTTTATTCATCATCAAAGGTGTATAAAAGATCTATGTAAAAATTTCCATGTATAAAGTCTCCAGACAATGGAAGATGTAGTTTTATAAGCAGATTCCAATATATATTGTTTATCTTGTTGAGTTGGTGGGTCCCCATTAATAGAGGTGAAATAATTCCAGTATGAATCTATACTGTAAAAAGTTTCTTGTCTGATAATTTTATGTATATATGAAAGTTTACCTTTATCAGAAACTTTATGCTGTAAATTTAATATCAAGTAATCAATCAGTTTTGGAATAGATTCTTTAACTGTTATAGACATTAGATCTATTCTATCAATGATATGTTGTCTAAAGATCTGAACCTCTAACCAGCAAGTTTCTCTTAGATCAAATTCTTGTTTTAAGAAATCTAGATTTTTAACTTTGCCTGTGGGGTGTTCTCTTTCTCTGAGACTTTTTCTAGAATGTACCAATGTTTTAAATGGGAGAATACTGAGGTTTTGCAGTCCCTCAGAAAATGCTATGAGCAGTTACAGAAAGAATTTCCAGAACCTGCATCCATTCCTCCAGTTTTGTCTGCCTTGGAGTATGTATGTGTTACTGCCTGCAGTTTTCATGACAGACAGCCAGCTAATGCTAAAAAGGCAAATATGACTTATAAAAGTTCCTAAATCTTTTAACATTTTGTACACTCTTCCCAAGCCTGATCCAGTAGATATAGCTTTAGTTAATCCTTCTGCTTCTTAACACTTAAACAATTCTAATCCTACTATTTCTTATAATGATGGGAGGATTATTGATAAGTATGCAAAAAAAGTTTATGCTTTTGCAACTTTGATTTTCAGAATTTTTAATTGTTGGGCTCATGTATTAAAGTTTTTCCTCAATTGTGAAAGTATGAGGATTGTTTTGTCTGCAGTTCATTCTTGTCCGGAAAAATCTGCTTTAAATGTCTTCAGTTATTCAAGTCGCTACTAATTGTATACAGTTTGTGTATGTCTGCATGGCTACCTTCTCAGAACCTCCAAGATGTTAAAAATTAGATTTTAAATTCTCCTTTGGATAGAGAGTTAGTTTGTGGTCCTGCTGCTGCAAAGGTGATCAAAAAGTATGATGAAAGGGGTAAACTGATACAGGGAATCTCTAATTTTTTCATTCCTCCTTTTCCAAATTTTCCAAGGAATTTTCTTTCTTCTCATTCAATTTTGATAAGAAACAAAATACATTTTCTCAACAAAATGTAGGTACATAGATGTTTAAAAAGAAATGGCAAGAGAGATTCAAGAAGGATTCTGGAAACCCCCAAAGCCAAGTACAGTCAGTAAGTTAGAATGACTATTTAAGAGACTTTGTTTCCCCCCTCCCACCCTGGTACCCCCTTTTCTCTTCCAGAAAGTCTGAATCTCCACTTTTCTCTTTGGCAACAAATAGTTTCAGACAAATAGGTTCTGAAGATCGTTCATCAGTGGTATAGATAGCAGTGGGAGGAAATTCATCCATTACAATGGTTAATTGTTGTTTCCAACAACATAACCAGCATCCATTCAGGGCTAGTTGTTCTCTGGTTTTACAATACTTATGTGAATTACTATACTATGGCCTTTCTTACTCCTCTATCAAGGTTCATTTAGTTGTGATTTCAGCATGTCTGCTGCTCACGGAGCTTCCTGTTTCAATGCAGTTTAATGTCAAAATGTTTTTGAAAGGGTTTTTGCATAAGAGACCTTTTAGAAAATTGGTGGCTCCTCTTTGGGATCTTAATTTTGTGTTAGAGAAGCTAACACTTGCTCATTTTGAAGCAGCTAACCTGGCTGTCTTGATGTTCTTAACATGGAAAACAGTTTTACTGATTGCTCTGACCTCTGCAAGAAGAGCATCTGAGTTGCAAGCTCTTATGTTGAGTCATCCCTATCTCATTTTTCCCCGGGGCAGGCTTTCTTTGATAACAAATCATTCTTTCATGCCTAAAGTGGTATCCAAGTTTACTTTAAGCCAAAGTATCCATCCATCTCCCTGTCTTCTTTCTTGAACCCAGAAATGAGGGAGAAAGGATATTCCGTACATTGGATGTCCACAGACAACTCAGGTACTATCCTGACAGAAGTAAATCTTTCAGATCTTTGGATCATTTGTTCATTTCTTCTGAAGGTACGATGAAGGAAATTGTGTCAGAACAGCCTATTTCAAAATGGTTGTCTAAGGCTATTACCTTTTGTTATACTCAGCACAACAAATCAATTCCAGGCAGGGTCAAAGCCCACTCTACCAGGGCCTTGACTTCATCTATAACTTTTTGGAAAAGGTTGGATTCCTGAAGTTTTCTAGAAGCAGCAACTTGGTCCTCTGTACATATAAGCTTGATTATTTTTGTAGGTCTAGATCAGGATTTGCAAGGACCATTCTCCAGGGCCTCCTAGGATCTTCTCCTTCTACTACCCAAATGTAGTAAGCTAGGGTAATCTACCCATATAACTAAGGCTACTGCAGCAGTGATCAGTATGCGGAACAAAGTACAACTGTGTAAGTAAATTTAGTATAACAGTAAATGTTCAAATGATCACTGCTGCAATAGCTGTTCCCTCCTATCATTCCACTTGTTTTTTGGTATGTTGTTTATGCTTGAGTGTGGTTGTTTATTTTTTTGTGCTTCTTAACACTGGCCTTCCATGGCTCAGCCATTCTATCTCTGTTAGTAGTAAAGCTCTGAAGGGCTCTGTGCCCAAACTTTTCTTTTAGTCAGCTTATCTCGAGCTGCGGGACAGTCTGGGCACATGGAAAGTGCACTGAAGTTTTGGAATCTGGTCAGCTGTTGTATCCTTGGGAGGATATAACCCCATATAGCTAAGGCTACTGCAGCAGATATCATTTGAACATCTACTGATATGGAAAGCTTACTTATTCCCCCCAACTCGAAAAGACTTCCCTACATCCCACCCTCACAAAGGAAGGCTGCAGCGCAAGAGATAAATCTTCTTAACAAGCAAGTCATCCAGGAGGTCTCATCAGACCAACAAGGATCTGGAGTCTACTCAAGGTTCTTTTTGGTTCCAAAGAAGAATGGGGACCTCAGGTCTATTCTGGACCTCAGCCATCTTAAACCAGTATGTAAAACAAACAGAATTCTGGATAGACACATTTCAGTCCATCCTGCCACTGTTAAGGAAGAATGACTGGATGTGCTCCATGGACCATCAGGACATGTACTACCATATCAAGATAGCCAGGCAACCTAGAAGCTTCATCCACTTTTGGCTGGAGCCATTAATTTCCCTTTCGGAGTCCTGCATTTTGATCTCATCACAGCCCCTTGGTGTTC
This sequence comes from Protopterus annectens, assembly GCF_019279795.1. Lineage (NCBI taxonomy): Eukaryota > Metazoa > Chordata > Ceratodontiformes > Protopteridae > Protopterus > Protopterus annectens. Next base: position 467,129,235 of record NC_056750.1, read on the forward strand.
ACCAAGTGCACGGCAGTGGTTGCAACTCTCCTCAGACTGCAGGGGTTCTGCAGATTCCAGTATCTGGATAACTGGTTCATAACTGCTTCCTCCAGGGGTCTATTACTTCAGGCCAACATTTTTTTATCCTACTTTGCTCCCATTTGTAAATCTTGATTAATATGAAAAAATCAAAGTTGGTTTCTGTCCAGACTACAGAGTTGATTAGGGCCCATCTGAATACAACAGTGCACATAACCAGACTGGAGTCAAGAATTCTTCCCCTTCAACAACAATCATCTATGGTCCTCTGCCAACAGAACCCCCCCAGCTAGGTGCATATTGTGTCTCCTGGGGTCAATGGCAGCTTCTATCCCCGTGGTTCATTATGCCAGATTTTACATGAGGGTGTTAAAGTGGCTGTCTCAGTTCAGTGTTCAGTGCTTTACCAACCAATGTACTTTCCCACTTGCTTCACCAACATACAGATACGCCGTTCATTAGTGGTTGAACCCCCCCCCCCAAGTTTCCTAAGATCAGCTTTTTATTCTACTACCCCCTCAGGCCACAGATGCTTCCCAGTTGGGGTGGGAGGTATTCCAAGGGAAAGACTATCCATGGCACGTGGCCCTCCTCAGAGGCCATTCTTCACATCAGTTTCCTGGAGAGAAGAGCATTCCTCCTGGCACTGCAGGCTTAAAAGGACTACCTCCTCAGGGGTGTAATTTTCACCCAGACAGACATGCCAGTGGGTACATCAACAAACAAGGGCAAACACATTCTTACCCACTGTGTGGTGAAGCCATTAAGGTTTGGTAGTGGGCGATGTCTTCCCATCACTTTCCCCAGGCAACGCACACCCCAAGGAAATCCATTGTTTTAGTGGACAACAGCTGAACGGTCTGTCCTTCTCACTCATGAGTGGTCCCTCAATCAAGCAGTGGCAGATCATATTTTCAGCCACTGGGACCAGCCATGCTGTGTCCATTTAGTCATCCCTGTCAACACTAAGTGCAGTATCTACTTTACACTGCACCCCCCAGGAGGGGGAGAGTCCCTGAGGGATGCTCTGGACTAAACTTGGCCACTGGGTCTTCTGTATGCTTATCCTCCTACTTCCTCACAACAATGTTTCTGCAGAAAGCAATGTGGTGCAAGTTCAGAATGATCCTCTTTGCCCCGTTTAGGCCTTGATAGGTATGGTTTCCCTATCTGTGGCCCCACCTGATGCACATACCAGACTTTATCTGTCATCCATCAGACAATCCACACTCAGATGTAACACCTCTGAAACTAACTGCTTGTTTTCATCAGTACCCTTGATGGAAAGGCAGTCCAGGTTTTCATCTCAGGTCTTGCATATCCTAACATCCTCTTGGAAACCCTCCACTAGGAAAGTTTATAAAAGCAAATGGAAGAGATGTTCTATATGGGCATCTAGCAGGGATATAGATCCTTTTTCAGCCATTCCCCCTGCTAGTTTAGATTTTTTAGCTGGTCTCTTTCAGGATGGGTCTAACTGTTTCATGAGTAAAGTTAAAATGGTTGTGATCTCAAATTTTCATGTGGGAGAGGAACAGACTCACACTGTGTCTTTCAGGTTTCCTAATGTTTTTCTAAGGGGTTCTTGCCTTTTTTGCCCCCCCCCCCCCTCTGAGAGATCCTGTTCCATCTTGGAACATTACTGTTGTACTTCAGGCATTGACAAAACCTCCTTTTGAACTGGCTGCAACTGCAGAGTTAAAGTATTTATTTTTTGTAACTATTACCTTCACTTGAACAATTTCAGAACTTCAAGTTCTCTCTTGTAAACTGCCTTACTTGCTTTTTCATAAATATAAGGTATCACTTTGAACTAACCATACATTTCTTCCCAAGGTGACTTTGGAGTTCACTTTGAATCAAACTATTAATCTACCTATTTTCTTCCCAAAAATTTCCAGTAAAGGGGAGTACACTTTACATTTGATAGATGTTCATCACCAACTGAGATTTTACCTACATCAAAGTAAAGCTATAAGGAAAACAGACCAACTCTTTCTGCCCTTTTATTCATTCAAATTAGGAAGAGGCATTTCTAATGTGACTGTTTGCAGGTGGCTGTCTGAATTTATTTTCGTCATACCTGTCCATCCGGAAATATCAAAAATCTTAACAAAGGCCCATGAAAAGTAGGTACAACCATACCTCTCAACCTCCAGGTTAGAGAATCAGGGACAATCAGGGACACCTGATCAGCATAATATATGCATATGCAAATTACATTAATGGGCATGCCCATACATCAGCTACATAAAGACAAGACATCATTTTAGATAAGTTATAAAGGAGTTCTATACATACAAAGACTCAGTATGGGATTATTCGTTTTTTCAGACAGCTGTATAAAATTCAAATGGAAAACAAATAAATAAAAATAAAAGTAATACACTCCCACCCACCCTCACACATTTTTCAAAACACAAATAATATGGAAACAATATACACAATATGGCATACCTATCAACATGTTAGCACAAGAACTTTGTACAAAGCATAAAGTAACATGGTGGACAGAGGCACAAACATTAGCAATAGATTTTCAATATTGCTCCTGTAAACTTGCTAGAATAACAGAGTATGTATAAGAATATATTTTTTGAAAGATTTCACAGTCTGAAACTGAAATGTCTGTCATTATTTAATGACCTCAGTCTGTGATTTTACAGGGACAGCACATTTTGTGAGAATAATCCAAACATATGACGTAAAAGTCATGGATTATACCTCTCAACCTGTTAGCCCAAGAAATCTGCGCAAAGAGCAAAAGCCCATGCATCAAGGGCAGATTTTAAATATTGCTCCTATAAACTTAAAATAATGATGTAATAGCAGGATATGTATTAACATGCATTTTATGAAGAAAATCAAGGTCTGAAACTCAAATGTCTGTCATTATTGATTAACTTCAGTCAGTGGTTTGCCAGAGAACACACATCTTTGAGGACAGATTTTAAATATTGCCTAGAAACTTAGAAAAATGCTAGAATAGCAGGATATGTGTTAAATGTATTTTCTGTAGGATATGCAGATCTTTAACTCAAGGGTTAAAGACTTTGGTCCTTAACCATTTGCCAGAAAACATTAACTTACCAGCCACCATATGGTTAGCACAGAAGAAATAATTAAAATAAAAATCCAAAACTCGAGTCCTGCAGAATGGTGGCAAAACTCAGACCTAATGTATACAAATACTCCAGCAGCACGACGTTGCCTTCAAATCCAGTGCGTGATACAGATCAGCAGAAAAATGGTCCACATTCCCTTGAATTTCGGCAAATAGGCGATTCAGCAATAATGAAACCCGAGTTCTTCTTCTTTTCCTTCTTCTTTCTACCTGGCGGCTTCAAGATTTGGAATGTTCTTACTAAAATGGCGCAACGATAAATTCATTCACCGCTCTTCAAAACCAAGGCTCCATTCGTAATGATTATATGCAGACTAGCAGACCTAATTGAAGAGCAAACCACATCAGGTGATTTTACAGGGTCCATGTTTCCGCATGTAAGCAACAGGAAATTATGAAAGAAATGGAGAAACTGGCCAGCAGTATGCAAATGAGATGAATTAAAGTGATGCTCTGATTGGCTAAGACACCTACAGCCAGAACATAGGTCGCTTTACTGCAAATATCGGGGGAACAAACACCGTAATGGGGGGATTAAGCTTATTTAAGATTAAAAACAGGTGGTCCCTTGGAATTCGGGGTGATTGAGAGCTGTGGGTACAACTGGCTTAAAATCTGGACACTGATTAGCATAAATATTGCATACATAATTATGTATATCCGCCCACTCCAATGGAATTGTGGGATACCAACATTCAAATGAAAATCAAACAATCGAAGAACAGACAAATTATTAGACAATACAAAATATAACCAGAACAATAGTGTTTTATTTATATTAGCATTTGAACTTGTGTCAAACATTGAACTTGTATAAAATTAAAAGATCTGGCAAAAGACACAAAGTCAGACCTATTTTGAGTTGTTTCCATTTATAAGGCATGAAAGTTATGATCCAGCTCAACCTTTACTAGCAAAGCTAAATACAACCCTAGCTGACTTGCTACATATGGGATATTATCTAATCCCTCCCAATAGAACATCTGGAGAAGACGTGCTCTGATACATCACAAAGCACCTGATGCTTTGGGAAAGGAGTAAAATAGTAGTTCTTGCTGAAAACTTACATAGTCCTAATTTTACAGTGGACTGGGGAGCTGTTTGTTGTTAATGAAACCACCAAAATTCCCTGATATCCTTCAGAGTGTAGAATACGCTCCATATAATTATGCAGCAGGAGGGAGTCATGTACCCAGTTTTTAGCACCTGAGTGAGTCCTACCAGCCCTCTTTAATTTTGAGTTTGCAGACATGACAAAATGACTTCAGAATTAGCAATATAACCCTGAAAATGTAGGGCAATTATCTTTAGTTTATTAAAGATATTACTATGTGACAAAGCAAGCATAGTGTGCCATATGCCAAAATCTGTTTTAAAGTTGAGCATGCAGCCTTCTTACACCTTCCAAGTTCCAACACTAACTCATTCTGCTCTTGAAGAGTTCTGTGCACTTGATCAGCAAAATGGGAATTCTCTGCTAAAGTTAACACACTTTAAAACAGTACATTATAATACACTACAATAACCATAAATCCTATAAGTAAAAAACAGTTGCTACTTGACCCATATAGCTTATAGTATAATATAGACCATCACTGATACCAGTTAACCAAGTACACCTGTCAAGCAAATATATCCTCTGTTCTGCCTTCCTAATACATTCTTATATCCAAATTCATCAAGAAATTATACTAAGTAACATCATGAGGTGTCAAGTTATTAAACTGAATGAGCTGAACAGTAACAAAGCCAGTATTCTATGGCTCCATTTCTTGTAAGAGCATAATAGTAACTGCTGTCTTTAAGCTAAAAAAGCATATGTATGAACTCCAACATTTCTTGCTTAACCTGGCTCCATAGCATTCATCATTACATTGAATAGGAAGAAAAAAGAAATTATAGATAATTTGCATTTGTTAGTATCTGCTGACTTCTCAGCAGGCAGTTACTCATTTGTGAACCAAGTTTTCCTTTTATTTCATACTTCTTTACTGTTGTCAGTAAACATAAACTGCAAGTATTACATAAACCATTTTGTATTTTCTAAGTATAAAACAATAAATGTGCCCATGACTTAAGGTTCATCTTTTGTTAGCAGACACCTGCTTTCGCAAAAGAATGCATTAAGACAGGAGAGGCATGGTTAGAGAAGGTATCAGGCTGGTCTGGTCTGTTGTTGCTTTATAAAAGTGACCCAAACATATTACTGACATTTTATTTACTCAGGGCAGAAAATGTACATAAGTTTTTGTCTCAGGGCAAAGGATGGACCTCAGCTATGCATGATCTGAAGTTTTGTTTTCCAAATGCTTGAAGCAAAGGCAGACCTTTCATACATAGTTGCCATGAGGGGAGAGCCAGTTTGGCAGGCCACAGACATTAACTTACGAGAAATAAGATAATATCAAACATCTAACATTTCTTAGATTGCAGAGGATTATGATCAGGTTGCTAACTATACATACTTTGTTGTATGTTTCAGAAATGGATTTCAACAACACATAAACTATTGTTCACTTGACCACTGTTTTGCAGCATGCTCTGTAATGTCGTCCTTTTGTTTTAAACAAGTGCAGGTAACATTGATTTGAAAACTGGTGCTTTTTCATCTTTTGACCTTTGTTTAGGTTTGTTAGTAGAGAAGTTGTTATGTGAGCAAATGTAGATAACAGTTTTTGTGACACAAAACCCATTAAAATGTATTATTTACTCAATTTCTACGTGTAATAAGAGAACAGTTGCAATAGCGAAAAACAATGCATCAGAGGCACTGTACCACTTTCTGGAAAATGAGCCTGTAGTTGGCACAAGAAACTGTGAGGTTGCAAGGCAAAGACAGAAAGATAAAGAAGATAGTCATCAGACACCCTTCATAAGAAATGACAGCAACAACTTTCTCACCAGAGGACGTTAAAGGCAGATGGAAGGAGTACCTCTAGCAGCTTCCTGAATAAAGAAAACCCCAGAGTACCTGTACTGACCCAGATACAGCCTACAATAAAAGAAGAAGATGAGCCCATCGTAGAAGAAGTAAGCACATCATTAAGGAAAATGCAGCTGGCTGAAACGAGGTTGTGGCAGACATGATGAAGATGTTGGATGAGTTAGGGGAGAAATGGCTTCTGTGGGTAGCCATAGCAGTATTGAGAGAAATATATATCACAGATATCTGGAGAATAAACATACTAGTGTCATTGTACAAGAACAAAAAACAGAGGTAATCCAATAGGCTCGAGTGAAGTCTTGTATCCCCCCCTTTGATTCATAGAGTAACAGGACTAACAAAAAGCAGAGTGTGAAGGATAAGCAAAGATAAAATCACTTTAGCTAGCAGATCTAGGAGGCTATCTCTCTGATACCATCCCTGTGGGAGGAATAAGGACACCCTGTTGAAGTTTCCAGTAGTGTATTCAGTAAAGTAGGTAGATAGTTGAGTGTTCTAACAGGTCAATTATTTAAAGGCAGTTACAGACAATCGTAGGACGGTCCATGGGAGCTGATTGGAGGAACATCTGGGAGATGTAAAAACAAGGAGCCAATCCCAAAGCTTAGAGTTTAGTCCCTTATTTGAATATTCCTGAAAGAGTCATAAGGGTTTACCAGCTCAACAGCCTCATTCATAGTTAAAAAAGGTTTTATTTTTAACTTCTAACAAACAAAAACATGACAATACATTATGAGCTACAACTGTAGAACTATATTTAGGGAAACCTTTTCAGGTCCATCTGATAAAGTAGTTTTCACTTTGAACATTGAAAATGCCTGCTTTTACAAGGCTATCAGCCGACTTTGTTAGTCTGGTCATGTAAACTGAGAGGCTGTGTCTGCATCAGTGGGGTAACATAAAAGGTTTACAGTGCCTGCTTATAGGAGGCTCATATACATGATTAATGTGACTAGTCCCCTTTATTCTTCCTCTTGATGAAGACTCACCTTTTTATATGCAGGGGAGGTAGTCACTTAAAGCTACACTAGGTGATTCCCATTTCTAAACAATACATGCACCCAGAGAAATAGCATACAGTGGAAACATTGTTCACTTTTAACAGAACTCATGGATGTGCACAAGTAGGAGGGAAAAAGTAAAAAGTAAGTAATGAACCACAAACGAAGAACCACCTGCTATGACCCAATATCTGGAACCACAAGTTACACCAAACACAGAAGCGTTGACAACAGTTTTACCTAGGTTTCTTCTTTAATGAACAGACTTCTTCAGAACAATCACTTCTTAAACCCACCTCAGCAATATATATTCTCACAAATTACATCCAATTAACACATTCATTATTCAATTAACGCATTAATTGGTACATTTAAATTGTAAACATCTAAAACTTATTATAAAAAATAAAATATAAATAAATATACTTTAAGTAAATAATTCTAACAAATACACCCTATTACATAAATATCGAGGACTCATCATAATAAATATTCGTAATTAAATGTTCATATACGTATACAATAGTATTTAGAACATGTCAGCACATTGAACACATATAATGAAATATATATGTGTTATCACCTATATTTTGTAACTATTTTTTTAAAAATTATATTTATGTATTAAAACATGTCCCTGTTGAAATATATGTTGAATAACCATACCGTTGGTCATCCTAAAATGTGTTTCAATTTCAAAATGGGAATCATACTAATATTGTCATTGATGCCCGGGAATACTGTAGCATCCAGTCTTAACTGTCACTTCATTTCACATATATCCAAATGCAAATCCAAAACTGCACCCTGACTATCCTTCTTAATGTGCTGTATTATACAAAACTTAAATTCATGCCCTGGGTGCTGCTCAATGTGTCTAACTAAAACATTGGTATTTCTCATGTGCCTAATGTCCAGTATATGCTCACTAATTCTTTCCCTAATAGTTCTACAGGTTTTTCCTATACAAAAGGCTGGACAGTGGGCACATTTAGCTATATAAACAACATTTTTGGTATAACAATCAAAATGCCCATATATGCTGATGGACACATCCGCTACAACAATTTTTTCACCAGTAACCAAAATGTACTTACAGGTACTACATCTACCATACTTGAAATTACCCTTAACTCTGTTTGTGTTGCCATTCTCTGTACAACAACAACCTCCCATTTCCAATAACTGCTTGAATGACCTCCCTTTTCTAAACACATTTTTCGGAGGCTTACATAATTTATCCCATACATTGCAGTCCAGTTTCAACATTCTCCAATTATTTTGTATAATATTGACTATATATTCAGCATCATAGTTATAGGTAGTTATGAAAAATATTTGCTCACCCATTTCAGTGGTACTATTTGTCATATCATTTCCCACTTCCACTACTGAATGCATGTTGGTTTGAAAGCTCCCATTACCATTCATTGTCAATATTGCCATGTAAGTCCCGTTACCCCTTTTGTGTATTATCTCATCCCTAATGGAATAATTTAGGGTAATAGGATAACCACACTTAACAAACATGCTCTTAATAAATTCCACTTCACTAAGAAAATCCTGATGCTCACTTACCATTCTGGCTGCCCTAACCATTTGACCCTTTACTATCGCTTTTTTCTGATGGCTAGGGTGCCAGCTCTGGTAATTCAAATATGAATTTGAAAAAGTGGATTTTCTGTGAATTCCAGATGTCAAACATTTCTTGACCTGATTCACTTTCAATTTAACATCTAAATATGACAATTCATTTTTGCTAAACTCAAAAGTGAACTTAAAAATTTTCACTGTACAATTTATATAATCTATAAAAGCTTTCATAGTTTCAACACACCCCTCCCAAATCACAAATATATCGTCCAAAAAATGGGTGTATTGTTGTATATGTTTCATATATTCACTGGTAAAAACATACTCCTGTTCCCAGAAGGACATTATATAATTGGCATAAATGGGGGCACAAGCAGCTCCCATTGCCACCCCAGTGTTTTGCTTGTAATAATGCCCTTCAAAAAATAAAGAATTATTTTTCAACACTACCTCCATTAGGGTAACAAACACATTAATGCGATCTTGGTCATACACACCAGTTTTTACCAACTGATTTTCCAGCTATTCCAATCCAATTTCATTTGGAATGACTGAAAACAAATTGCATACATCAACAGTCAACAAAATTGTGTCATCACTTATTCTATCTGTTCTTAATTTCTCAAAAAAATGCCATGAATCTTTTGTTATGTAACCAAATTCCTTTAACCCCTTCTGCAAATGAAAATCCAAAAATCTACTTATAAAACATGTCTTACTTCTCTTCCCATCAACAATGGGCCTAAAATTAATGTTATTCAATCCTTTATGCAATTTTGGTATACCAAAAATGTTGCTAATCATAGGATAATCATTCTCCAAATAGTAATACTCAGTTTCATCTATTTGCCCCTGCATTAGCAAGTCTTCAAGCAATAGGTCTATTTTTGATTAAGCTATGTGCACTTGATTCAGACTACTCTATTCGTATGTATCACCAGCTAACATGCTTAACATGTAGTCTGTATAGTCATTCCTATCCATTATCACCGTACCATTCCCTTTATCAGGTTTCATGAACCTAAGAGTCCTATCATTTATTATATCATTCAACAATTTTTCTTAATTTTTGTCTAAATTGTTTACATTATCAAATTCCTTCCTTTTTCTTGAATTCCTATTTTTTCTCATATACTCCCTTATATCCTGTTCGCAAGCTTTCTCATAAAGGGCCACCATTCCATTTGGGGATGGATTAAATCTACTTGGTTTTCTCAAACTAAGCTTTTCTTGCTTTTGATTATTTTCAAAATACATCCTTATATTCATTTTTCTAATTAACATTTTCAAATCTATCAAAAATTCAGTCAAATTTCCCCTCCTGACCGGAATAAAGGAAAAACCTTTTGATAGTAACTCTGCATATTCACTACCCATTTCTTTGCTGGAATAATTGTACACTTTATAATCACTGTGGGCATTTGAGACTATACACGGACTGCTTAATGAAACATTTTCTACCCCTTGCATGGCATCAGTGACACTCAATAAATCACCCAATTCCCCATCACATGTAACTTCAGATGTTAGTAAATCACATTCGTTAATACAACTGCCATTAAAATCCATAAAGTGCAGGCATACAAGCTGCTGTCATTTTGATAGCTCGTCTGTGCCTCTCGCTTCAGCATCAAATGACTGTTGACCAAAAACACTCAAGATATCAAAATCCCCAATTGTTCCGCTATCTTGAGAACCAGTTACAGAATAAACACTTACTTCCAACAGCGAATCAGTTAAATTGTCTACCTCCATCCACCTTGATGGGTATTGCGATGCTGTTGTAAATAATTCCATTTCTTCGGCTTCGCCCCTTGCCAATGGTATTCATGGCTCTCGTCCACTTTCTGCTGCTGCCCGCCCTGTCCGCGGTTCCGCAACCTCTCCGACCGCCTGGGTCCTCCATCTAAAGGGAATTCAGTCGGCTCAGCATCTCTGTTATACCCATCCTGCTGTCTCGTGACTTCCTGTCCCACCTGCATCTTGTCATTGGCTGATGCTCCTCGGTAACCATGGTTACCCCTGGATAATGGATATACCCTCTTACTTCTATATTCCTCCATGTCCCTGCCAATCTTATGTAATTTCCTTTGATGTATAACAGCACAACTGGAATTAATATTTGCCAACATGTTCTTATAATTGGTTTGATAATATTCAAAATTTAAGTCCGCCAACATAAATTCATTCTCCTCCTGTAATTCTTTTATGTGGCGGGCTATAAGCTGATCATTATACTTTATCATTATTCTCATCAGTTCGAATCCAGTCTGATCAAACAACTGATGCACCTCATCAATCATTTAAATTTTCCCTTCAATGCCATTGGGATATCTCCAAGCCCGCAAACCTCGTGGTACCAATCCCAATTCAATATTTTTATGCCGATAGCTATTCTTTATTTGCAACTTCTTCATGTTAAATAACGTTTTTTCAAAGTCCTTCATATGACCAACTAAACTTTGATTAACCTTCTTAGTCACATTTTTGATGTTACTGTCCTGCTGGAAGTTGAAGTTATTAACCTTCCATTGCATTCTATCGAAGGTTAAATTATTGTTAATAGTGCCATTACTATTTCTACCCCCATTTTGGGTCCGTTCACCAGCGTTCGTCTCATTCAAACCCAACTCAGAGGTAGCCACGACAGCTGGGGTGGGTTGGGTCAATGGAATGCCCAAATTTCTCAAACTTCCCAACATTTGACTTCCATTTGTAGACTGCTGTTGTTCTATTAACTGCTTAATCTGCATTGTGTGCTCAGACAATTGCCGGTTGATGCGCTCAAGCCGCCCCATGATTTCAGGGTCAGAATCCAGGTTCTCCATGTTCCCCACATGAAACAAAGATAAAATTTCACACCAAACTGTTGAACCACAAACGAAGAGCCAACGGCTACGACCCAATATCTGGAACCACAAGTTACAACAAACACAGAAGCATTGACGACAGTTTTACCTAGGTTTCGTTGTTAATGAACAGACTTCTTCAGAACAATCACTTCTTAAACCCACCTCAACAATATATATTCTCAGAAATTACATCCACTTAACACATTCATTAATCAATTAACGCATTAATTGGTACATTTAAATTGTAAACATCTAAAACTTATTATAAAAAATAAAATACAAATAAATATACATAAGTAAATAATTCTTAACAAATACACCCTATTACATAAATATCGAAGACTCATAATAAATATAATTAAATGTTCATATACGTATACAATAGTATTTAGAACATGTCAACACATTGAACACATATAATGAAATATATATGTGTTATCACCTATATTTCAACAGGGACATATTTTAATACATAAATATAATTTAAAAAAAAATAGTTACAAAATATAGGTGATAACACATATATATTTAAATGGTGGCCCTTTATGAGAAAGCTTGCGAATTGGATATAAGGGAATATATGAGAAAAAATAGGAATTCAAGAAAAAGGAAGGAATTTGATAATGTAAACAATTTAGACAAAAAATGAAGAAAAATTGTTGAATGATTTAATAAATGATAGGACTCTTAGGTTCATGAAACCTGATAAAGGGAATGGTACGGTGATAATGGATAGGAATGACTATACAGACTACATGTTAAGCATGTTAGCTGGTGATACATACGAAGAGAGTAGTCTGAATCAAGTGCACATAGCTTATTCAAAAATAGACCTATTGCTTGAAGACTTGCTAATGCAGGGGCAAATAGATGAAACTGAGTATTACTATTTGAAAAATGATTATCCTGTGATTAGCAACATTTTTGGTATACCAAAATTGCATAAAGGATTGAATAACATTAAATTTAGGCCCATTGTTGATGGGAAGAGAAGTAAGACATGTTTTATAAGTAGATTTTTGGATTTTCATTTGCAGAAGGGGTTAAAGGAATTTGGTTACATAACAAAAGATTCATGGCATTTTTTTGAGAAATTAAGAACAGTTAGAATAAGTGATGACACAATTTTTTTGACTATTGATGTATGCAATTTGTTTTCAGTCATTCCAAATGAAATTGGATTGGAATGGCTGGAAAATCAGTTGGTAAAAACTGGTGTGTATTACCAGGATCGCATTAGTGTGTTTGTTACCCTAATGGAGGTAGTGTTGAAAAATAATTCTATATTTTTTGAAGGGCATTATTACAAGCAAAACACTGGGGTGGCAATGGGAGCTGCTTGTGCCCCCATTTATGCCAATTATATAATGTCCTTCTGAGAACAGGAGTATGTTTTTACCAGTGAATATATTTTTTGGACGATATATTTGTGATTTGGGAGGGGTGTGTTGAAACTATGAAACCCTTTATAGATTATATAAATTGTACAGTGGAATTTTTTAAGCTCACTTTTGAGTGTAGCAAAAATGAATTGTCATATTTAGATGTTAAATTGAAAGTGATTCAGGTCAAGAAATGTTTGACATCTGGAATTCACAGAAAATCCACTTTTTCAAATTCGTATTTGAATTACCAGAACTGGCACCCTAGCCATCAGAAAAAAAGCGATAGTAAAGGGTCAGATGGTTAAGGCAGCCAGAATGGTAAGTGAGCATCAGGATTTTCTTAGTGAAGTGGAATTTATTAAGAGTATGTTTGTTAAGCGTGGTTATCCTATTACCCTATGTGATTCCATTAGCGATGAGATAATACACAAAAGGGGTAATGGGACTTACATGTTCATATTGACAATGAATGGTAATGGGAGCTTTCAAACCAATATGCATTCAGTAGTGGAAGTGGGAAATGATATGACGAATAGTACCACTGAAATGGGTGAGCAAATATTTTTCATAACTACATATAACTATGATGCTGAATATATAGTCAATATTATACAAAATAATTGGAGAATGTTGAAATTGGACTGCAATGTATGGGATAAATTATGTAAGGCTCCGAAAAATCTGTTTAGAAAAGGGAGGTCATTCAAGCAGTTATTGGAAATGTGAGGTTGTTGTTGTACAGAGACTGGCAACATTAAGGGTAATTTCAAGTGTGGTAGATGTAGTACCTGTAAGTACATTTTGGTTACTGGTGAAAAAATTGTTGTAGTGGATGTGTCCATCAGCATATGTGGGCATTTTGATTGTTGTACCAAAAATGTTGTTTATATAGCTAAATGTGTCCACTGTCTGGCCTTTTATATAGGAAAAACCTGTAGAACTATTAGGGAAAGAATTAGTGAGCATATACTGGACATTAGGCACATGAGAAATACCAATGCTTTAGTTAGACACATTGAACAGCACCCAGGGCATGAATTTAATTAAGAAGGATAGTCAGGGTGCAGTTTTGGATGTGCATTTGGAAATATGTAAAATGAAGTGGCAGTTAAGACTGGATGCTACAGTATTCCTGGGCATCAATGACAATATTAGTATGATTCCCATTTTGAAATTGAAACATATTTTAGGATGACCAACGGTATGGTTATTCAACATATATTTCAACAGGGACATATTTTAATACATAAATATAATTAAAAAAAATAGTTACAAAATATAGGTGATAACACATATATATTTCATTATATGTGTTCAATGTGTTGACATGTTCTAAATACTATTGTATACGTATATGAACATTTAATTATGAATATTTATTATGATGAGCCTTCGATATTTATGTAATAGGGTGTATTTGTTAAGAAATATTTACTTAAAGTATATTTATTTGTATTTTATTTTTTATAATAAGTTTTAGATGTTTACAATTTAAAAGTACCAATTAATGCGTTAATTGATTAATGAATGTGTTAAGTGGATGTAATTTGTGAGAATATATATTGTTGAGGTGGGTTTAAGAAGTGATTGTTCTGAAGAAGTCTGTTCATTAAAGACGAAACCTAGGTAAAACTGTCGTCAATGCTTCTGTGTTTGGTGTAACCTGTGGTTCCAGATATTGGGTCGTAGCTGGTGGTTCTTCGTTTGTGGTTCAACAGTTTGGTGAAAAAGTAAGCAATGTTTGAGATCTCACAACCTTTTATGTGGGCTTTCTGTTTCCATGGAATAAAATCCACCAAGTGGTGAACTGCAGAGTATACAAAAACTTTTAATAAACATAAGAATCTCAGATTGTCTTTGAGCATAAGCAAATTGTGTTGATGATGTAAGGAATATACCACTGTGGAGTGGTGCCCTGGAACACCAATTTTCATTGTACTGCAGATTATAGAAATTTTGTTAAATGTAGACCCAGTGGCAACAGTAGCTATATCTGGTTGCTGTAGGGTAGCTGCAGTGAGAGGTGGAACACTTTTGGTCCTAGAGCATGATTCTATAGTACTTCAGTCTGGGGACTTCAATTTCCAACTTCTTCCTGAGTCTAGGAGTTACTGAAGGTTTCTTTGATGTCCTTCAAGGATGCATCTGCAGTCATAACATATGGGTTGTCCTGCCTCAGGCAGCCCTTCGGTCGGCCGAATTCCAATGTCTGGGTCTGGCCTCGGCTGATGTCGCACTTTCCCCGACGTCAGAGCGTCTGGGGTATAAAAGCATCAGCCAACGCCATTTTCCTCAGTCTTTCTTGCCGCGCGGTGCCCGAAGCAGAAGCTGTTCGCAAGTGCCGGTCGGTCAGATCCAGTGAATTCAGCTACCGAAGACTTCGAAAAAGCTAAGTACCCCGTTGGGGACTCTTTCTTGCCTCAGCCGATGTCAGACAAAGTAAATAATTGTTTAACTTGTGGGAAACAAATACCTCATAAGGATTTCCATTCCTACTGCCTTCCTTGCTTAGGCCCATACCACGACGTATCGGCCTGTTCAGCCTGTGCTTCCTTCAACCGACGAACTCTTAGACGTCAGTCGGAGTTTGCAGAGGAATTTTTTGGGGCCAATTTTGCATATAGAATGCCGTTGGAGACTCCGACTTCGCATTTGGTGAAAAAACGGAAGGACAAGGACCGACACTCGCGGCCCGCGGTTTCGGCTGAAACCACGGTAAAGCCTACCGCGAGTGTCTCGGTTTCGGAATGGATGCTGCACCCAGACATCTTCCAACTCATAGCAAAGGAATGGGGAATGCCGGAGATAGATCTGTTCGCCTCCCCTCTCAACCATCAACTGAAGACATTCTGCTCAAGGACATACCACCCACAAGCTTGGAGGGTGGACTCTCTCTCTTTCAGCTGGAAAGCTCTAAAAGTATATGCCTTTCCACCTCTCCCATTAATGTACAAGGTTCTACTGAAGATCAGGGAGGAGCAGCCAAGAGTGATTCTGATAGCTCCCGACTGGCCAAGGCAAAACTGGTATCCATTATTGAGAAGCCTGTCTCAGGCAAAACCATGGCCTCTTCCCCTATGGCCTCTCCTTCTGACGCAGAACAATTTCAAGATCATGCATCCCAACTTGAAAACATTGCAGCTAACTGCCTGGAAAATTCCTTAAATACCAAACAAGATGCCTTATCACAGAGAGTGAAGGACATCATCTTGGAAGCTCGCCAGCCTTCCACAAGGAAGACATACTCAGCTAAATGGAAAAGATTTCTCATTTGGAACACAGCAAAAGGCTCAGATGTGACAGTGGCAAACATGACACATATTCTGGAATACTTAGCAGAATTGTTCCACAATGGCCTGTCCTATTCTTCCATTAAGATTCATGCCTCAGCAATTTCAGCAGAATACAATGTGGATCCACCTATCTTCTCACACCCTCTCCTCAGGCAATTTCTGAGAGGGATCAAAAATATTAAACCTCCAAGAAAACCACCTCTACCCGCTTGGGATCTCAACTTTGTGTTGGAGAAACTAACACTTCCTCCATTTGAACCAGCAGCATCAGCGGATCTACATTTTCTGTCTTGGAAAACTGCATTCCTTCTGGCAATAACTTCAGCAAGAAGAGTATCTGAGTTACAAGCATTAATGGCAGTACAGCCATTTCTTATCTTCCATCAGGACAGAGTTTCAATAAGAACCAATCCTACTTTTATGCCAAAGGTGGTATCTAGGGTATCTTTGAACCAAGCTATTCACTTGCCTACGTTCTTCCCAAATCCACAGAATAGAGGGGAAAAACTTCTGCACACCCTGGATATACACAGACAACTATGCTACTACTTGGACAGAACTAAAACTAGCAGAAAGACTGACCAACTATTTGTAGCATATGCTACTGGGGTGCAAGGAAAAGCAATTTCCAAACAGACAATTTCAAAATGGATAGGAAATTGCATTCAATTTTGTTACTCCTTTCATGGAAAGACAGTTCCTGAAAACATCAGGCCTCATTCCACAAGGGCCACGGCCACCACTACAGCCTTCCTACGAGGAGTGGCTACCAAGGACATTTTAGAAGCTGCTACTTGGAGCTCCATGCATACATTTGCCAAACATTACAATCTACCTTTATACTCCAGATCCAGAGCAGGTTTTGCTACTGCAGTCCTGCAGGGGATATTAACTACACCATCCTTTTCTTAGTACCTCCTCCCCCAGATTGGCTATGGTATTCTACCCATATGTTATGACTGCAGATGCATCCTTGAAGGACATAGTACAGTTTTGTACCTACCATAAATGTAGATGTCCGATAGGTATGCATCTGCAGTCAGGTTTACCCTCCCTCCTACCCCTCAGTGGTATTCATAGGGTACTTACCCCTCTTTTAGCTAGCTGGGGGAATCTATTATGGTGTATTTGTTTGTATATACATGTATATAATTATATAAGTTTGCAAATGTTTGGATCCTTTTTGCATTTATCCAAATTTAGCCTTCCTAGAGGGCACCTGGCATCTGGGGCAAGAAAAACTGAGGAAAATGGCGTCGGCTGATGCTTTTATACCCCAGACGCTCTGACGTCGGGGAAAGTGCGACATCAGCCGAGGCCAGACCCAGACTTTGGAATCCGGCCGACCGAAGGGCTGCCTGAGGCAGGACAACCCATATGTTATGACTGCAGATGCATACCTATCGGACATCTACATTTATGGTAGGTACAAAACTGTAATTTCAGATTCTTCCTCTCTTCAAGTTCCAGGTGGTAAAGTTAGTGCAAAAGAGGGCTAGATAGCTCTGTGCCTGGCTAGATAAAGGATTGCAAACTGTGAGAGATATTGTGGAAGGGCAGTTAACCAATCTCCTGAGGGAGGTGGTAGTGCCATGGGGCCCAGGGTGGGGTTAGATGATGTAAGAGGCTGATGTAATCAGTATAGGAGTGGGCTGTCAATCAGACTTGGAGGCTAGAGGTTAGGCCATCTTTTCTTCCTCTTTGCACCAAATGGAAAGCTCAAGTCTCAAATTAGTAGTGGAAAAACAAAAAAAAAACATGTTTCAAATAACTTGAAAGTTGATCCTTTAAATAGCTTGCATTAGAGTGTAGTAATGGTAGGTGGGTGGAGGGTGCTGTCCACCCAGGTGCAAACAGTAAGGGGAGCACAGCCTTCTAGATCAGATTATTAGTTAAAAAATTCATTTTTCCCTTTTAAAAACTATGTGTGTTTAAAACATAAAAAGGTAAATGTAAATGCTTTGTTCCTTCCTTTTTTGCGTGTATGTGTAAAAAACGTGCCACATGATTGGAAGAAACTTGGAAGAGAACTGTAGAGGAGACTAGATACAAGCACTAGTATTTTTAAAATCAACAGTAGCTAGTACAGTAGTGGATTTTGCAGGGGAAAAGTTATTTTTTTAACTGAACCCGTGAAACCAGATTAATCACAGCAGTTTCTGAGTCAATTAGCCAGGCCATTGTAGACTAACGGATTGAAGGTAAGCATTTTTCTTAATGTGAAGATAACCAGAATAGATTTTTTTTTTATTTTTGGAGAGGGGGAGAGGGGAAGGGGGAGGTGGCTAGGCTAGTGTGTTATAGATGAAATGATTTGAGAGTTTAAAGTTTCGCTATGGTGTATGTGTGCATATATGAGTGTATTTGTTTAAATATTTAGAAATTGGATATTTATGTTTTTTCCCCCATCATATTCTTCTGCTCTTTTTTTGTTTTGCTGGTGTAGGGAGTAGCTATCTGGCTGTGGATTTAAGTAACTGTCCTTTCACTTAGCTTAAATTCTGCCATTAAGGCTGGCTAGTGTGCATTTTTTTGTGAATAAATTTTATGCTATTTTTGGGGGGTGGCAGTAACACTGTACTTTTCATATTATTTTAAGGGCTACCTTGTGTGCATATGTGGGAAATTAATTGCTTTTGTGGGGGTGGGGGTAGCTAGCTATGCCGTGTAAATTATCCTTTTTCATTTGCTCAGTTTAAAGTCCGGTATTAAGGACTGGCTAGTGTGCATTACTGCAAAATAAATTTGAATATTTATACTTTTTTTTGGTTAGATGCGTTGTGGATAAAATAATTAGTGCTCAGTTTAAAGCTGGACATTAACAGCAAGAGTGCATTTTTGTAAAATAAATAGAATTATGTGTGGCCTGTAAGTTACACTCCTATTGTTTGCTCATCTTACAATCTACCTAAGTTAGAGATGACTTCAGACTAGGAGCTTTTGCATAAAATATGGTGCAGTATTTACTCACTCTCTCTTTCTGGGTGCTGTATTCGCAAAACCACTTTGAAGCTGTTCCTGATTTTGCAGGATGTCTCTGACTTTTTGTCTTGATATATTCTTAATAAAATGTGGGGTAACATAAGTTACCAAATCCCGAACTACTGGATAAACTCTTAGAGGTGTGCTGTTGGTGTCATAGCCAAATTTCTAAAGGAGATGATAATGGATTTTTGGCATTTAGCTTGGTCCATGAGTCTGACATCAATTATTTGTTTGGAACAAACCTTCCTGTAGGATAGCTGAGCCTTTTGGGGATTTTATTACTGCTACTAGCTTGCAGTCATCTCAAGTGTAGTTAGCCTCAGCCAGAACCTTTGGTACTGGATTTTACTTCTGAGAAAGAGATGCCAATCAGAAGAATTCTCATTATTGAACCAAGGGGACTCCACTGATGACTGTTTTTTCTTTTTTTTTGTTTTGTGGCGGTAGCTTCCCCTATTTTGATCTCATGCATCCTATGTGTGAGCCAGTTGGCAATCCATTGAATGATAAAAGGTTTATTCCTTAAGTTTTGTGTTAGTAGGGCATTGTGTCAAAAGCCTTAACCAGGTCAGGATAGTTGGTATGTAACATTTTACGTTTGAACATTGCTTTGTTTAGCATTATGAAGAAAGAGACTATGGGAGTTGATAATGTATTCCAAAGCATAGAGGGGACAGTTTCTTGCCATCCCTGGTGAAGCAATGTGGTCCGTTGATCATGTCCTCGCAGGCTGACAAATATTGGCCTCCCATCAAATGACAGTAAAAACGAATCTAATTATTGATGTGAGTTGTTTTTTATTGCATTGCAGCATCATCCTTGAAGAAGGTAGAATGTTGCTCAATGCTAGGCTCATACCTGACTGGGAAACATAGTATGTGAGCTCCATCATGTCTCTCTTCATATAGTCCAAGGAGGTATGTCTCAAATCATTGACACCTACATATACTAATGACAGAGTCATACTGGTACTTTTTGTCCAAGGACTTGAGTGAGTGTGTGATCTGACAGATCCTGGCATCAGACAGACAGGCAGACAACTAACCATCTCACTTTCCTTACTCAGTCTTGTAAAAAGTATATCGTATGTCTTACAGTGACATCACCTGTAACTAGAATGTTTGGTTTAGTGAATACCTGCCTTACGGTCTTAGTACCCTTGACTGTAGGACTCGTTGCACTATTTGAGGCAGTAGGCTTGTGTGAACAGTATTCTTGAGGATGCTTTGTGCTTGCGTTGCATTTTGGAGGTCTGTGAGGTTTAGGCAAGTTGGTCTTTAGAACCTCAGCATATGAAGGATTATTTGTAATGTGATGGTCATGGTGAGGTGTGGTGTGTGGTGAATGCTGACCATCCTGATGTCTGAGTTGTCTGTGTGTGATATTTTCACTTCCAGTGGAGGTGGGGGTGCCCAGTTTATAAGGCTGGGATGTAGAGAATATCCCAGGCAGGCTTTACTGCAGCATAGGACATGATTTATTTTGCTCAGTGCAGGTTACCAAAGCCTCAAATTTAGATTGTTAATGCTGTATTTATTAGGAATGCTAAGAAATATGAGTTATTAGCTTTTCGTCACTGTCAGACAAAATGTTTACAGCAAAGTGACTGTTTATTGAATGACCATCACTATTTCTAGTTTCAGTAATTAAAATCTCTCCAATTTAGAGCATTTTTCCATCATGGTATTTGTCTCTAATTCTTGTGCTAAGTTGTTGAGAGTTATTTTTTCATGGTCAAATGGAAGTGTATACAGCAAAGTGACATTTATTGGATGATCCAACATGAACATTACTTTTTCATTTTCAGTATTTTTTTATTTGCTTCCATTGTGGCTGTGCTACCTATGTGTTGTAAATATGGAATTCAAATAAAATATTGAAGTTGATAAGGAGAAGAATCAAAATGTTGTATGGGAGGAAAATGGGGCAGAGAAGAGGACAGGGCATATGTATTGTATGCTAACTAACAGCATTGGAGTTGTTTCTATTTTCTTTACGTATGTTAAGATGCAACAACTTGTCATCTTATGTTGAGGGTAAATTGCATATTTATAGATACAACCTGTACAAGTTAAGTAGTCTGGGTATGTTTCTAGTCAATTTGATGTATTGGGTCCCACATAGACTTTAAATATTGGTTTGAAAAACATTCAGTCAAAATTACCCTCTTTGTTAAAATTATTGTGACTTTCTGAATTCTGATGGGTTATATTTTTAAAGCGGATTGTATGTATTCTGCAGGTACCTGTTTGATTACTTTTTCCTCATATGGAAATTAGTGACTAGGCAGTGGTAGTTTTGGGCTTTAAAACTCCAGGCTGCTATACTATGACAGACTGAACCGGATTGTGTTTTCTCACTTTTTATTCTGTGTGTGTGTGTGTGTGTGTGTGTGTGTGTGTGTGTGTGTGTGTGTGTGTGTGTGTGTGTATCTATCTCTATATATATGTATATATATATATTTATGTATAATATTTTTCTACCAGTCAGTCATAGCCAAAGCTTAAAACAGGAGTATTCTGATTATATTTAATGTCATTTTTTGTTTTATTTTTGACTGCTTCATAATTCAGTATTTCATAAGGAAATTTGAAGTGAGGTCCGTTGGAGCTCAATAAAGAAAATTAAAACAAAAGCAAAACAGGAGGCAATAAAAAATAATGTCTGGATCTGTTTTAAAGTAAGTATTGCCTTCAATATTGCATACTATTAATGAAAGTCATGAAGAAATGCAAGCAGATGGTTCATCCAAAGCACCTATACTAGAAACCATACAAGGTTCAAATGACATGTCTTCTGTAACCACTAACAATGAGAAAGAAATAGAAAATGTTAGCAAGAGTCAACATCAACAGAATAACAATAATGGAAAGAGGCACTAGTAAAGAGCAAGACCAGGAGTTTGATGAAAAAAATAGAAATATTTTGATTTATTCTGATATTGCTGCTTGGCCAATACTGGTGCCAGATGACTTGACAGTTATCTAGATAAGCAGGGATGTGAACCTCTACAGAATAAAGATGAATCTTTTCTCTGCTGTTCAATGAGAAGGAGAAAAATCCAAAGGAGGCAGTCAACATTTGACAACTTTGTGGTTTTATAAATCTTTACCAAATGGAGAAAAATATTGAGAACGTGGATGGCTTATTCAGAATCAAAAAAATGTTTGTTTTGTTTTGCTATAGACTGTTTGATGACTACTAGAAAAAAGCTGGAATATCCAGATTTATAACTGACTTTAAAACCTGGTAGAAATTATATCCTAAAGTTTCTGAACATGACACATTTGAACCACGCTTCTCTTGCTTATTAAAATGGAAGACCTTGGCAATGGGACTGAAACTCCAAAAATCTAAATCTGTCAAGTGGAAATGGATAAGGAGAGGAAAAACCTCCAGACATTTTACATTGTCTTTTGGATGTAGTAATGGTTTGGCCAAACTAAACCTTCCCTCTGATGTTAATCTTTCCATTCATACTGATGGGGGCTCGGAACCGAGTCGGCCTAATACCAAGCTCGCACCAGCCAAAAATTCTTGAGCTAACCTTCTACCCACAATTCCCTTCTCCCTATTACCTCAGATCTTGTTTGCCACATAGCCGTAAAGATGAGTTTTAGCCGATCTCTCAGCTAGCTGGAAACTTTTTGATATCTTGTGGAAAATTTCTCTATTTTCTTGTTGTTTCTGATTTATATTCATTACTCTTTATATTTACAGTTAGATTTAGACCTTTTTTCACTTCTACTTCTACCTGTTTGGTAATCATTTAAGTACTATTGGTTGTATGGCCTTCTCTCTTTACCCTTGTGGTATTCCTTGAATACCATCACTGGTATTTCTTCTCTTCTTCCGTTTTTCTGTCTAGTTGTGTGTTTCTGACTCTTTTGATAGATATTGTGTGTATGTAGAATATACATTTTTCTCTGAAGACTTTGATTGTTGTGTTTAGCTTTACTCTCCATCTATAGACCAGTTTCTAGGCCAAATGTATAGCCCATTCCTAGAACGACCTGACTCTTCATCTGGAGTATCCACTAGATCCACCAGGAGCCTTTCAGAACTTGATGTGGTGTGTCTTGTGGATCACCTGTTGGCAGCCAAGGGGATACGCATGCCTTTCAGGACCCATCCTTCTGCAGGACTTGGGTTGACGTCTCCATGGACTCCATCCTATTCTCCTCCTTTGACCATTCTGGTTCCAAAGCCTCCTGCTCCGACTTCCTTTTCAGATCCCCCCCATCTCGGCACCTGTAGTGGACCTCACTGAAGCTCCGGGACTGTCCCTTTGGTCCTTGGTTCCTGCTGAACCAGTCCTTCCTCAACTCCGTGATTGGGCTGCAGGCTCTTCGGTTCGTGGCACAGTTCTGAGTGTTTCTTCGGTTCCGTCCTCAGTGCCCGGAGCTTTGTCTGCACTGATCCTGCTTGAGGCTTCATCCTTGGGAGCAGGTTCGGCAGAGCAGAGTGTGACCCCGGTTCTGTGGTTGTCTTCCTTGGTTCCGGGCATACCTCTCAACCTGGAAACATCAAAAATCTGGACAAAAGCCCATGAAAAATAGGGACAAATTGGTATGCTGATTAACATAAAATTTGCATACATAATTATGTAACCTCACCCACTCTGATGGAATTGTGGGATATCACCTTTCAAATGCAAACTGAAGAACAGACACCAAAATATGGCATCAAGAGACCCAAACCCTGTAGTAAACGGTAACTATTTTCTTTTAAATGTGTAGGAATGATGTTCACTGGGAAAGGAGAAGATTAAGAACCTTAGGATTTTGTTTTCAGTGACTTGCAGTGTGTGGGTTTTATGGTAAAAGTAGGGTATTTAGTGGTAGGCAGTATTTATTTTAGCAAAAGAATATTATAGTTTGCTAGGACCTCCAAAAGTCATTTTTCATGGCCTTCTGATCAGTGGCTTAGCTACAGTTTGTGCCGCCCAGGGCTGTCTGAGTTTGCCACCCTTCCCCCTTCACAAAATCATGGTCAAATGGGGCCACCCCATATACAGCCCTCCCCCCTGCAGCCATTCCAATGTCCCATTACTTGGCTATTTATCCCCATTTACCATAAACACTGTAATGTGCACACTGCTTTACTTCTACAATGATTTGGATTTCATTTAAAAGTTTTATTTTACATTTTACAGCACAAACCCTAATAGACATCTGCTAAACAAAGCAATGTAGTCTCACATTGAAAATAGACTTAGTAGCATTAAAACTACTCTGCCCTTGAAACTCACATTCATTGAAACAGCATTGAAACCCACATTCAAAGAAAATACATCTGGCCAGTGGCAGATAAAGATTAACTTTGGGCTGTTTTCAAATCATAGGCCCCTTGCACAGGAAACATACATGTGTTCTTTGATAAAAAATGAAATGGAATGCATGCACCAGTAATGACAAAACTGCCAAATTCAGAACATTTCCATCATAAAAGTCTACTCAAACTTCTAAAATCTACCAGTATCAGTAAATATGCACAATCTCTGCAGAAGTAAAATTCATCTAAATAATTCCACATTAAAGAGATCTGTAACTAACGAAGATGTTGCTGCTAGCAAACAACTTTATATTTCATTGTTTCATCCACAAATAAAGTGCCTATTGTCCTTGAGGAATAAATTGCCTATGTTACATTAAAAAATGATAAGTTAGTAATATTGCAATAGGAAATGGATGTCAAAGTGTTAACAGGTTCATAGTTACTAGTTATTTCTGCCAAACAGCACATTCTCAGGACTACAGCATCCACACCCTTTAAAAATACAACATGGTAGAATATCAGCAATGCATCTAAATACTGTTGGAGTGGAACCCACAGCCTTCTGCATCAAAAGCAAGCATTCGACCTGTTATGCTATTAACAATGCAAACAGACTCGACATAAGCAGCACTAAACTTCTCTTCCCCTGAAGGCTGAAGCTCTCGGCTCCTTATAAAATCCACTCGACACTCAACTGTATCTCTCAGCTTTGCAGCACAAGAAATCTGAAAAAAGCCAAAACTTTTTTTGTGGGGGACAAAAGCCTAAAAACTAGGGACACATTATTAAACATTGCTTGTATAATCTTGGAAAGTTGCTAGAATAAAATGTGTTACCACCATGTATTTTACTGCCTGCCAAGCCTTGAACCCAGGACCCTGTGCACTACAGTCCGAGCAACATACCACTATGCCAAATAAGCTGTTTTCTAAAAGATAGGAAGACTGAAATTTAAATGGCTATCATTTAGTGAATTCACTTCTCACCATAGCTCTCAACCTCGTAGCACAAAACACCTGGACAAAGCCAATAATGGGGGAATACAGCCGGCAAACATATTCAGTGAATTCACTTCTCACCATAGCTGTCAACTTCTTAGCACAAAAAACCTGGACAAAGCTAATAATGGGGGAATACAGCCCCAAAAGTAGGGAAAATGTTCAAATATTGATCTTATAAACTTGGAAAATTGCTAGAATAAAAGTTTGTATTACCATGTATTTTCTGAAGAATATGAAGTCTGAAATTCAAATGCCTGTCATTATGTCGTGACTTCAGTCCTTCAAAACCACAGATTTTATGAGAAACAAAAATATGAGGCAAAATCTGGACACAAGTGGTGGTGGGTAGGGAATTCAGGCTGTTGCTACCTGTTGCAAAGGTACAGGGTTTGAGCCGGGGTAACTCTATCCATCAGGTATAGTTTACCTGCGGCATTTTACACAGACACATATACACACACACACACACACACACACACACACACACACACACACACACACACACACACCTTTGAATAAATGGCTGGCGAGCCTTGAATGTAAATCACACACATTTGAATAAATGGCGAGCCTTGAATATAAATCCCTTTGAATAAATGGCGAGTCTTGAATATAAATTCCTTTGAATAAATGGCAAGCCTTGAATATAAATAACACACACAACTTTGAAAAAATAATAACAGAGTCTTTAAATGGAAGAACCCATGGACCCTTGCAGCTTTCAAGCAAAAGCAGTCTTAACGGACCCTTGCAGCTTAGCTTTCAAACAAAAGCAGCCTTAATGGACCCTTGCAGCTTTCAAGCATTGAATATAAATCATGCACCTTTGAATAAATGGTGAGCCTTGAATATAAATACCTTTGAGTAAATGGTGAGCCTTGAATATAAATCCCTTTGCATAGATGGCAAACCTTGTATATAAATAATACACAGTTCACAGACCCTGGCAGCTTTCAAGCATAATCAGTCTTAACGGACCCTTGCAGCTTAGCTTTCAAGCAAAAGTAGCCTTAATGGACTCTTGCAGCTTAGCTTTTAACAGAGTTCACGGACCCTTGCAGCTTTCAAGCAAAATCAGCCTTCATGGATCCTCTATTCCTGGAGCTTTCAAGCAAAAGCAGCCTTAAAAGATGTTTCTGGAGCCTTGCAATTTAAGAAGTATTCAGCACCGCTTGCTCATAGCAGCCGGAAATACACAGCCCTTTGAGTAAACGGAGAGCCTTGAATATATACAACACACACAACAAAATCACACACATACTTTGAAGAAATAATAACGGAAGAAAAAGAACTGCTCTACACAATAAAATAAAGAACCACATTCCTTTCCCTTGCAGCACTGCTCATGGAAGAAAACTTTTCCATGGACCCTTGCTCACAGCTTGAAAGCAAATCAGCCTTAAGGGACATTCCTAAAGCTTTTCCCTTGCAACACCGCTCATAGCAGCCGGAAGTGCTTGCATGGCCTCCCTGGAGCTCAATTCTGACAGGCTGGCAGGCTGTTCACGGAGCTGATGGCATCACGCCAAAAATTTAAAAAAGAAAGCTGGGAAACTCGGAAATTAATGGGCGCCACTCGATAATCGTGGCACCCCATTATTTCAACCTCAAAACCAGTAAAAACTGAGAAATTTGGTATGGTTGAGAGGTATGGTTCTGTGCTGCCATCCCTCTTCGAGCAGACCTGCTTTCTGTGCGATGGAGAGGGCACTTGCTTCTGGAAGCATTCCGCCGATGTTGGAATCCCAGATTTTTCCCCCTGAGCTACAGCTGCCACAGGCCAACTCCCTGGGACACCGGACAAGGAAACCGCAGGTACCCCCTGTACAGGGTACCCATTCTTCTGAGTTCTCCTCAGTAGCCCTCACTGAGGAGCCCCCATGGAAGAGATTGTGCAAGAGGAAGCACGTAGACTAACCTAAGGAGTGTCTAACAGAGGACATGGATTTTGATGATGGTGAAGGGTCCACATGGTCACCCTTTGATTATGTCTCCTTAGGAGACATCCTTGAAAATGCTGAAACAAAGGGGGTGACTGGAAGCCCTCCAATTCTTCTTCTGAAGAGTCCGTGTTCCTGCAGGCTTTCCGTGCCAGGCCATCTGCCTCTTGGGTGACCCTGCCTGCAGATGAGCTAGTTCAGCTCGTGGTGCAGCACACCTGGAAGAACACTTAATCTGTTGAGGTGATCCCTCAGAGACCTGACAAGATACTTTCTCCACCCGAGAAAAACCCACATTGGTCCAGAGGTTTACCAATCGATGCTGTGGTGGTGGTGGCGGCCACGAAATAAGGATCTAGCTGAAGAGAGTCCAGCTGTCCATCCGCCCAACAGAGAGTCCTGGGCCGTAGACAGATTGGGGAAGCATGTCTTTGCATCAGCGACCTTTGCCATATGGTCCCTGAACTGCTTGGCACATTTTACGAGGCTCCAAAGAGACATGATCTCCAAAATCTCTGGAACACTCACAGGACAGGTGTCTGACAAGGTAAAGGACAAAGTTGCCTCACAGCTCGCAACCTTGGAATCGATCTCCAGCTCGTCCATGTCGTTGCTATCACAAGCAACGAAGAGGTGGCTAAAGCTGCGGGTTCAGGCATAGTTATGAGACGTCATGCCTGGATGCGCATTTGTGACCTCGTGGATCCCTTCAAGTCTTCTTTTCTGAATGCTCCCATCGAAACATCTTCCCTGTTTTGCTCCAAGGTAAAGGACACTCTGACCAAGTGTGAACAAGATGGTAAGACTCTGTCTACCATAGGTCTATGTTTTTCCAACCCTCAAAGTTCCTTTTCCAGGAACCAGATGAGTGGGAAGATGTGGCACAAAAAATATCAGGGTCCTTTCTGTGCCACACGTGGAGATGATACCCCCAGGGGCAGAGGGGATAACAATTCTGGAAGATGCCCCTATCAAGGCGGGGGGTCCATGTAACCAAGGCCCCTGAGACCCCTCCTCTGGGCAGCCTTACCAGCTCTCCTGAAGAGTGGCCTAATTGCTTTCATCTGGAAACAGTTGGGGGTTGTTTCTCTCTGCACCAAGCTGCCTAGCACTCAAGTACCACCTATTGTTGGGTGCAGAATATCATTACCAGAGGTTACACCATTCCCCTCATCACTTATCCAAAACTTCCAATGAAACTTCCTGACATTCCACCCAGTCAAAGTGAAGAAACAGCTTCAGAATTAAAAAAGCTGTATCAAAAAAGATTCATCCAACTAGTCCCACCAGACCAATGCAGATCTGGATTTTACTCAAGATTCTTTATGGTGCCAAAAAAGACAGGGGACTGGAGTCCCATTCTGGATCTCAGCAGTTTGAACAGGTCTGTTGCCCAAACCAAATTCCAGATGGTCATGGTTCAGTCCATTCTCCCTTTTCTAAGGGAGGGTGATTGGATGTGCTTAATAGCTCACCAGGACGCTTATTACCACATCAAAATTGACAAATTCTCCAGGAGTCTACTTTGCTTCTGGCTAAGAGCCAATCATTACTAATTTTGTACCCTGCTGTTCAGTCTCTCTACACCCCCCAGAGTGTTCACAAAGTGCATGGCAGTGGTTACAGCTCACTTGGGACTGCAAGGATTCCGGATGTTTCCATATTTGTACGATTGGCTCTTTACCGCCCCCACCAAGCATCTTCTGGTAACAGCCCTGCAATACAGCCTTTCTCTGGCAGAAATTTTGGGGATAACTGTGCACTGGGAGAAATCCAACCTTACTCTGATAGAATTCAGAGCAGTCTTTGACACCAGATCCTGTCTGGTGTCACTCCCAGCTCACAGACTCCAGAGATTGAGGCTTCAGCTCCAGGTGATACAATGTCAAAACACAGTCTCAGCGAGAGAGGTTCTTCAGGTCTTAGGATCCGTGGCAGCTTCCATACCAATGGTGCCTCTTACAAAACTGCATATGTGAATTCTCCAGTGGCTTCTTCTCTCTCAGTGGTTCCTGAACCATCACCCTCTATGTTTTCATATTCAGATAACCAACTATTGCAAGCAGGACCTTCTTTGATGGATGAGGCCAAACACAGAACTTTGGAGCCGCCCATTCCAGTCTCCTCAGCCCAAGGCCATTGTGACCACGGATGCTACTCTGATAGGGTGGGGGTGGGGGGGCATTTCCAGGGAAAGATAGTCCAAGGCGCATGGTCCATGTTGGAGGCCAACCTGCATATCAATGTTCTAGAGCTGAGAGCGGTGCTGTTAGCGTTACAAGCATTCCAACCGGTCCTTCTTTCTGGAACGATTGCAGTTCAGTCAGACAGTATGTCAGTAGTCTGGTATATCAACAAGCAAGGAGGAACCAAGTCCTACCCTCTGTGCTGAGAGGCCACGAAAATTTGACAGTGGGCGATAGCTTCCAGCCACTTTCTGATAGAAACACATATCGTGGGGACCTCCAACGTGATTGCAGACAAGTTGAGCAGATGTATTCTCTTGCCCCACGAGTGGTCTCTCAATCCCGAAGTAGCGGCAGAAATTTTCAGCCGTTGGGGCCAGCCTTGCTGCGACCTCTTTGCCTCCCCATCAAACAGCAAATGCAGCAGCTATTTTGCCCTATTCCCTCCAAACAGGGAGTCCCCGAGGCACGCTCTGATTCAGGATTGGCTCACGGGACTTCTTTGTGCCTATCCCCCCCATTCCTCTGATTCCACAATTCATAAAGAAAACAATTTGGTTGAAATGTAAAGTGATCCTTATAGCCCCCTTTTGGCCTCAACAAGTTTGGTTCCCCTTCCTTCGGCCTCATCTGTTATATCCACCGTAGATTCTGGACCCTCTTCCAGACCTGATTTCTTATCCCCAAGGGTTGAGTCACCGAAATCTGTCCAGTCTCAAGCTGACAGCTTGGTTTCTCTACTTCCATTAGTTACCAGGCAGGATGATCTCACCTCACCTGTTCGTGACATTATTCTGGCCTCTCATAAACCATCCACCAGAAGCCTATATCGGGACAAATGGAAAAGGTTCTCTATTTGGTCAAAGGAAAAGATCCTATTTCCATATTCGGCTCCAGTCAGAGCGGTCTTACAATATCTGTCTTACGTTTTTTAAAGATGGAGCCGATGGACAGAATATCACTCAGGACGCACCCATCTTTTCTCCCCAAAGTCGTTTCTGACTTTTCTATCAATGAGTCTATTGACCTACCAGTATTTTTCCCAAACTTTTCTAATAAAGGAGAATACTGCCTACATTCCTTGGGTGTACACAGACAACTGAGATTTTATTTAGACAGGACCAAAACAATACATAAGACTGACCAACTTTTCATTTCCTTTTCTGGGCCTAAAATCGGAAATTCTGTCTCCAAGGTCACTGTATCAAAATGGCTAAGGGACTGCATACATTTTACTTATTCATTTGCAAAAGAACCTATGCCACAGAATATTAAAGCTCATTCCACTAGATCTATGGCAACATCTGTAGCCTTCCATTCCAGGGCTTCTATGGATGACATTTGCACAGCAGCCACTTGGGCTTAACCCCACACTTTTATCAATCATTACAAATTGGATGTGGTCTACAGAGGGAGAGCTGTCTTCGGCTCAGTGGTACTCAGGAATGTTCTTCCATAAGGGCCGCCCAAGGATCTCAAGGTGGCTGGGTATTCTGTGCCATCATTGATAAATGGAAAGAAGATTAACACCATCAGATAAATGTTATGTCTTACCATAACATTCCATCTGTGTTGTTGATCTTCTTTAATTCCTACCCTCCTTTCCCCGCCAAAGGCTCCTGGGGGATACTTTGGGTCCAAGTGATGTCTTAGGGCATTTGCGCAGAAATGCCCTCTGCTTTACTTGTATAACATGGGCAAACTTGATCTGAGGTAACAGAGAGAAGGGCATTGTGGGTAGAAGCTTAGCTCGAGAGTCCTTGGCTGGCCCGAGCTTGGTCTATTAGGCTGACTCGGTTCCAAGGGCTCGGAACCGAACCCATCAGTGATGAATGAAAGAAGATCAACAACGCAGATGGAACGTTATGGTAAGACAACTTCTTTTTTTCTCTGTTCACAAAGAAGATATATAATCAGCAAACAAAGGAAATTTTTGGAGTTGGTGGAATTGCTCTCAAAATATGACCTGATTTTAAGGGAATATTTTTGTAAACATTAAACATGTTATTCCTTCTGAAAGGATATTGATTTCATACTTATTTCCCAAAAATTCAAAATAAGTTGATTCAGGTTCTGGGAAATCACATCAAAGAAAAATGAATAACAGATATTAGTAGAGCAAAATACTTTGGAAGTTTTTAGTAGCATTCCTGATGTTTCACACACTGATCAAATATGTGAAGTGTTCTGATACGTCCATACTGAAGATAGTGAAGTGGAAATAAAGGAGACATTCTTTGGCTTCTTCCTTATTTCTGGGAAGACTGCTCCTCAACTCACAAAAGAGATCCTGAAAAACCTGATTAGTGATAGACTGGACTTAAAGCTTTGTTGTGGGCCAGGTTATGACAATGCTACAACTATGGCCAGTATCCTCTTTGGTGTTCAGACAAAAGTCAAAGAAATTAAGCCAAAGTCCTTATTTGTACCATGTGCAAATCATTCACTGAACCTCTGCAGATTTCTTTCTTTTGAAAGTGTTTCATCATGTGTGATGTTTTTTGGAACTTTGGAAAAAAAAGTATTAATTCTTTTCAATTTCATCTCATCAATGGAAAATATTGCAGAATGTAGGTACAGCAGCAAAAAAGACTTTCCCAGACAAAGATGTAGTGCTCATTTTGAAGCTGTGAGGGTAGTAAAACAGATTTTGAAAAGGTAATCTCAACCTTTGAAGTGCTGGGTGATCAAAAAGAAAATGTGACCCAAAAGAAAATGTGGACACAAGAGGATAAGCTCACATTTTACCCCGTGGTGTATGTGATTTTTCATTTCTGAAGTTATCTTTTTTCTAGTGTGAAGTTTTACAGGAGATTAATGAGACACAAAAATATTTTCAAACAGCCAGAATCAGCCTTGAACAATATGCAGTAAAACTCCAAGCTTTACATTTTTTTTTCTTGAAGATCAGCACAAATAAATTGTTGAAAAGGCCATTAACTAGGCAGTAGAAAATGCAAGGAAATTTGCATTTGCAGAGAAAAAAAGAATTAAATTTCAAAGAAGAATGCCAGGAGAAATTATAAAAGATACAGGTCTTACATTACTAGAAGAAATCAAAATGACAATGTTAAATGTCTTGATCGTTTTCATCAAGAACTGGTTCAAAAGCAATGGTTCAAATAATGTCAGTCTTTGCTATCATTCAGTCTTTTTGTCTTATTTTTGCAGAAGAACAACAACTTCAGAAAATTCTGCCAAGTATAATAGAAATTTATGATGGCTTTTTTGGTGAAGATCTTTTAGTCAAATTTTTTTTTACTTCAAAGACATTTAAAAGCTGCTAGAATCCATCTCCCGGAAACAAAGACAAGGACAGTATTGCAGTTTCTGGAATTTATTGTGATATGAGATTTTCATGAATCTCTTCCAAACTTATCCTTACGTTTAAGATTTCTCCTGTTTATGTATCCGTTGTGTAACGTGAAAGAAACTTTACAGAATTAAAATTAATTAAAGGTGTTATTCAATCAACTGTGAGTGAGGATATTGTGACAAATCTGCTTATACTGTGTACTGAACATAAATATGCAAAGAAGATAAATTTTGACAAAGTCGTTGATAAATTTTCAAAAGTCAAGCCTTGAAAGCAGAAGATGTAATGTTTTATATTGCAACAAACCAGTTTTGTAGGAGTAAGTTTTACCTTTTCAAAAATACAATAATGTAATGTTTTCCTTGTCTTTACTGTAATATTATCATTTATTTTACTGACATGATTATATATATAAAGTTCAATAAAAGGAAAATGTCACTGTTTTGTTTTCTCAACATTATTTGTTATCACTTCACTATTATTATTGAAAGCAACTGTCATAGATGAGGGAGATATTAGAAAACAATGTGTGTTTGTGTCTGAAACAAATTCATCTCCAGGTTTCAAATAAATTTGTTAAGCCACCAGCTTGCATAGTATACTTGTAGGATAATAGGTGACTTACTAATTTTAAACTAAGTTGTAAAGGATGACATAGTGTTTTAAAGAAGGGCTGCTATGGATAAGTACCTACCTAAATTGAGCATCTTGAAATAATAGTTTGGTTTTACTGTAGCAGTATAATATAAAGGTTATACCTGACGTCACTGTGGCTGTACAAAGATCACTATATTTTTACTGCAGTCCCTTACAACTCTGCAGGATACTTCTGTTTTCAGTTTGCTACAACATAAAAGTTTAATAGTGCACATGTAATTTCATAATTGTGTGCTTCATAAATTTAGCACAGTTCCTATGCAAAACCTCTGTGGGCCCCACTTCAGAGGAGCCACAATTATCAGTACTAGCAGCAATTCTGACAGTGTCAAAGAAAGCTTTGTAAATTGGCAAGCAAATATAATATATACTACCTGCTTTTTGCACAGATCTGCAAGAGTCTATCACCCACTTATTGTAATTTGTCCTCAAGTGAACTGTATCACACTCATTACCTTATTTTTCAAGGTATGTGCGGAAATACTTTTAGTAGCTTAAATAGGAATTTAATTAAGGCCTTGATGTGTATTATTTTTTAGAAAGCTTGCAGATTCTTATTCATCTGGTAAACACTAACTGGCACTCTTTAAAAGAAGAAAAATGCAGGCTTCCCTTTATGTGGACAACATCTGATTGCTAACAACTTCTGATACATCTTGTATGTGCAAAGGTTTTTGATAAGCTGTAATGTACTTGTCAAGAAAACAAAATATTATTTCTCTCCACACAGGTGACTACTTCATCAGGAAGTAAGTGCTTTTCATGTCGTTCTGCAGCAGAACGAGATAAATGGATGGAGAATTTACGGCGTGCTGTGCACCCAAATAAGGTAACTGCCTTAAAGGCTTTCCTTTGTAATAGCTCTTTTCCTGTTTATACAGTTTTATAACTGCACGTAACAGTGGCAGGGGACATAGTGCCAGCTTAGTGAACCATTGTAATTGTTAGTCATGTTTTTACATTATTGTTTAGCTGAAATTACAGACACTGGAAACATCCAATCATTCCACATGGTTTTCTGGTCACTTCCATTTGTTGTTTCATTGCTTGTCAATAAGCAATACAGTTTTAAAGGGCAAGGGGCACATTGTCTTACTGGAATAGCAG
The DNA here is from genome assembly GCF_019279795.1 of Protopterus annectens. Lineage (NCBI taxonomy): Eukaryota > Metazoa > Chordata > Ceratodontiformes > Protopteridae > Protopterus > Protopterus annectens. Next base: position 467,163,917 of record NC_056750.1, read on the forward strand.
ACTTATATGCTGTGTTCTGGTCTTTGATAAATGGGACTCTAGGTATAGTTCTAAAACTATATATCCTAATTAATTACATATTGCTTTAACAAAGTTGGCTTTCTAGCTAAGCTAAAAACATTCTGTTACAACAAGAAACAGAAACTTAATTGCATAGTTGTTACTCCTGGTGATGCATATATTATCTTTCACTGTAGCAGTTATTTTATGTTTACTGTTTATAAGTTTGTTATTGCAGTCCTGTAAGTCAAACTACACTGATTTTAACAACTGCATGCAAATCTTGCAAACATTTTTTGGGTATTTACAGTGTTTACTTTAAGTTTTGTTAATAAATTGCTTACCCGGTTGTGTTATGATAGTTTCTTTAATCTCAACCCTGGCACCAAAAGTTGATCCATCATATGGGGCACTGATGAAGATCATCTTGAAATGTTCCACAAAGTCACATAACCACATCTGGGCATGCCTCATTAAGGAAATACCTGTGCCAGCTGCTCTAGATGTACCCGCTGTGGCATTAGAGAGAAGGTGCAGAGAGGCACTGGACAAAGACTTCCCTTTGCAAAGGTGGAACATTGGGAATTCTTCTAAACAGTAGCCAACTGTGAATCTATAGATGTTCTTTGATCTGCAGACAATGTCCCTAGGAAAGATTTGGCAATTTCCTTTGCCAAAGCCCTCTGGAAGCAAGTAACATGTGCCGAATAATTAAGCATCTCAAAATGCAGATGATGTGTAAACACACTTCCCAAATGTGTCCAACACACATGATTCCCTATTTAATGGATGGATTCAATAATTTTCTTCTGCAATTTCCTTCTAAGTAGTAGTTGCCACCAGCATGGAATCTACTGCAGGTCCTTTCTAGAGTGAGTCCTGAAAAATGGAGACTGAATGTCTGAAAAGTGGACTTACATATACTAAGTCCAAGGTGGCCATTTCCTGGAATATTCCCTTTCCTCCGAGGTATGGGGATCTTTGAGTTGGTATATATAAGTTCAGCGGTGGGGGAGGGGGGAGCTTGTCCCCCTGTTAAAAAAAGAATTTTAAAGGAGAAGAGTGATCTTCGAAATTTGCTCTTTCCCTGGGTTTTCAGTCTTTTTTTCATTTTTTCAACTTGTCAGCACTCAGCATTTTGAGTGCCATTATTTCAATAAGGAGCTCTTTAATCTGCTTTTCATCTACATCATAAATCAATTACTGTCATATTCTAATTTATATTTTGCTATTCTTCAGTGTGACCTGGGAAAACATAAAGTTATATTTAAGTCTTTCTCCTCTGCTGAATTCACCACCTTTTGTTGGAAACTATTTCATGTTTGCATAACCCTTTCATTGAAAAAAAAAACTTCCATGCATTCTCCTGGGACTCTGTCATTTTGTTTTTCAACTGAATTGTTTTGCGTGTCTGAATTTTTCTAAGGATTCTGCTCTCATGAACTTTGCTCAACCTTTTTAGGTATTGAGACATTATAATGTCAGCCCTACTTGCTCCTGGCCTTAAGTGTTTACATGCTAATCTCCTCAAACCGTTCCTTATACAGGCCCAGTCACATGTCTTGTACCGTTATGGTACACATTTGTGTTCACGTCTTTGTACAGATGGGGCATCTAGAACTGCACACAGTATTTTGTTATACATGTGATAGTAATCACCTTCTTTATAGGAATGTTGCTCCCTCTGCATCCTAAAATGCCATTAGCTTTTCTTGCTGTCCTTTTATCAGGAATTTCTTTGTATAAAGTTATCAGAATTAAATATTTCAAAGTCTTTTTCCACATAATATGTTGACGGTTTTTAACTGCAGAATATGTAGTCTTTCCCTGAATTTTTCTTTCCAAACTACATCCCTCTGCATTTTTGTCTGAGTTTTTTTCTCTGCCTGTGATTGCTGACCATCGGCTTCCTGACCATTACCAGGGATTCCCATCAGTAGGAGGGGCTATTATGCAGGCGGCCATCAGGATTTTCTGCTTACTGTAGCTACCTTTGAGTCCCCCGGCAGTGTAGACACATTATGTCCCACAGTGTTGGTTCCATCGGCTCATGCATGCTTCTGTGCTTGTACCTATCCTGGATGCAAGTTGCAGACATGCTGCTTACTGCTTAATCTTCTCCAGCCTTATGCACTGCTTCTCCAGCATACACAGCTTCTGATGAGTGCTAGTACTTCAGAAAACCAAGCTACCGTCCCCCAGGGTGGAGGGCTGGTGTCAAGAACTTATTGCCTCCATCCCAGGTAACACTTCCATTACTCAGGTCATTAGCTGATTTTGTGTCATCTGGACCATAGCAAGGGATTGCGGACATTAATTTGCACTTTTTATATTAAATCTAAGCTGCCAGATGTTTGACCATTCCTTCTGTTTTGTCAAGTTCATTTACTGATGATCGGTATCATTTGGAAAGAATTATGCTTCTGTGTCACCTAAACATATCAGGCAACGTTATTATAAACATGGACTTCTACAGGGTACCTTTAGTAACTCTGTTTTTGTCACCAATTGTAAAGTTGCATCTGATGATGTCAATCTTCATTTATTCTTGACAGATGGGAATTGGTTCTGATCCTTGGAACTGGCTCTGCCGTTATACAGCTCGTGCCAGCCAAAAACTCTTGAGCCAAGCCTCTACCTACAATGCCCCTGTGCTCATTACCCCAGATCTCGTTTGCCGCTCTGTCAGCAAGACTTGTCAGCCTTCTCTCAGCTAAGTGTTGCCTTTTTTTTCTACTTTTAATGAGAAAGTTAAAATTTTCACCCTAAACTCCTTCCTATTCTGTCATTTTATTTGTATCGTACCTATAAATTACTGTATTTTCCTTCTCTCCCCACCCTTTTTCTAACCCATTGGGTTTTCTTCATACCATTATTGGTACTAGCCCCTTTCTACATCAGGTAATTTTATCTACCATCATTGGTAGATTTTCTCCTCTTTTCTTTCCACTTGTGTGTGTGGGGGTGTACGAGTGTGTTTTTCTTTTCGGGCGTATTTTTATTTTCACCCTTCATTTTGGTTATGTCTGACAAACCATCCATGACTGAAAAATCTCCTGACAAACCCCCTAAGGGTACGTCAGGTTTCAGACGTTGTAAAGATTGTGATATGAAGATGCCCAATTCTGATGAGCATCTTTCTTGTGTATACTACTTAGGGGCACCTCAATTAGAACTGGATTGTGAAGTTTGTAAGGGGTTCAGTCAAAGAACCTTGGCAGAGTATCGGAACAAGCTCTTGCTCAAAGGTCTCCTTAAATCCCCTTTCAATGAAGCCTTGTCTAAAGCAGACATGAAAAAGGATCCTTCAAAAAAGAAAATTGTCTTTGTACGAACCTCACCCACGGCTCCAGAGGCTCCCAAATGGAAAACCTCAGTTCTGCATTCTTCATAACCGATGACCAAGGCTCCTAGATTACAGACTTGTGACTCCTCGGCACCATCAACCTTTACGATGCCGTCAACTATCTTGTCGGTGCCGACGTCTTTGGTTACTGGCTCAGCACCAACCTCACCTATTTCAATGCAACCTGATGCAATGGCACCAACGCAATTTCAGACTACTGTCTCGGCACTGAAAGCTACCTTAGAAGTGCCCACAACAAGATATTATCCTAAGATAGGTCCCTATGTAGGACAAGTACTAAGTCCATTTTTAGAATGCCCCAAGTCCCCTTCAGCCCTCTTGGTTCAGTCCTCCATGAGTCTCACAGAACTGGATGTCGTTAGATTGGTAGATCAGCTGTTACTGGCCAGAGGTATCCCTACCCCTGCTCAACCCCCTTTCCCATCTGGATCGAGGATCTTTACCCTGGGACTCCTAATTATCCTCCTCCAATTACGACTGCAGTTTTGGAGCCCAGCACTTTGTTTCCCCCAGTACCGGCTATCTTGGTGCTGTTAGGTGAATCCACCTCAGTGCTGGAAGTTGCTCTGACTCTTCAAATCCTTTTTCCCAGGTCAGCACCCACTTTGGGTACAGTGTCGATCTCAGTTCTAGAAACTTTGGCGGTTGCGGGTCCTTCATTGGCTCCAACCTTGGAGGGCAGCTCCTCGGAGTGGAGCTTGACCTCAGTTCTGAGGTGGTCTTTCTCGGATCCAGGCTCCCACTCCTCTTCGGGCGGTGCTGCCTTTCTGTTTATGAAGATGACATTAGTCTCTACAGGCCTCGCTGTGGTCCCACCCGCATCGGAGTGCTGTGTTTCCCTTTCCTCTGGTCCAGAATTAACACCCATCTCTACGATAGGACATCGAGCACTGAAGCTTCAAGTTACCCATGTACAGGGTCCTTCTTCTTCGGAGTCCTCCTCAGAGATTCCCACTGAGGAGATACCCTGAAAAAGAACTTGCAAGAGGTAGCATCTGGATTCCCCTGAAGAATCCATCATGGAAGACATGGGATTCGATGAAGAGGAGGGTTCCCCACAGTCACCCCTGAGGATGTCTCTGAAAGATTTTGAAACAGAGGGTTAACTGGAAGTCCCAAGACCTATCCTCAGAGGAAACCATGTACTTGCAAGCCTTCAGTGCTCAGCCATCTACCTCCTGGGTATCCCCACCCACTGAAGACCTGGTAAAACTAATCACGCAGCGGGCTTGAAAGGCTTCTGATGCCATAGAGCGTATCCACCAGAGACTGGATAAAGTATTATCCCAATTGGAAGACCACCAATATTGGGCAAAGAGGTTGTCAGTAGATGCCATGGTGGTGGCAGCAGCCACTAAAAAGGAACTAGCCAACGAGAATCCCTCTGTTCATCCTCCTAACATGGAGTCCAGGACGATGGACAGGTTTGGAAAGCGGGTCTACGCTTCGTTGACCTTTGCTCTTAGGTCCTTGAATTTTATGGCACATTTTACAAGACTCCAGAGATATCTGATTAAGGAATTATCAGAAACTCTAGCTAGGGCTGTGTCCAGCGAGGTACAAGATAAGGTTGCCTTGCAACTAGCCACCCTGTAGTTTATTTTGAACATGTCCATGCGACTCATTGCCCATGCAGTCAAAGGGATGACCAAGGCAGCAGGTTCCATCCAGTGTTGCCTTTAGGCGACATGCCTGGATGCACTTCTGTGACTTCACAGAGCCCTTCAACTCTTCCTTCGTCAATGGTCCATTTGATGGTTCTTCCCTGTTTGGCCCTAAAGTTAAGGACACACTTGCCAGATGTGAAAAGGATGGTAAGACCCTGTCTGCCATGGACATTCATTTTTCTGCTTCTCAACAATCCTTCGCCAGGAATCAAAGAAGCGGGAAAATGTGGTTTAAAAAGTCTCAGGGACCTTTCCATGACACAAGTGGCAGCGGTTCCCCCTGAGGCAGAGGGAGGAGCTTAGATGGAAGACTCCAACCCCAAGGTAGAGATGGCCTGTGAAACCAGGGGTCCAGAGATTCCTTCTCTGGACAGCCCTACCAGAACTCCTAAAAGGAGGCCCCATTGCTTACCTCTGGAAGCAGTCGGGGGAAGACTTTCTCTGCACCTGTGAGCCTGGCGTCAAATAACCAATTCATGGGTGCAGAAGATCATTGCCAGAGGCTACATTATCCCCTTTAATATAATTCCCTGCTCTCAAAGGAAAATCCTAGATGTTCCACCCCATCAAAGGGATCAAGCCACCCAAGAGATACACAGGCTGCTTCAAAAAGAGTCATCCAAGAAGTCCCACCCGACCAGCTAAAATTTGGATGCTACTCAAAATTCTTTTTAGTGCCATAAAAGAGAGGGGACTGGAGGCCAGTACTAGACCTCAGCCTGTTAAACAAATTTGTCCAGCAGACAAAATTTTGGATGGTCATGGTTCAGCCTATACTCCATTTTCTAGAGAAAGACGATTGGATGTGGTCTGTAGACCTTCAAGATGAGTATTATCACATAAAAATAGTCAAGCAATCAAGAAGGTTCCTCCGCTTTTGGCTGGGAGCCAATTATTACCAGTTCAGAGCGCTACCATTTCATCTCACCATAGCCCACAGGTTTTCATCAAATGTATGATGGCCATCATGGCCCATGTGAGATTACATGGATTCTGGATGTTTCCTTATCTAGACGACTGGCTCCTCACCACCTCCACCAGTCATCTACTGATTCAAAACTTGGACTTTGCTACACATCTATTTAGACAGCTCAGCATAACAGTAAACTACGAAAAATCTCAGCTGTCCTCCACTCAAGACTTGGAGTACATTGGGACATGATTCAATACTGTCTCCTGCATAGCCTCTCTACCACTTCACACGCTTCAGTAAAATAAGATGTCTACTTCAATCCATATTACCAAGGTGAAAAGTACCTGCCCTCCTCATTCTACAAACTTTGGGTTCCATGGCAACAGCTATCACCTTAGTTCTCACGGAATGCTTCCATATGAGAATACTTCAATGGCTTTCTAGCCTCACAATGGTCCATTTTTACTCACCCATTAAGTCACCCAATTTTAATAACATAAACCTGCAAGAAAGACCTGTCTTGCTGGATGGAGTCAGAAGAGATCCTGACGGGATAACCCTTTGTTCCCCCCAACCAAAGGCAGTAGTGACCATAGATGCCTCCCAGATGGGGGTGGGGGGGTCATTATCTAGGAAAGACAGTCCAAGGCACTTGGCCTCCCCAAGAGGCCTACTTGCACATCAATATCCTGGAGATGAGAGCAATGCTCTTAGCATTGCAAGTCTTTCAGAATGTTCTTGCTATGGGAACGGTTGCAATCCAATCAGACAACATGTCATTAGTCTGGTACATCAACAAGCAAGGAGGAACCAAATCATCCCCCCTTTGCCTGGAAGTTCTCATAGTTGTTCAGTGGGAGATATCTCCCAACTGCTTTCTTGTGGCAATGCACATCCCTGGGAGTTCCAACATGATAGCGAACAAGTTGAGCCGACGAATATTATTGCCTAATGAGTGGTGTTTGAATCCCAAATTGGCAAAAACGATATTTTGCCGATGCCTCCCCAATAAACAGCAAATGCAGCACATACTTTGCCCTACTTCCTCCACAGGGAGCATCCCCTCGAGACACTCTCCTTCTACATTGGCCCCCGGGTCTTTTTTATGCATTCCCCCCAATTCCCCTTTTTCTGAAGAAAGCCAACAGGGTGCGATCCAGAGTAATCCTCCATTCTGGCCCAGGCAAGTTTGGTTTCACTTCCTCTGGCCTCACTTGGTTCACTGACCTTGGGTTCTGGACCCAGCTCCAGATCTACTTACATCCTCAAGGGCTGTTACATCCGGACCTTCAATCCCTTAAGCTTATGGCTTGGCTTCTCCAATTCCAGTAGTCACCAGGAAATCTACTATTACTTCCCCTGTCCAAAAAATTCTTCTGGCTTCTCATAGACCATCCACCAGGAAATAATATGACAGCAAATGGAAAAGATTCTCTCTTTGGGCTTCTGAGAATAGTCTAGATCTATTTTCAGCTCCTGTTGAAAAAATCTTAGAATTTTTGGCAGATCTTTTTAATCAAGGAGCGTCTGCCTCTACCATCATTGTTACTCTAGCAGCTATCTCTAATTTTCACAGTGGTTATGGTGACCACTCCCTAATCTCCCATCGCTTATGTAAAGTTTTTCTTAAAGGACTCCTTTGTATAAAACCCTCATTCAAGGATCCATTACCACCGTGGGATCTTACTTTTGTTTTGCAACATTTGGTATTACCCCCCTTTGAGCCAGTAGCCATTTGTCAACTCAAATTCCTCTCCTGGAAAACCCTTTTTTCTAGTCGCCATTAACTCCACCAGAATGGTTTCAGAAATACAGACACTTTGTGCAAAACCACTATATAATCTTCCATAAGGATAGAGTGTCCTCGAAAGCTAATCCTTCCTTTTGTGCTAAGGTGGTCTCCGAAACAAACATCAATCAGTCCATTCATTTACCAGTTTTCTTTCCAAATTTCTCTAACAAAGGTGAATATTGTCTGCACATGCTGCTTAGGTTTTATCTGGACAGGACTAAGGATGATAAATCTTCAGAACAACTGTTTGTTTCCTTTTCAGGACCAAGAATTGTTTTCCTTTTCAGGACCAAGAATTGGTAAACCAGTCTCAAGGGTGAACCTTTCAAAATGGCTAAAATATTGCCTCACCTTTATTTATGATCATAACAATCATAAATTACCTGCTCCTGTAAGGGCACACTTAACCAGATCTATAGCCTCTTAAGCTGGTTTGATTCCAAGGCTTCTCTGGATGGAATATGTGCAGCAGCCACTTAGGCAACACCTCATACCTTTATCACTCATTACAAATTGGATATGGTCTCCAGGGGTTCTATAGTGCTCATTAATATCCCTCCATAAGGCCACCCAGGGTATAGGTAGCTGGGGTCTCTGTCCCATCTGTCAAGAATACACGAAGACTGACAACATCAGATAAAGAAATTATGTACTCACCATAACGTTCCATCTGTGTTGTTGATCTTCATTCATTCTTGACATCCCTCCCTCCTTACCCCCTCCTTTCAGATATCCTGAAGGATCGTACACTTGTCCTGGACTTATGCTAGGGTTTTTACCTTGGACATGGCTTCCTCTTTATAATTATTATTATTATTATTATTATTATATTACATACTTCATCTTGCTGCAGTTTTGCAAACTCGATCTGAGGTAATGAACACAGGGCCATTGTGGGTAAAGACTTGGCTAGCAAGTTTTTGGCTGGCACGAGCTATATAACGGCCAAGCCCGTTCCGAGGATTGGAACGATTCTCATCTGGCAAGAATGAACGAAGATAAATAACACAGATGGAACATTATGGTGAGTAGATAACTTCTTTTTTCATACTCTGTGATCTGCTATGCAGTCAGCTATCTGAGTCTGTCACATTGCCACCAAGAGTGCCTAACATCTGTATTAGTTTTTAGTATTATACTGTTGTACATGCTGTGTTAAAATCATATCGGTAAGTTATAATGCCATCACTACACATTTATGCGTGTATTAGTCTCCCCATGTTCTTTCTTTTCCTGTCAAGACCATGCCTATATCAGCTCAGTTTCTATCCCACCTCTTCTTTTCTTGTCATCAGCTGCATTCTCTGGGTACCTCCATGTTCTGCCTTCATTTTGTGGTTTCCTATTGTCTTCTAAGGCAAGTTAGCCTGTAAGCTCAGACTAAAAACCAAGGAGAAAGCATAACAGACAGTTTGGGACAGATGTAGACTTTCCTGTGATGATAAATCATGTTTTATAATCTGGTTGCCATGGAAACATCCTTAGTCTTGCTGAGCTATAGATATAAACATGCCATAAAACAAGTGCCAGTGTCTGCAAGTCTGTGTTAATATCTGTCAGCAATAACTGTCAGACCTTCCAGCCTCTTCTCTGAGTTCTCCACCAAAAATTAAAGCAGCTATGAAGATATTTGCACCATTCTTTTTTGGCTTGTTGCCCAGTGAACAAAAAAAAGCAACGTGCAATGAGTAAAATATCTAACCAATGAATTGTTTTTCTCCTTTCTAATTGTGACTTTTATTTCTCAGAGACCAGATATATTTTGATTATACAGACTGGTGTTTGGCAGTGACTGGAGATAAGATTCTAAATTTATTACAAGTTTATTCTGTGGTATTTTTTCACTATGTTCAAAGAAACCATTCTGTGCTTCAGAACAGAGAACTGAAATAATCTAGCTATGCAGTAGAAGCATTAGCGTTTACTGGACTGGAAGCTACATGTTATGAATCATGCAATAAATTTATATGAAGGCCTGTCAAGTATGTATTATATTCACTCACTTCTCAATTCACAAAGAAGATCAGTAAATTAGGAGATGACAGTGGTGAAAGATACTGAAATAAAATAGTCGGCACTGGATTGGGGGGAAGTGTTTTTTGTTTCTCAATAAGAAAACAAGTGGTACTGCAGAATTTTGGGTTTGCCCCATCATTGTTCCCCTTTTTCCATTGCAGTTTTGTATGTATTTTAATGTTAGATTAATGCATAATTACATTCTAGAAGAGAGAATATCTGTTTATAAGATGCACACAGGTTGCTAAGGGAATTGTTTATAAATACAGTCATTCATGTAACCTTAAAGAGAGTAAAAAAAATTAAAACAAATGCATTTTTGAAGGAGAATATTCTACAGTTAGTTATCTGAAGTGAACTCTAATAAGGCATAGAGATGAATGTATGTGATGAATGAAGAAATCTTTAGCAAGGTATCACAACTAGATAATAGATGATTGTGATTAGGTCTGTAATCATAATGAGTTTATTATGTGTCCGAGACATGAATGCCCAGAAATTCACCTGAAGAGCAAAGCTCAAGAGGTGAATCTTGGTATTCAAATGGAGAACACATAATATAGGCCTATGATTGGAACCTTGGCTCATAATTTTTTGCAGTGCATGGAGCTTTATCTGCACAATGTGCTTTAATCTTACAAAAAAAAAAAATGTAGGAGCACAAATTGCTTTACTGGCTTTGAAATATGGTAAAACACCCACCAAGTACCTTTAAATAGACAGCACCATACCTTTCAACTTCTTTGTTTAAGAATTCTGGACAAATCCAAAAATAGTAGGGGGACAAAGGATCAAAATTGTGGACAGTTCCTAAATATTTCTCTAACTCACTTAAAAAGTTAAGAGAACAACAGGACCTTTTCCATCCATTCCTCAGTGTATGGGTGGATCTGACTTTGGCCACTTATACGCCTTGGATGTGGTGTTCAGGCTCCTCCCCCTACCCGTAAACCCTTTGTAGAAAGTGAACTGCCTCAGATCTCATTTGTTGCCATAAACAATTGACAGTTCTTGATGCTCAGGAAGACATTAGTGAATTTTCTTCAAAAAGATACGTTTATTATTTTATTGGGGTCGATTCCCTTGTTGGTGTTGTATCCATCTCCTGTACTAGCACTTTGGGCTTAGTGTTTCTCTTCCCTTTTAGTCTTTTCTTCTTCACCTGCCCTCTTGCTCTTGACTTGGGGCTTGATTTAAAAAAAAAAAAAAGAAAAAAAACCCAGATTTTTTTTCTTTAGAGTGATTTCTTAAATCTCTCATTTGTAAATGGAAATGTTCTTGCAATTATCATTAACCCTTTTTCTTGCCTTTTAAGATAGTAGATAAGTCTTCAGGATTTAAAAGTACATAGCATGCTCACGCAAGATTCCAAATTTCGACTCACACACTATATGTGTACACTACTTGGTGCCTTCCCACCTGGACATCTCCTAATCCATTTGTGGAGGCTTTTGGTCAAAGAGCTATAACTGACTGAAGAAACAATCTTATTTTGAAGGGGCTCCTTCAGCCTTTCACAGGAGACCCTCCTCCTTCTGGATCTGGGAAGTTTGCTGATGATGCTTCTTCCGCTAATCCTTCTGCATCAAAAAATGTCTCTGACAAATCTAAAGAGAAGTAATGATAAAGAAAAGGATAAGTCAAAATCCAGTAAGAAAAGATCACCAGATTTGACACCTTCTTTGGCTCAGACACCTAAAATTTCAAAACCTTTAGAGCCAATACTCTTTTTTGGACCCTATAGTCACTGGATCTCATACACCTCCTAGATTCTCTTCCAATCCTATCTCCCTTAGGCTCCGGTCTTCAGTCTTACGAGACAGACCTCATTATTATTCTAGACCACCCTTCTCTATTTCTTCTCTTAGGTCAGCTAGGTCTACTCAGAGCTTCACTGAAGCTGACTTGGACAGGATAATGAGGATATTCTTTCGGACCCAAAACCAGTTGGGGGTCCTTCTGGCTCTGACCACTGTTTGATCCAGATGAAGTACTTCTTCCACTCACGCTTTAATGGCTCCTTTTTGGATCTAATTTCTTGGATTGGAGCCCTTGGATCTGATGCTCATTCAGGACAGATCTGCATTAGAGCCAAGACTTCTTCATACTTCCTTGGCTCCGATGAGTTCTCTGATGAAGTCGGCTCTGACTCTGTCAGACCTGTTGGGAGTTTCAGAGCTGAAAATCGTCTTTTGCACACAGTGCAGACTAGAGAAGTTGTGACTGCAGCTGAGCTACAAAATATAAGTATCATCTTGATTTTTTTTTTGATTATTTTTACAGATTACTGTTTTTACAATTTAATATATATAAAGCACTTTGTCTATTCAGTATCTTCACAAATCCTTATCTGTTTAAAAACTTTCATTTGTCTCTAGTGCTTGCTGTCTTGTAGGCTATTGTGTAAACTGAAACATTTCCTCTGTGTAATTATCTCTTGGCTAGTGGGGCTGGTTCTTTTGTGTTCTTGTAAAAAAAAAAAAAAAAAAGTTTCTGTCTTTTGCACACAGTGCAGACTAGAGAAGTTGTGACTGCAGCTGAGCTTCAATTTATTTTATTTATTTATTTATTTGCAGTTGGTTTACCAGGATAGTCCATTGGGCCAAAAGAACCCGTTTTCAATGGAGTCCTGGGGAGAAAAGCTCCAGCACATAAAAACTGAGTTACATACACAAGATAGCTAACTATTATTAAATTATACAAGTAGTGGGTAAAACATTTAGTTCAAAAGTCAAGAAGTATTCAAAAATACAATAAATGTATATTAATGTGATGTACGTGAGCTGAGACAATAAGGTGATAACATAGCAGAGTTGTGTTGGAGAAGGAGCACAACATTACATTACAGTGTAATTATTCAGAAGGAAACAAGCTTTGTTAGGTAAAGTTGAGCCTCAATGCATACAGGAGGTAGGATGACATATATTTATGAGGGTGGGAGCAAGAACAATCCCATTGGGACCTAAGATGTGAATGAAGAGATTTTTGAATAGGTAGTGATTAGAGGTGGTACGGATGGATGGTGGGAGTGAGTTCCAGAGACGGAAAGGTTAGAGGATAATAAGTGTTTACCTGGGGGTGAGATGGTTTATGGACTTCTAGTAGGTTTTGATTGTTGGTCCTTAAGACTCTATTTGGAAGGTGCATTTTGACGGCAGAAGACAGAGAGGGACAAGGAGAGGGTTGAAAATAAGCTTATGAGCTAAAGTCAGCTGTATATAGTTAAGATGATTAGGTAGTTCGAGCCAATTTAGTTTTGGAGAGAGGAACAGTGGTGGGTGGAGGACCTATGGCTATTAGCTTAATTTGGCAATTTTGTTATAACAGGAGGAAAGCTGGCTTTTAGAGAGGACTGAAGATTAGTCAGTAATGGAGCACCGTAGAGAAGAGAGGGAATGAGAAAGGAGGAAGCGAGAGTGGTTTTGGAGGAACTAGTAAGATACTGATTTTGACGGTAGAGCATACCTAGTTTTTGATGTGTTTTCTTAATATTTAGTTGTAGATGGGAGTTGAATTTAAGTTGATTGTCAATTAGAACACCTAGTAGCTTGGTTTCAGATACCAGTTCCAAGGGTGAGTTGTTTTGGCTGGTAATTGAGAAAGAGTTTGTGTCAAAAGAAGTAGATTTGGAGGGGGTAAATACCATTAGTTTTGTTTTGGAGGTGTTGAGTGCCAAGTGATTTATTTTCATCCAATGCTCAGTAATTGAGAAAGCTTCCTGAGTCAGTTTTGGAGAAGAGAGGGAGGTGGCAGAGCAGATAATTGTAGAATCGTCTGCATATTGGATGATGTTTGCAAGTGGGATGGATTTGTGGAAGTCATTTATAAATATATTAAAGAGGATAGGACCAAGAATAGATCCTTGGGGAACTCCAGTGGGGGTAGTAAGGAAAGAGGAAGTGGCCTTTTTCCATATTACGGCTTGGTGTCTGTTTGATAAATAACTGGAGAGCCAATTTATGGAGGTGGGAGAGAGGTTAAGTTCTGATAGTTTGGATAGGAGCAGGCTATGTGAAATAGTATCAAGGCCTTGGAGAGGTCTAGTAGTAAGGTGGAAACAATGTGGCCGGAGTCGTGCTCTATTAACCGTCTCAAGAAAGGACAGGAGGGCTGTCATGGTGCTATGATTTGGCCTGAATCCATGTTGTGTAGGGGTTAAAAGGTTGTTATCTATGAGGTGTGGTAGGAGTTGAAGCTGGATACACTTTTCCAGGATTTTAGATATAGGGGAGAGGATAGCAATAGGGCGGAAGTTATTGATATTGCAATTGTTGCCTCCTTTATGGAGGGGGATGATGAAGGCTTGCTTCCATAGTAGAGGTACTGTACATTCATGGATGGAGCGGTTGATTAGAATGCTGATGGGATAGGCAATTGCTTCCACGGCTATACTTAGGAAATAAGAGGGAAAGTTGTCTGGAGCGTTGGTGCATGGCTTTAGTTTCTGAAGGAGTTTCTTTATGGTGGAAGTGGGGATAGGTTTAAATGAGAATAGAGAAACGTTGGGAGAGAGAGAACTTGAGGAAGATATGGGTGAAGAGGGGGTTAGAGTAGTGGAAGAGGTGGAAGATCGACAGTGAGAAGATGGGAATGTGGTGGAAGTGGTGATGACGGGAGGGTTATTTGCAGGAGAGATTAGGGGTGTATTAGGTGAAGAGGAGGTGTGTGAAGGAGGATGTAAGTTTGCTAATAGAATCGATGAAAAATGAGTTGAACTGTGTAGCTAGATCTAGGTCTGGGCTATTTGGATCTGGAGTTGCGGTGTGTGGTCTACTGGGGTTTAGGAGGGTGGAGATCCCCTTCCAGAATTTTTGTGGGTTAGTTTTATTGTTGTTTTGGAGTGTAAAGAAGTATTTTTGTCTGTCGGAGATTATGAGCTTTTTTACTTTATTTCGAAGGGTTTTGTAAGCAATATGTTGTTCTGGGGTCTTATTTCTCAGATAGAGTCTCCAGGCTTTGTTTCTAAGGTGCATGGTAGATAGTGTGATTTTGGTTAACCAGGGGGCAGAGTTTGTTTTTATTCTTTTTGTTCTTATAGGGGCTTGGTAATCAAGTATTTCTAAGAAGGTAAGGTTAAAGTGAGCAACTGCGTCTTCTAAAGGTAGTGTCTTTAGAATGTTCCAATTTACTGCTTTTAGAGAATATATGAAGGTTGATGGGTTAAAATTTTTGTCATTGCAGGTAGTGATGATATTATGGGTGCGGTAAGAGATGCAAGGGAGACGGCGAGTGAAAATTGGCAAGTGATCACTAAGAGGGTCGGGAAGAGTACCACTGTCAGAGCAATAGAGGGGATGTGACACTAGAATCCAGTCAAGGATGGTGCCACAAGAGGGGTTTGGTGATGGGTGTGTAATAGTATTGATTAGTTGGGAAAACTTAAATAGGTTGATATTAAGAGGGTTGTTTGAAGACTGGATGGAGGCCCAGTTGATATTTACGCCCCTAAGATTATGGTTTCATTGCTGATATTGTTAGAGAGCCATGAGAGGATGTTTTCAAGTGTGGAAATATTATCCCTGGGGAATGTAAAGGGATGCTAAACAGATGTATTTGTGCTTGTTGACTTGTAGGAGAGTGAGGAGTACTTCAGCATTATTAAATTTAGTAGTAGGTTTATCATAGGGGTAACTAGCAAGGAAGAAGAATATAGGAGAGCAACTCCGCCACCTTTTCTGGGTCCTGTCTTTTCGAATGATTGAGTAGCTAGGTGGAGTAATTTCAGAATCTTTTATAGATGGTTTTAACCATGTTTCTGAAATAGATAGTACGTCAGGTTTGTTATACATGAGCCATGCATGGAGGGTAGGGACTTTGTTGACAATACTTTGTGAGTTTAGAGAAGTAAAATATATTGGCCTGTGTGAGGAGGAAGAGGTGGAGGGGCCAGGGTTGGGATGGATGTCACCAGATAAAAGGCTGGTGATGAGATGAAAGATTGGGTTAAAAAGGTGATTGAGTAGAGTAAAGAAATGATTAGGATCTGTACTGGTGATCAGAGGGTCATTAGGTACTATGGAGATAGGGTTCCTTAGAGAGGGGAAAACTTTGAAAGAGAATGTTAGAAGTTGTGTTATTGGGTATAGGTGGGGAGAAATAGGAGAGTGAAAGGGTGAGAGAGGGGAGTTTAGGTGGTAGGTTGTATGATAAAGTTGTGAATGGAAAGAAGTAGGAGGTTGGGTAAGGTAATAAAGATATGATAGTTTAATAGATAGTAATAGTAAAATAGAGATGGATGGGGGATTTAAAGGCATGACTGTAAGTAACTTGGCGTTAAGTGTTATGGTTGTGTTATCTATGTTGTATGTTTATTGTGTAGTGGATAAAGAGAGTATTGCAGTGTAGAGTAGAGTAAAAAGCAGTAGGAGTAGTGCTAGGGGTGAGAGTTAGAAATGAAGTGTAATATTATAGGTTAGCTGTAGGTGTGGTTAGAAATGAAGTGTAATATTATAGGTTAGCTGTAGGTGTGGCTATTGATACAAAATATAAGTATCATCTTGATTTTTTTTGATTATTTTTACAGATTACTGTTTTTACAATTTAATATATGTAAAGCACTTTGTCTATTCAGTATCTTCACAAATCCTTATCTGTTTAAAAACTTTCATTTGTCTCTAGTGCTTGCTGTCTTGTAGGCTATTGTGTAAACTGAAACATTTCCTCTGTGTAATTATCTCTTGGCTAGTGGGGGCTGGTTCTTTTGTGTTCTTGTAAAAAAAAAAAAAGTTTCTGTCTTTTGCACACAGTGCAGACTAGAGAAGTTGTGACTGCAGCTGAGCTACAAAATATAAGTATCATCTTGATTTTTTTTAATTATTTTTACAGATTACTGTTTTTACAATTTAATATATATAAAGCACTTTGTCTATTCAGTATCTTCACAAATCCTTATCTGTTTAAAAACTTTCATTTGTCTCTAGTGCTTGCTGTCTTGTAGGCTATTGTGTAAACTGAAACATTTCCTCTGTGTAATTATCTCTTGGCTAGTGGGGGCTGGTTCTTTTGTGTTCTTGTAAAAAAAAAAAAAAAAAAAAGTTTCTGTCTTTTGCACACAGTGCAGACTAGAGAAGTTGTGACTGCAGCTGAGCTACAAAATATAAGTATCATCTTGATTTTTTTTTTGATTATTTTTACAGATTACTGTTTTTACAATTTAATATATATAAAGCACTTTGTCTATTCAGTATCTTCACAAATCCTTATCTGTTTAAAAACTTTCATTTGTCTCTAGTGCTTGCTGTCTTGTAGGCTATTGTGTAAACTGAAACATTTCCTCTGTGTAATTATCTCTTGGCTAGTGGGGCTGGTTCTTTTGTGTTCTTGTAAAAAAAAAAAAAACGTTTCTGTCTTTTGCACACAGTGCAGACTAGAGAAGTTGTGACTGCAGCTGAGCTTCAAAATATAAGTATCATCTTGATTTTTTTTTGATTATTTTTACAGATTACTGTTTTTACAATTTAATATATATAAAGCACTTTGTCTATTCAGTATCTTCACAAATCCTTATCTGCTTAAAAACTTTCATTTGTCTCTAGTGCTTGCTGTCTTGTAGGCTATTGTGTAAACTGAAACATTTCCTCTGTGTAATTATCTCTTGGCTAGTGGGGGTGGTTCTTTTGTGTTCTTGTAAAAAAAAAAAAAAGTTTCTGTCTTTTGCACACAGTGCAGACTAGAGAAGTTGTGACTGCAGCTGAGCTACAAAATATAAGTATCATCTTGATTTTTTTTTGATTATTTTTACAGATTACTGTTTTTACAATTTAGTATATATAAAGCACTTTGTCTATTCAGTATCTTCACAAATCCTTATCTGTTTACAAACTTTCATTTGTCTCTAGTGCTTGCTGTCTTGTAGGCTATTTTGTCCCACCCTCCCTCCCTGATACTTGGTGGCTTTGCAGTTGCCCGCCCCTACTGTGACACACCTCCCAGTCTAGTGTCATTAGCTCATTCTGCTTAATACAGAGAGAACATTTGATAAGGCCTTCTGTTCCTCCTTTTTCCCTTTCAAAAAGTAAAACAAAACTTTTTTTTTTCTCTTTCGCCTGAACCTTCTTGTGTTCTGACTGTCCTTCTCAAACATTTTGGAAATATACAGCATTTGTTATAACTGTATTTGCTATAACTGATTTAAGTATTTTTTTCTGGCTTTTTGATTATTTACTGCTTAGCGACTGCATTTTAGCCTGTTTATACAGCTCTGCATTCTATTTAAACTGTTTTTGTATTGATTAACTGTTTTGCACTTTTAAAAAGTTAGTTGTTACTTAATTTTACCTGTAGGCTAACACACTCAAGTGCGCTAGCCGCTTAAAAGCATTTATAGCATTTACTGTCTGTTTTTCCTCTGTTTTCTGCAAAAAAAAAAAAAAAAAAATCTTGTTTTCCCGCCTTACTGAACTAGAATAGTCCAGTCTTCAGTGTTTGCTGATCTCTGGGCTTTGTCTTGGTTCCTGTGCTATTCCATATCCTTATTTGGATAAAAGGAAGCGTCTTTGTTCACCAGTGGGAGTGGGGAGCACTGAGCGGCCTATTTGTCCCTAGAGGAGTGGTTCCAGCCAGAAACTTGTAGTCTATTGGCCATTTTGGGTCAATTCCTAGCTCTTTTCAGCCCCCTGTAATAAAGCCCGCTTTAGCGCGCTTTTTCCCTTGTATTCAACTCAGCACAGCTCCTCGTGGTGTACTGCAGAGTTCTACAAGCAGCAGAGAGCAAAAGAGTGAGTTTTTACTGATTTAAGTATTTTTTTCTGGCTTTTTGATTATTTACTGCTTAGCGACTGCTTTTTCGCCTGTTTATACAGCTCTGCATTCTATTTAAACTGTTTTTTGTGTTGATTAACTGTTTTGCACTTTTAAAAAAAGTTATTTGTTGCTTAATTTTACTTGTAGGCTAACACACTCAAGTGCGCTAGCCGTTTAAAAGCATTTATAGCATTTACTGTCTGTTTTTCTTCTGTTTTCTGCAAAAAAGAAAAGAAAAAAACGCCTTACTGAACTAGAATAGTCCAGTCTTCAGAGTTTGCTGATCTCTGGGCTTTGGCTTGGTTCCTGTGCTATTCCATATCCTTATTTGGATAAAGGGAAGCTTCTTTGTTCACCAGTGGGAGTGGGGTGCACTGAGCAGCCTATTTGTCCCTAGAGCAGTGGTTCCAGCCAGAAACTTGTAGTCTATTGGCCATTTTGGGTCAATTCCTAGGTCTTTTCAACCCCCTGCTATAAAGCCCACTTTAGCGCGCTTTTGCGTGATTTAGCGTGGAGTTGCCCATAGAGCACCATCGGGCAGCGCCGGTTAAACAAGGTTAAACTATTTCTGGCTCTGTAAAGTCTGCTGTTCAATTTTTCCCTTAGAACTTCTCTACTTGCAATCTAAACAGTCTATTCTCTATCTCAATAGCTCAGCACTTGCTCCTAAAGCATTTTTATATAGGTAAAGTACTTGTATACTAAACAAAGTACTACATTAGCCTAGAATCCCCTTGAATACCCATTTCCCTATAGGTCCCTTCTGACTCAGTTACACAGCAAACTTTTTCACTTTTTCTAGCATGTCGAGGGTCAGTTGCTAGCGTCCTCTCCTGTTCAGCTGGTGAATCTGGGCATCTTGAGGCAATGTTACAATTGCCTCATGTACACAGACAACCCACTCCTTCTCCCACAAAACACAAATACATGTGAGAGATGCAACTATATAGCCAAACTGGAGGCTGAGCTCTCTCAACTCAGGACTGGCAAGACCAGACAGGAGAAGAAGGAAACCACGCACACCACAAACCCAGTTTCACATAGAACTATCACAACTGCAAAACAAACACATAAACACACAAAGACATACTCGGAGGCACTGATCAAAAATCTACCAAAACTACAGAGGCCTCCAAAGCAGACACTCATGCAACTGCCACCTCAAGACATAAGACATGCAACACATAGTTCTCAAAGTCAGTGTGCTAAACAGTCACAGCCCTTAAGGCCAAACACAATGCCAGACACACTTGTTATAGGTGACTCCATAGTCAGACACACTGACGTCCCTCTCACCAGACTGAACAAGGAAAAGATCACAGTTAGCTGCCTGTCAGGCGCTGGAATCCGCCACATAACACAAGCACTCAGGTCACTCCACAGCAAGTACAAGTATGACTCAGTCATTATCCATGCCGGTGTGAACGACCTGAGACGTACCTCCCTGGACTACATGAAAAGAGACATAGAGGAGCTCTCAGATTATGTAGCCCAGGCCAGTATGACCCTGACCCTGAGCAGTATCCTACCCTCACCAAGAATGATGCCACAATACAGAGACAAAATGATCAGCTTTAATAATTGGCTTAATTACTGGTGTCATTCTAAGGGGATCCAATGTCTGTCTGCCTGGGATGACATGCTTGACAAGCCACGCTGCTTCATAAGGGACGGCTTGCACCTGTCACCCTTGGGCTTCCGGATATTGGCAAAGGCTCTTGCCACCCTCATAGTGCCTTTTTTAGGCAAGGCTCAAATGATAAACCTACCGCCCTAGAAAACAAAAATGGAGAAAAACTAAGGGTAATACTGCTCAATGCCAGAAGTCTAAACCTCAAGATGCATGCCCTCGAAGCCCTCCTCAGTATGGAGAACATCGATGTTTGTGCTGTGACTGAAACCTGGTTCAAGGCTCCTGAGAGCACCCCAGCACTATCAGGTTATACCTCATATCATGCGTTCCGGCCCCAAAATCCGGACTGAACCACAAAAGGAGGGGGAGTATCCATATTCATAAAGGATACCCACACCTCCAGGTTAGTGGCAACGCACGAAGCATCGGAGACCATCCAGGTGCAACCATAGGTAAAACTGCCCTACAGTTTGTAACATGCTACAGACCACCTTCTCAAACTCAGGAAACCCACACAGCCTTCCTGAAGACACTGGAGAGTATAAATGTCTCTCCAAACACCATCATATTGGGTGACTTCAACTACCCAAACATAGACTGGGAACATTACTCAAGCCCCAACACCCTAGCCCAAAGGTTCCTTGAGTTCATAAACTCAAATGCTGTGGAACAACTAGTCACCATTCCCACAAGAGGAGAAAATATACTAGACCTGATCATCACAAACATGGGGACAAAATGCTCCACACTGGAAGTATATCCCTCATTGGTGAGATCAGACCATAAATTAATCTCACTGGAGATCCACATCCCCCCCCCACCCCAGCAAAAGACCACAGTGAAGAACTTCTCAAAAGCAAACTTCACACTTCTTAAGACTGGAGTGGTATCCTTCAAGGCCCCCGAGCCAGTGGAAACCACAACCCACGCTGCTGAAACCCTTACAAATGCCTTCTACGAGCACCTCCAGGAATGTATGGATCAAGCAATCCCTAATAAAATCAAGACCCTTTCCACCAAAGGCAGGCGCCCGGTCTGGTGGACTCCAGCCATAAACAAACTCTACAACAAGAGGAGAAAGCTACTACATGACAGAGCAAAATCCTTAAATGGGAAGGCATCTCTGATCAATACTAGCAAAAACTACGATCACTCATAAAATCATCCAAGGCCAACTTTGAGAGAAAAATCGCTAATGACACAAAAGACAATCATAAAGCCTTCTTTAGCTATGTTAGAAACCTGGGTGGAAACTCCCAGATATGCTCAGAATTAGTCCAAAATGATAAAAAATCACTGAACCCACAGACATTGCCAACATACTGGCAGACAGGTTCAGTGCAAATTCCCTCCCCCCCAAAAGGAGAAATATCTATCCCACCAAAGTCTAGCCTCCCAAACATCTCAGATGCCCAGGTGAGAGCTGCTCTCTCTAAAGCAAAAAACACAGCATCAATGGGACCGGACGGTGTCCCCGGATGTGTGCTACACGAACTCAATGAGGAACTAAACCCACACATAAGGCTGCTGTTTAATCTTAGCCTTACTACATGATACGCACTCCAAAGAATGGTGTACGGCAACTGTGGTCCCACTCCACAAAGGCGGTGCTTCTACGGACCCTGGAAATTACCGCCCCATAAGCTTGACGAGCCTTGTCTGCAAAGCTATGGAGAGGATCATAATGGAACTCATAAATAAAGACATTGGGGACCTACAGACACTGGATCCTACCCAATTTGGCTTTGTCAAGGGCAGATCCTGCCTCTTGAACTTGGTCGACTTTTTCAAACAGTCACTAAGGCCATTGATGAGGGTAAGGCAGTTCACACAGCCTACCTTGACCTAGCAAAGCGTTCACACAATACGCCACTCGGGCATCATAGAAAAGCTCACCAGCTTAGATGTAAACCCATATGTCACAAGATGGGTTGCATACTGGCTCAAGGACAGAACACACAGGGTTAGAGTTGCTGGTGCCATGTCAGACTCTAAGCCGGTCACGAGCGGTGTCCCACAGGGCTCAGTCCTGGGCCCCTCTTGTTCGGCATTTATTTTTCTGAAGTGCAGGCAAACATAGGGGATTGTGGTTGACAAAATTTGCAGATGACTGCAAACTGGGCACCATAATTGACACTCCATCAGACACAGACATCCTCCAGAAAGGTCTCATAGAAATGGAGAACTGGTGCCAGAGCCATGGCCTTAAGCTAAATGCCAAAAAATGTATAGTCATACCCTTTGGGAAAAACAAGGTAACCCCTAATTACCACATAGGTGGTAATCCATTAAACACGGAAGAAGTTATCAGGGACCTGGGGACCCAAGTTGACAGTAACCTCTCTTTTGACACTCACATTGCCAAAGTGGTTAGGAACATCTTCTACATTGCCCACCTGATCATGAAGGGATTCACATCCAGATCAGGAGAGGTCATTGTACCCCTGTACTCTTCACTTATCAGACCAATGATTGAGTACAACGCCCCATTCGGAATGTACCTTACCCGACACCTGCAGCAGTTGGAAAGACCCCAAAAGTTCTTCACCAAAAGGATAAAGGGGCTCAAACATATGTCATACGATGCCCGACTGAAGAAACTCCAGCTCTATTCAGTTGCATACCGTCTGCTCAGAGGTGATCTGTGCCTGACATACAAGGCCATGTCCAACCCGGAATTAACGTGCATGCTCCACCTCAAAAATCCAAATCCACCAGAGCCACGAGAGCAAGAGACTTAAACCTCAACACGGATATAAATAGGACGTGCTGGAGGGACAGATTCATCACCCAGAGACTCCCTACACTATGGAACAGAATCCCAGTCCATGTGAGGCAGAGCCCCTCACTGACTCTGTTCAAGAGAAATCTTGACGAGTGGATGGGAGATCGTAGGTTTACCCCGGGAATCATCTCTGTATCACTGCTGGACAGAGGCACAGCAAATTAATGGGTATAGTATTCTCATCCTAAGGGGTGGTGAAAGCCACACACATTCTGGCTAGGCTTATAAATGCCCTAGGGCAGATAGCCTAGTATGAACCTATGAACCTATGAACCTATGAACTCTTGGCATTGACTCTAACAGAGCAAGATTGGATCTTAGGTCTTTGGATCCTTTCCTCCCTCTAAGAGCTTTGGCACTTGATAGTTCAGCTCCAGCATCAATCTTACGTCTCAGCCAAAGAGTATCTAGGGTTAAGCCACCTTAGGGAATTTCTACTCTTACAGCAAGTCTCCCTGGATCCATGTTGAGCTTGGCATTCGAGGCTTTTGAGAGCATACTTTGTCAGCCTACAGAAAAGTCGACCATTTTGGAATCAGATCCAACCCTCCCCCATAGGATTTCCTATGGTCCGGAGCTTACTGTTCTTGTCCCGTTGTGACAGCCAGTTTCCGGGAGCCTTGAATCAGTACTAATAAGAGAGACTATGTCAGCTTTCACATGCTCTTCTAAACAACCCACAGAAGAGGTACACAAGAAGCACAAGTGCAAAAAGGAGGCACTTGGAGTCCCCTGAGAATGTCTTATCACTGACACTGACTTTGATAAGGGAGAAGGTTCTCCCAGATTTCTGTTGAGGATGTCTTATTCAGAGAGATTCTCAAACTTCTCACATAGAAAGGTGGTTGGTCCGCTCAAGTGCCCTCTCCAGAAGAGTCAGTTTTTCTTGAGGCTTTTGGTTCTGGCCCATTTACTTATTGGGTAGTACCCCCAGCTGATGAGATGGTAAACTTGCTCTCTTCCTGGACATGGAAAGATACAGACATAACAGAGCCTATTCCAAAGAAACCCAGCAAATTTCTGGTTGCCCCCAAAGATTGTCCTCTTTGGATCAAGGGAGTAGATTCCATACTGGTGGCAACTGCCACTTAGAGGGAATTTGCAGAAGAAAGTTCCTCTGTCCATCCATCAAATAGGGAATCACATGTGTTGGACAGATTTGAGAAAGGTGTTTACACATCATCTACTTTTTGAGATGCTTACCTTTTTGCCACATATTACTTGCTTCCAGAGGGCTTTGGCAAAGGAAATCACCAAATCTCTCTCAGGGACCTTGTCTGTAGTTCAAAGAACATCTATTGATTCACAGTTGGCTACTCTCTAGAAGAATTGCCAATGTTCCACCTTTACAAATGGAAGTCTTTGTCCACTGCCTCTCTGCACCTTATCTCTAATGCCACAGAGGGTGCATCTAGAGCAGCTGGCACAGGTATTTACTTAATAAGGCATACCTGGATGTGGTTATGTGACATTATGGAACATTTCAAGATGGTCTTCATCAGTGCCCCATACGATGGATCAACATTTTGTTCCAGGGTTAAGAAGACTATCTCAAGAAGTGACAAGGATGGTAAATAGCTACCTGCTGTAGGGATCAAATTCTCTACCCCCTCAAAGGACATTCCCCAGAAACTAGAGGGAAGGAAAGAGAATTTGGTTTTGTAAATCTCGGGGTTTTGCACCTAATACTTCTGGAAAAAGATCTCCCCACGGCACAGGGGGAAAGTCTTATAATAGATGTCACCCATGGGGTAGAGGTGCCCAGCAAAATCAGGACTTCAGAGGTCCTTTTTTGAAGAAACCTTTCCAATTCTCCTGAACAGTTGCCTGACTGTCACACTCTGAAGACAGTCAAAGGATGCTTATCCCTGCGCCCAGCAACCTGTATGGCCATCATGCAAGATATATGGGTGCAAAGTATTGTTACTAGAGACTATTTCATTCCCTCCTATACCCTTCCTCCACGCCTGAGAAAAATCCCAAATATTCCACCTTCACAAAGGGAAGAAGCTGTTTCAGAAATAAGGAAGCTTTTAAGAAATTGAGTCATCTGGCAGATCCATCCAGACCAGAGAGGATCCAGAATTTACTCAAGATTCTTTTTAGTGCCAAAGAAATCTGAGAACCTGGGGCCAATTTTGGACCTAAGCCGCTTGAACAAGTTTTTGAATCAAACAAAATTCTGGAGGGTCATGGTTCAGCTCATTCTTCCCATACTGAGGAAGAACAACATAATGTACTTGATAGATCTTCAGGATGCGTACTACTACGTCAAAATGGATAGATGCTCAAGTAATTAGCTTCATCTCCAGCTTGGAGCCAGAACTCTGCCCTTTGGTTTCACCACAGCCTCCAGGTGTTTACCAAGTGTATTGCAGTAGTGGCAGCTCATCTACTTCTGCAGGGTTTCTAAGTATTCCCATATTTGGATGACTGGCTTGCCACTGCTCCTACCAGGAATCTATTCGTTCAAGCCAGAGTTTCCTTGGTCCAGTTGTGTACAGATTTGGGGATTACAGTGAAGCTAACAAAAGCCACACTCATTTCAGTCACTAGAGTTCATCAGAGCACTGATGGACACAAAACGTCAGATAGCAAAGATGCCACAGACAAGAGTTACATCACTTCACCAACATGCCCAGGAAGTCTTATCCCACGAGAAGATAGCAAAACTTATTCTTCACCTACTGGGTCCCACTGCAGCCTGTATCACACTAGTCCCTGTAGACAAATTGTACATGTGAGCACTTGAGTGGACTGTGGCATTTCAGTGATCATTCAGGAAGCAGCCCATGTCCCTTCCACTGTCACTAATAAACATTTGCAGAACAGTGGTGGTTATAATCTCCACATATTCTATAGTGATGCCTTCCATTCTTCCTCTCCCCAAGCCACAGTGACAATGGATGCTTCCCAGCTGGGGTAGGGGGACATTATCTGGGAAAGACAGTCCAAGGTACATAGTCCCAAACAGAGGTCAGTCTGCACATCAGAATATTGGAGATGAGAGCAGTTCTCCTAGCATTTCAGGCCTTTCTGGACTCTCTCCCCTTGGGTGTGATTTCTCTCCATACAGACAACATGGCAGTTGTTTGGTACATTAACACACAGGAAGGAACCAGATCTTACCCATTGAGTTGAAAAACAGTGAGAGTATGGCAATAAGCAATATCTTCACACCGCTTTCTGATGGCAGTGCATATCCTGGGCAACTCAATATCCTGGCAGACAGGTTGAGCAGGTGTATTCTACTCTTTCATGAGTGATCCCAAAATCCATTAGTAATGGAATGGATTTTTAACCAATGGGGCTGACCTTGTTGCGATCTCTTCATCTCTCCCCACAACACTAAATGCAACAAGTTCTTTGCTCTAATTCCCCAATAGGGGAAGTTACCCAGTCTAATATACACTTGGCTCCGAGGACTCCTTTATGCCTTTCCTCTAATGCCTCTGATCTTAAAAGTTTCTTCAGAAAGCATCTGAGATGAAGGTCACAGTCATCCTCATAGCACCTTAGTGGCCTTCATAAGTGTGGTTTCCCTTCCTCTGGCCTCATGTAGTCAACCCTCTCTGGGTGCTAGGCTCAGACCCAGATCTTCTTTCTCACCCATTTGGTCACCTCACCTAAACATTCAGGCTCTCAGACTGAATGTTTGGTTGCTGTAATTCCAATAATGGTTTGACAGTCCAGAAAAAAATTACAAGATCAAATGGAAAAGATTTTCTATTTGGGCAGTTAAAAGTAATATTAGTTCTTTCTTGGCTCTGGTTTCATTAATTATGGACTTCTTCACCCATCTTTCCCATTGTGGAGCCAGTTACTCCACCATCAAAATTTAGACAGCTGCGATACCCTCTTAACATATGGGTGAAAATCACATGCCCTTAGCATTTCTTATATTATCTAAGGCTTTTCTTCAGGGAATCTTTCTTCTACACCCACCATTTAGAGACACATTTCCTCCCTGAGACATGACTGTTTTACTAGAGGCATTAACTGGTCCCCCATTTGAACCTGCTGCTAGAGTTGACCTAAAGTTTTTAGAATTGCAGACCTTATTCCTGGTTTGTATCACTTCTGCCAGAAAAGTTTCTGAACTGTACGCCTTGTCCTCTTAACTTCCTTACATAATTTTTCACAAGGATAGAGTGCCCCTGAAAACTGTCCCCTCTTCCCTTTCTAAAGTGGCTTCTGAATTATCTATTAATCAGTCCATACATTTTCCAGTGTTCTTTCCAAAATTTTCAAAGTTGAATATACATTACATTTTTCTAGATGTGCATTTTCAGTTACATTTTTACTTACATCATACAAAACCTTTCAGAAAATATGACCAATTATTTGCATCCATTTCTACTGCTAAATTAGGAAAAGCAGTATCCAAAGTCACTCTCTTGTGCTGGTTGTCACAGTGCATTTTTTTCCTCTCTCAGGAAAGAGGCTTGTCACTTCCTTCAACCCCAAAAGTTCATTCCATTAGATGTGTGCCTTTGTCTTCAGCCTTCTTTTCTAGTGTACCAGCTGATGACATTTGTGCTGCAACTACCTGATCCAAGGTGCATACCTTCATCTCACACTATAAGTTGGATATGCAATCCAGGTTTAGAGCCTCCTTTGGTTCAGCATTGTCTGTTTTCATACTTCCTTAACTACCTACCCACTGCCCCCCTTCCCTTTTTAGTATGTGCATTTTTTTTCTCATGTTGTCATTCCAATTTGACTCTAGCTGAAATTGCCTTGGCTCCTGTATGTTCTCCTTTTCTCTTCTACTCACTTTTTACAGGCTGGCAGTATTTAAGTCAGACAGTGTTTGGTTGTTAACATCTTCATATTTCTAAATTTCTATTTTTGGTGGGCATACTTGATCTGAGATAGTTTTCTTTCTACACAAGGATTATGAGTAGGGGGAGGAGTCTGAGCACTGCATCCAAAGCTTATAAGTGTCTGAAGGTGGATCTGAAACCCAAACGTTTTGGAAGAATGGGAATAGGCAACACAGATTTATCATTATGGTGAGTACATAACTTTCGTTTTTATATCAGCATACAATTTTCTGAACAATGAGAAGTATGAAACTCTGGTGTCTGACATTAAGTGACTGACTGTAATCTTCAGTGATTTGTCAGAAATCAAAAATTTTACAAGGAACAGGGTAATATTATGAGGCAAAAATCAGGAACAGTAGAGGAGTGCAGCAGGCAGAAATGAAGTACTGCTCAGGTAGAACACTTCTTAAAGCTGTTAGATACTTTGTTCCCACTACACTTTGTGTGGCAGAGTTAAGTTCTAAAAGCTTTTAAAAGCTGTTTTATCTTCTGCCACTGTTCTTTGTCAGCTGTCACTGTCCACTGTAAGTCCCAAGTGTGGGATCTGATCTTAACAGTGCTTAGAGTGTCCTTAAGGTTTTGTTAAGCACACCTAAACACTGTTAAGATCAGGTCTCAGTGCATAATCATGTTGCATGTCTTACAAGAGTGTTACTAGCAAAACAATGGAAGTTATTACCCCATTTTACAGAATAGATATCAATTTCATTATAGTTTTTGCAGTTATTATTGACTGCGCTGGGGGGCACTAACAGAGTAAAGTGAGTGAAATTGAAGGCAGATAAATTGATCAGAGGACTGGAAGGAAAAACAAAGGGACAAACTGCGGTGCATGGCCCAGTGGATACACAGAGGAGGGTGGGAGAACACATAGTAAAAATGCATGTGGTATAAGAAAATATAGACCATAATATTTAACAATAAGGCAAGATGGTTTTGTTGTATTATAATAATATCATGCGTCATATGAGTGAAAGCATAAGGCAAAATTGAATTATTTTACTTCCTTAGGAGAGTTGTTACATATGCAATAATCCTTGCAGTGGGAGTAGTTTATAGTGGGATTTATTTCAGATTGGCACAGTTTGGTTCTGATGGCAAAGATTGTGGGACCAATTGCCACTTTGGCCCACCCCCCTTTACCATGTATTATTATTATTATTATTGTTGTTATTATTATTATTATTATTACTTTACTGTGGCATAGATGTTTGTTTTTCAGAATGGGGTACGTTTTTGGGAAAAAAAAGTAATGCCTAGCCTTAGCTGGTGGCATATATATTTTTTGTTTACATGTTTTAAATATCTTTAAGGTTACATTAATGATTGTTTAATGTTATAAATAATTTTATTAGAGGTTAGAAGGAGTGGAGGAGTGGAAAGGTGTTGACATGAAACATCATTTCTGATGACAAATGCCATTTCTTAAGCAGTATGTGAGAGGTCTCTGGAGTTATTTTCATTAAAAAGGTAGATTGAGAGGACTGCAACTGTAAGCAGAAGTGCCAATGACAGGCATGGCTCTAAAAAAAATAGAAACGAGATTGTCTTATAGTGGTCGGTACAGGGCATCCATTTTTTTAAAGATAATAGGGATTTATTGATGTGAACATTCTAGTCCACTAGGCGTTGTAACATGATATACTCCAGCAATAAACATATTTGACTATTTTGTTTAATTCAAATAGCAAAAAAAAACCAGTGGTCTCCTTTCTTCCTAACAGTTACCATTTTCTATGTCATATGCAGTGATAATCACTGTCATTTTTCTTGGTGAGTAATAGAAACCTTTAAAGAGTAGAGAAAGGTATGGGTGTCAGGCTTGTGTTCAACACAATAGTGATCAGCATGCTAAAGTGCATTGACTAAGGTGCAAATACTGGGATTTAGCAGTTCAAGATGAGATTCTGATATTCTGGGTATTTCTCTTTTGCTTGATTTACAGTGATCTTGGAGTTGGTATTTCTAAGTAGCAGGAGCGTGAAGGGTTTAACCCTCACATTGGAGAGTGCTGCAAGGTTTGCCTCCTGCAAAAACGCTGTTTTTAGTTACAGTTCTCACTGTGAGTGTTATTTATAGTTAAGGATTTTGAGTTTGCATTTGAGAGGGTAAGTCACAAATAGTCACAGGTTTGTTTCCCCCCAAATTCACTTCCCAGCTCCATAATAGATATTGTTCATTCCCATGCTAGTGCTGTATTAAAACAAGTAAAGTGAAGGGGAATAAAAACAGACTAGTCCCAGATGTATCTGGATGCCATTTATTACACTCAAATTCACAGAGCTGGTGATAAGCAGTAGCCAGTGGGCCATCCTTGATGTAATTCAGCCTTCCTCCTTGTACCAGACCTTTCTATGCCACAGGAGTACGTTACATGACTGTAACAGTCTTCCTTACAGTTTGTTGGCTGAGGCCAGTCATCGAGGCATAGTGGATACCTTATTCACAGGCCACAGCATGCCAGCCTTGTAATAAGTAAGATATGCAGTCACTATCACTTAGGAAAAAGGAGAAGGGGATTGCAAGTTACCCTGATGTCTGATAATGCCATGAAGTTACCAGACTTGTAGGGAAGCACTATGTAAATGCGGCTGGTCTGTCATTAGATCATGTCTGTACACAGAGCAACAAGTATTACTCTGCAGCTTCCCATTCTTGCAAACCAGGGACAGGGACAAAAGAGACATCTCGATACTGCAGATATTTCTTATTTTGGGTAGAACTGGGTCAAAGTAGAATTCAGGCACTGGGTGCCTGGATGCTGTATATGCATATAACTTGAATTAGCAGATAATACGCAATGTGGCTCCTGTGGATACTACTTGCAATAGTGCTGTGACAGGAATTTAATAGGGTATACTTCAACAGTTTCAAATATACTGTCTTAACCATTAACTTATCAATCAGGAGGAGGAGGGAGTTGTTGATTCAGAGGATGCACTCACAGTTAAGGAACCAGGCATGGAATTAACATTGCCAGATTAGCCCTCCGCCTCAGCTCTCTACAGATGAGCTGAAATATGCATGCGTGTATGTGGTTCTTTGTTTTTACCTTGCAGGCCCAGTAGGATCTCCCAAATGATCACCTTGAGGACTGCAGCTCTGATCTAGAGCTGTCCTTTCTGAAATGTATATTTTGATGCAGACTTGGGTAGCACTACTTTTGTTTTTATTTATTTATACTTATAATGACTAAGTATGTTTTGCTGTAGTATATTATCTTTGTTTTTGTAAGGGAGACCAAGGGGAGAAGAACTCTAAGGCTTGAACAGAAGACAGTAAATGATACATATGCTGACTGATCAGTAAGCTATCAGAGTAAATGGAATTAAAATTTGCATACATTTATTTTTGAATGTCTGTTATTACTGCTCCTTATCGAAGGTTCAGGCTTAAAAGTACTCTTGTCCTGTACTACAAAAAAGCTAAACATTGTTGTGGTTAGTTAGTGCATATATACATACATGCACTATGTATGTACACTAGCCTGGGCAAAGATAACAAGTTTAAAGGTAACCATTGCAAATAAACACTTGTTTCCACAGCTTATTTTCAGTAGTAGAAGCTGTGGTTCATATTTGGAACACTAAAGGCTTAGCTACTTAAACATTTTGTGATACCTCAGGAGTATACCTGTCACTGACATGCTGGAGAGTACTTAATAAGGATACAACTCAACCTTCACATTATTGTTATTTTCATTAAAGAGTTTAAAAGATGAGTTGGCAAAAAGCAGTAGTTTGAAATGTAGGTAATGAAGTTTATTGAAGGACTGAATTAAGAAGTTAGCATGCTGCTCTTTTACTTAGACTAAGAACATATTATTATAATGTACTGCTAATAGCTAATCTTTTTAAAATAATTCACATATAATTAAAGCACACAAAAAATTACTGAACACGCACATTTGACCAAGCAGTGGAAATATTTTTTTCTGTGATATCTAAATGGTAAGCCATCTAAGAAAAGCTGCATTTCTTTTTAATGTAAGGTACTGTATTTTCTGTTTCACAGGACAACAGTAGACGGGTTGAGAATATGTTGAAACTATGGATTATTGAAGCCAAGGATGTACCTGCCAAGAAGAAATACTTCTGTGAGCTATGCCTAGATGACACACTTTATGCACGCACTACATGTAAACTCAAAACGGACAATGTGTTTTGGGGAGAACACTTTGAGTTCAATAATTTGCCTGCACTTAAAAACATTACGATACACCTATACAAAGAAACTGATAAAAAGAAGAAGAAAGATAAGAACAATTATATTGGACTGGTGAACATTCCCATGGCTGCTGTGACTGGAAGGCAGTTTGTTGAAAAATGGTACCCTGTAAGCACACCTAACCCCAGCAAAGGCAAGTCGTCAGGGCCAATGATCCGCATCAAGTCCCGTTATCAGAGTATGAGTATTCTTCCCATGGAGATGTACAAGGAGTTTGCAGAATATGTCACTAATAATTACATGGCACTTTGTTCAGTTCTGGAGCCATTACTGAGTGTGAAGAATAAGGAAGAAATGGCCTCTGCCTTGGTACACATCTTGCAGAGCACTGGAAAGGCTAAGGTAAGAACATTTAAGGGGTAACCGGAGTCAGGGGAGCTAATAAAAAGAATCTGTGGTGTAAAAAAAGATGCATTATGGATTGTATCTTGGGAAATGGCAGTTTATGAACCTTTTTTCACAATTAGTGCACTGAACATTCAAGATTATTTGGAGTTGCTTGAAGGAAGCTATGCATTTAAATCTTTTTTTGGTGTTGTGCCATTTACTTTGTTGATGAAAATGTGTATTATCTACTGATGGAACCCTGACACAGGCTTTTAACCCTCTCCCATATCACTTTAAAGCATATCCATCATAGAATTACATATTTAGTTCATATTTGAGTGCAACATTCTACAGAAATTATTTGTCTGAAACTTTTCTGTATTGTAAAGTACAGCACTTCTGGCATTTGCAGTAAACTTAATAATTTTGTTAAAAGATTTATTATAATATGTTGGAAGTGTTTATTATTTTATCTCTTGTGTTTCCCCAATAATATTGAGGCAGTATTGTTTATTTCTCGTATTCTCCACTGTACTATTTTGTACAGAATTTTTAAAATCCAAGTTCCTGTTTTATAATCAATTAAACAACCAAACTGTAGCATGGAAATTTAACTTTTCACATTATCATTTCAAAGAATGGCAGGGTTCTCATTGTATATATTCACTTTGGGTATTAGTTTATATGTTCTGCTTAACTGACCTGGTGTGCTTAAGTTATAGCCAGTGAAGGAGCATTGCTATTCATTCTCCATTTAAATAGAGAAGTGCATCTATGCTGTGTGGTAGCAGGGCCATGGTCCATGTAATATGCTGAAACATTGCATTTGGGCATATCTGGTGAATAAAGAGCACCTGAGCATGCCCCTAAAAACTATTTTAGGGAGAGACCTTTATTTTATGCCTGAATAAGAACCTCTGAGTAACTTACTAGTAATGTTTTCTCTGATGGCTGTTAGACTTCTTTTGTGTTAAACAGAGCATGGAGTGGGATACATTACTGCTAAAGCTATACATCAGTGACAGCAGAATAGGTGCAGTGAATGCTCCTTTACTGATGTCTCTGGCGTTAAAAGCAAACAAGTCAAAGTTTGCCAACTCTCTCCCAAAAACCACTCCTCCCCCTGCCAAAAGCATGAAAATTACAATAATCTAGTTTCTTTCTGGAAGAACTTCTGAGGTATAGCCAATCAGGTGAGGGAGCACATCTGTATCAAAGATGGAAATAGAGAGAGATGAGACAGATGGGCAACCGGCGGTCTTGCATTACAGGTGAAGTCTGTTAAGATGCAGCTCAAGAGAGAGCATTTAACACATGCTGCTCTGAAAAACATTCTGAAGCTAGTACACAAACTATACAGGACTATGTCAAATGATGAACAAGTGTACTTTTCTACCTATGTTTACTACTCTTGAGGAAAAAGAAATATACTATAAACTGTAAAATGTGTCTAGTGCTGATTAAAGGAGAGCTGTGTATGGTCCTTTAGCCTCTCTTCGTCAGTGTATTTCATTGTTTATAATAGCAATGCATGCGGTTTTATTTAACTAGGCAAATATAAATATCAGTTTGTAGTGTCTCTGGCATGGGACTTAGACTCACAGTGACCTGCATTCAGTTAGCAACTGGGTATTGTAGGCAAAAACAGAGGGGGATGGGAGTAAATGACTTAGAGCCTGATCTCTGATCCATGGTCAGAAGTAACAAGTACAGACTTATGGACATGGGGCTTCAATATTTCCTGTGAAGGGCAAGGTCTGATAATTGACCACATTGCTTATAGTTGATAATCTGATTAGAGAATGTGTGAGGCTGTTTCCCTCAAGGCACATAGAAGTATATACATAACCTAGGGCAGGTATTAATACACAACATGTCCCATTAGAAGTAGTTAAAAACACTCTTATGTCTCTGGACCTCCTAAAGATAATAGTGCCCTTTTTCCTGCATCTATTTTGTTCCATTTAGCGGAACAAAGACAACTTTGCTGATCTCTTTGAAAGAAGACACAAGGGGAGGTGGAAGAGGTAAGTGAGGGTTCAGCGTGGACTGGAAAATGTTATGGTCCAGGCACAGAAGGTGTTAAAAAAACAACTGGCTAAAAATAAACACTAGGGCGTACTCAGTGGTGCAGAGAGAGAGTAGAAGTCCTGGTTGCAACCCAGGTCTGATTCGCTCCCAAGGCACTGAAGAAGCTCTGAGTGCACAATAGCTACAGTCCCAGCCTTGGAGAGGGAGGCAGCCTAACTGACTGCTGTGCTGACACGCTGCGGAGGTGAATGTAACAGTAGTACATGTTATAGCCATGTTCAGAGCACACACAATATGCATGCGTCACTGGTTTGATATTGGTATCATGTCAGGCTTTCATGAGGGGTAGTGACTAGGGCCAAACAATGACCTTGATCTCTGCCAGTTGTAACAACCTCCTGTAGCCTGCTGTCACCCATGAAGAATGACTTGACTATTTGGATAATGGAGAAGATTAATAATGGTCAACAAGCATGGAGAGAAAATGAAAATTCTTCATTAGTGTCTCAGTCATAAAATGATAAAGTAGTGATGGACTCAAGTATTCCATAGAGTTTTTCACCACTTGTAGCTGTTGTATTTTCTTAGGCCTTTAAGGAACAAACAACTTGTTTTGGATGTACTCTACAGTTGTAGCTTTGGGCATCTGTCCTCAAAAGTGAATATTAGCCCATAGCCCATTCAGTTGATTTCTGTCAAACTTAACTGCCTGACTCCCCATGTATTTTGTGATGAGTCCATGTATGTTATTAGAAAAAGGACAAGAAAATCTGATAGTTCCTTCGTCTATAATGGTCATTTTGCATAGATTTTAATATTGCTAATGCAAATGTTGTATATGTTGAACACAGTATATGGAATTGTGCCTTCCTTTTATGGTTCTATAATATAGTATTATCATGTGGTGTGCTCTGTCTGTTAAGGAAGAGCATTTTTATGTAACACTTGGCCTAATTTGGTTCTCTCTCTCTTTTCTAGTGATCAAAGCTAAGTCTAGATAGCCAGTGTGATATTTCGTTGACTCTTGTCTTCACAATGATGCTTGAATTATACAGCATACTCTACAAGCAGTCTGCTTGGCATTTTTCCATGAGTAGTAAATGAAATACAGGCTATGTCTAGCTGCAGACGTAATATATGCAAGAACAATGTAGCCCTACTGGGCCTTTTTCATCAAATTCTGTAACCATTTAAAGAGACTAGCATATGTTTAACCTGGTTCTACATTAATATTTGTGATATTATTTTATTATATTCAGATTGTCTGACAAAATAAATTGTAAATGAGGACAAATTCTGATTACTGTACTTTTGCAGTCATATATGCTTGACAGATCATAATGTTAGTCATATATTAGACAGACTGGAAGGGGTTCTGTACATCAGAAATATTTGTATTGGAAACCTGTCTGTACACAGTACTCATTATGGTTTATGATATTTCTGGATTGTAAACTGCTGTTAGTGGCTTTGTTTTCTTTTATGTATTTCTAACATTCTCTGCATGAGTTATTGCAGTGTTGTGTCTTGTTCTTACTGTTCACTTGGAAGGAAAATAGCTGTAACTGCCGGGTCCATATTAATTCATCAAAGGTTCACTTCAGCGACCTTTCTTCATCATACACTAACCGTCAAACGGTCATTTCAGCGAATGTTCTCATCGAAAAAAATTTAAACAGGGAAACTAAGCACTTGGCCAAAACAACACCGGCACAGAAACCACAGTATGTAAAACCCACCAAAGTGGGGGGTTCACCCCCCACCCCCCCAACTATATATACCAACTCCAAGATTGCACTACAGTGGGGAAAAGGGTAAATTTGTGCTGCTGGCCAACTGCTTCCTTTCCCTACATAAATTTTTCACGTATATGAATGTTCGCTAAAATGAACATTCGATGGTTAGGGTCCGATGAAGAAATGTTTGCTGAAGTGAACCTTTGATGAATTAATATAGACCTGTAACTGCCATGATGTTAATTCCTGCATTTATTCATTTAAAACCTGATTATTAGCTTTCTACATTGGCGTGATAAAACATGCAGCATCCTGTTTTCTCAGTTGTTTCTACATTCTCCAGTTGAAGTTACAGTTTTCTATGGAGTGCAGTGTGTTTGCTTGCTGTTTTGTAGACTTCTCTGGTAATTGAACTTGTTAAAATAAAGAAATATCAGCTCAGTGACAGGAAAGTTTAATCTGGCAGGTCAAAGGACTAAAGATCTGAGCTGATCTGATCTGATGGGTTGGTTCCTATAACAAGAGTACATGGTTTGATTCCTTCCGCCTTCATTTGTTTACTGTGCAAGTCTGAACAAGTCACTTAACCAGATGGTGCTCCTAGGTCACCCCTGAAAAGGGACAGTTGCATCCAGTGGGGTTGCCAGGTCAGCAAATAGGTAAAATAAAGCTTCTTCTTGTAACTTAGAAATTACATTACAATCAAACATCAATTTCAAGTTTAGCAGCATAAACATTTCAATCAAATGTGGATGGTATTCTAGCTGCTGCTTCTCAACAAAATTGCACCCATGGTTTGACTCCCGCTAAAATAGTACAGCTGAAAATTCTCTGATGAAAAATTCTGTCACTGTAGTATTGGGTGACTGGATGTTTCCTGAAATAACATTAATGCTGGAAATGAAACCTGACATTTTAATGTTTCTACATCAGTTTATACACGAAAGTTGTTCTTAAGTACTGCCATTCCCCAGCTTTTATTACTGCCAGTGATTCTGATTTCAAATTACCTGATATTCAGTTTGATGATGGATATTTTGATTTAAACTTTCATTAAAGATGTCATTTTAGTTTTTTTTCCACTAAACTACTGTCTGAACATTTTGAATGAGGGCAGTGGAAATCTCCATTGAGAGAGAATTATCTTACAGATTTTTGAAACTAAACTGAACAGACCTAGCTGTGTGTTAATTTGAACCCACAGAGTTGGCAGAAGATACCTCATCAGAATATCTGAAAGTGACCAGTGGTGTCACATGGGGCTCAAGGCTAGGCCCATTTTATTTAGCATTTAGTTATCTGATCTCCAGACCATGAACCAGACCTCTGGCTAATAATGTTTGCAGATTGCTGCAAACTAAGAGTCATTATTCAGTCCCCCTCTGGCATCCAAACGCCTCGGCAAGAACTTACACTCAAACACCAAATGTACAAAAAAAGGGGGTTCATATTAAATGCAAAAAAAATACAGTATTGTCACATCTGGCAGGCAGTCCTTCAACCCTTACAAAAACAACAAAAAAGGAAAGGCAGCAGCCTGAAAAACAACGCCAGTTCATGAAGGAAATTTATTACAACTTAGCGCCTCGGCATAATAGCCTTCAATGAGTATAGGTTACAAACACACACCCACTCCAATATATAACATAATTAATCAAACAATTAAATCAATTAATCAATAAAAAAATATATTAACATTTAAAAAGGAAATATCTAGTATGGAAGAAAGATGCCAATACTATTCATACAAAATTTATAATAAACATTTTAAATTTACTTCTAAATTCAAACCATTAGGAGACATAGTATTATACTTCAAGATATAAATAGTTTCTTTGAATAATAAAATATTTTTAATTAATTTATCATCCCCTTTTCTAATGAAAATACTTTCTAAAACGCAACATTCAAACATTTCTATATTACTATTATGACATTCCATAAAATGTGCAGCAATAGGGCTAGTTAGTACTCTTTTTTAATATCTCTAACATGCTCTTGCATTCTAGTTTTAAATTTTCTTTTTGTCTCGCCAATATAATATAATTTACATGGACATCTAACACAATAAATAACCCCTACAGAATTACATGAAAAATTATTATTAGGAATAAATGGAATTCCGTTAATATTGTCAAAATATGGTTTAATGAATTTACATATATTACACTGGCCGCAAGGATTAGTACCTACTGTAATCAAATTTTTATATATATTATCTAATGGAGAAATATAATAAGTATTAATTAATTTATCAGATAAATTTTGACCTCTTTTGTAAGATATTTTAGGAACAACAGGGAAAATTTTATAAAGATTTTTATCTGAAATTAAAAATTTCCAAAAATATTTAATAATATTCCAAATTCTATCACTACATAAATTGTATGTAGTGACAAAATAAATATCTTGCACTTCATGTATAGAGCTCCTTGAACATTTATTGTAGTTGCTATTAGAACTAACCTCATTAATAAAAGGCAGACAGTTATTTATTTCCATATTTTTACTAATAATCAGTTTATTACCTTTAATGGAGTTAGTTTTATTCATTAATTTATTAATACAGAAGTCTAATATATCCATATTATATCCTCTTTTCAAGAACATAATGATACTGCCATATATATTCTGTTCTAAATCAAATTCATTATTACACAATCTAGATAATCTTATAATTTCTCCATAAGGAATAGCAGATAAGGTATGGGGGGGGGGGTGGCAACTAGTGCCATAAAGGAACTGGTGACCATCCATAAACTTACGGTATACTGTAGTATGAACCTGATCACCCAATATACCTGTTAACATAATATCTAAATAATGGACTTGACTACCAAATTGTAAACCATCAAACCGTAAATTATATTTGTTATTATTAAGGTCTGAGAAAAACTCATGAACATATTCAATACCACCGCTACAAAGAAATATTAAATCATCTATGTAGCGGTAATAACACAAGACATGATGTTTATAAAATTTGTTAGTATATACATATTCTAACTCAAATTTGCCCATAAAAAGGTTGGCATACATGGGGGCAAAAGATGCCCCCATAGCAGTGCCTTTCAGTTGATGGTAAATAGATTGATTGAAACTGAAAAAATTATTAGACAGACAAAAGGAAGTCAAGTCCATAATATAATGGGTGGTAGGATTATCCCCCAAAAAATAAAATAATGCCTGCAAGCCATCAGAGTGTTTAATGTTAGTGTAGAGACTAACAACATCTACGCTAATCCAAAACATATTGTCTGTCCAGATAATATGACTTAATTTGTCAATAAAATCAAAAGAGTCTCTAATATAGGACTCTAACTTAAATACATAAGATGACAAATGATTATGGACAACTATACCTATATTCTGACAAAAATAGTTACTAGCTGAGACAATAGGACGTCCAGGTGGATTAATCATATTTTTATGAAGCTTGGGAAGACAATAGAACGTGGCTAGATTGCAATTCTCTAAACAAAATTTTTTATCAAAATCATCCTTAGAAATATATCCCAATCTTACCCCCTTATCTAATAAAGTGGTACATTCTTTAAAAGCTGTTACATATTTATCATAATCACTAATTTCATAAGTTGATGAATCATTTAAATGTTCCATACACATGTCTAGATATTGCTTATTATTCAAAATAACAATTTTGTTACCCTTATCAGATTTTTTGATGACAATATCATGTCTACTTGAAAGATTTTTCATAGCCAACCATTCATTTTTAGTCATGTTACATAATTTTTGATAATTTCTACATACATTTAACATTTCTTGCAATGAGAAATGAATCATTTCAGAGAAATGTATAATGTTACAATTATTATATGGAGGAATAAACTTGCTATGAAAATTAATACCTTTAGTGTTAAGCATAGAATAAGCTGAAGAATATAGAGGAGACAGAGAATCATCAGAAAAACAGGAATAATAGCTATCTAAACTAGAATCACCATCAGTATCACTATATATCACATTGGAAACCGGCTCATGATAACCATAAGTTTTTCTATCATTTGAGAAAAAATATCTCAAATGAAGTTTTCTAATAAATTTAAAGAGCTCTTGTTTCAGTATATGGTGTCTAGGAAAGACAGTGGGAACAAATTTAAGACCATATTGCAGTACAGTTTGTTCTTCATTAGAGATGTTACAACCAGAAATATTAACAACATTATTATCACTTAATAAGACAGGGTTAGAAAAATCAAGTCCATCTACCCCTCTTAAATGTTTGTCTAGATTGTCCTTCACCCGGAGAAGAACCCGTAGCAAAGTCTTTCTTTTTGTATCCTCGTCTGGAATTGTTACCATCACTCCGAAAACGCTGCTGATGCCCTACCGAATCATTAGCAGCTGGAAGGGGTGGAAAGTCAGTATCTGAATCTGTGGTTAAACCATAACCATCAGAGGAAGCAAAAGATACTGAAAGCTGTTTTTTGTTATTATTTTTAACATTTACTTGTTTTTTTGAAGGGTGAAAAACTTTTTTTCGTTTCCAAAGAAATGCTCGCCCATTGTCATAATCTTTAATGTCTCTCTTAATTTTCACAGATTTGTACTGTATCTGCTCAGTCTCATACTTGTGTAGATTTTCATTCAAACTAGCAAAAACATCATTCACCTTAGACATACCAATATCAGCCAATAATTTAGAATGCATAACATGTAATTGTTCTTGTAACTTTAATAAGAGAAGCTGTTCCCTTTCTACAAGGATCTTAACCCACTCCATAGCACAGTTGTGGGCCGTAAGCCAGCGGTCTTTGAATATTAAATCATCACTGTCTGAATTATCAAACGGTGTCGCTGGGCTCTTAAAAGCCCGTAAGCCTCGTGGGGAAATGTCAAGATCCACATATCTTTGAAGCCCTAATAAATTGAAATGGCAGCGTATTTCTCTAAAAAGCAACTTTTCAAATTCTTTTACATTGTCTTGAATGTCCTGCGGAAGCGTAGAATTAACAGTGCGGCCACCTAAAGAACCAAAAGGGTTCATAAATTTCTGCTGCCTATCTTGCAAAAATTTAGTAATATAATCAGAGGAAACGTTACCATAAGGTGCTGCATTCACTGCAGGATCTACTCGATGAGAATTGGTAGCGGAGCCGATAATATGTAACCTGCTGTCTGGTTGTATATCCATGGTTGCTGTAGAACCCAGCACATCCGTAGGAACATTCGTTCTCACCACACCTTCAGTAATCGGCAGAATTGCAGGAGGCCCACCTGTAACGTCCTTTGTAACCTTTGGTCTAACAATCTGGTCTGAAGCCGCTGTAGAAACAGAAAATAATTGGTTCGTCCCTCTACAACCACCACGAACAGCTGAAGGAGATGCGGCATTAGTAATATTCACAGTTCTCTCATTATTGCCATCCACAGCGTTAACATTTCTTCCATTATTACCATCCACATTAACAGTGAATCCATTAACTGACGGAGAGAAATTATCTCTAAAAACTCTAGGAGTGTTTAATAAAGAACTGGTATCCATGTTCAAATCACAAAAACTACAAAAAAGGAAAGGCAGCAGCCTGAAAAACAACGCCAGTTCATGAAGGAAATTTATTACAACTTAGCGCCTCGGCATAATAGCCTTCAATGAGTATAGGTTACAAACACACACCCACTCCAATATATAACATAATTAATCAAACAATTAAATCAATTAATCAATAAAAAAATATATTAACATTTAAAAAGGAAATATCTAGTATGGAAGAAAGATGCCAATACTATTCATACAAAATTTATAATAAACATTTTAAATTGTTGAAAGTTGTTCTTAAGTACTGCCATTCCCCAGCTTTTATTACTGCCTGTGATTCTGATTTCAAATTACCTGATATTCAGTTTGATGATGGATATTTTGACTTAAACTTTCATTAAAGATGTCATTTTAGTTTTTTTTCCACTAAACTACTGTCTGAACATTTTGAATGAGGGCAGTGGAAATCTCCATTGAGAGAGAATTATCTTACAGATTTTTGAAACTAAACTGAACAGACCTAGCTGTGTGTTAATTTGAACCCACAGAGTTGGCAGAAGATACCTCATCAGAATATCTGAAAGTGACCAGTGGTGTCACATGGGGCTCAGGGCTAGGCCCATTTTATTTAGCATTTAGTTATCTGATCTCCAGACCATGAACCAGACCTCTGGCTAATAATGTTTGCAGATTGCTGCAAACTAAGAGTCATTGTTCAGTCCCCCTCTGGCATCCAAACGCCTCGGCAAGAACTTACACTCAAACACCAAATGTACAAAAAAAGGGGGTTCATATTAAATGCAAAAAAAATACAGTATTGTCACATCTGGCAGGCAGTCCTTCAACCCTTCCCAGCATAAAGCATAGACAATAATCCATTTCAAAATGAGAATGTTGTCAGGGACTTGGAACTTGGGTTGATAACTACTTCTTTTTTGATCAATATGCAAGTCCTTTTTCTCAGTGCAGCTAATTGCCAGGGGAATAAAAATATCTTAGAACATATAAATTCTGATGGAATTTTATACATAATCATCCACTTGGCATTTTATGCAAATGTTTACTTCAACTTTTTCTGATCAGTAGAGTTTCTCATTAGGTTTGGGATTCAGAAACATTTATTTATTTATTTATTTATTTATTTATTTTACATTTGTTCACCAGGATAGTCCGACTGGATACATGTCCACTTTCAGCAGAGGCCCGGGGAGAAAAGCTCCAAAACACAATACACAAAGTTATCAAGACAATACTTAAAACATAATACACATAAAGTTCTCTAGTAATAGTAATAGTAAATTCCTAGCTCACACAGGTTACAACAGTGGTCTGGCAAGCAACATTTACAATCATTCATTTGTACCATAGGATAAGTAGATTTACTAATACAGTTGTGGTATAGCAGTTTAGTTGTGGAGATGGTGTTAGTCAGGTTTAGGGCAGGGGCACAGCCAGTGAGATTTAAAATATTTTTTAAGACTTTTTTTTTTTGAATAGAGAAAGTGAGGATTCCAGGTTAAGGTCTGCAGGTAGTACATTCCAGATTTTGCCAATGGAGTTGACAAACAGAGCGTCCCCAGCTGAGTGGTTGGATTGGATTTGAATGTTAGTACTAGTAGTCTGTTAGATGATCAAAGTAGCCTGAGGTTACTATATGGGCTAATGATGTTTTTGAGAGCAGGTGTATTATCAGGTTGGTTGAGGACTTGATGTGCTACTATGAGGTGGTTGAACTGCAATAGGGTGGGTAATTCGAGCCCCCCTAGGAGATTTAGGTTTTGACAATGATGTGTCCTAAATGCCAAGCCTGTGGCAAATCTAGCGATGTGGTTGTAACAGCAAGATAACTTGTTAAGATTGGTTTTGTTCTAGTTGGTGAGTAGAGGAGAGGCATAGAGAAGAATAGAAAGTAGGTGAGAGTGGGCAATAGCAGTTCTTGCAAGAGGAGTAAGGAAAGGTGTGATCTTGTAAAGGGAGCCAAGTTTTTTGCTTTTGGTTTTGATAGATTGATTGATATGTAAATCAAATTTGAGGTTATTGTCTACTATAACTCCCAGGAGTTTGGTTTGGGCTTCTGTGGAGATGATAGTATCATTATTAGATTTTATGGTGAAGAATGGAGGGGAGGACCTGTTAGTGA
Organism: Protopterus annectens; assembly: GCF_019279795.1. NCBI lineage: Eukaryota > Metazoa > Chordata > Ceratodontiformes > Protopteridae > Protopterus > Protopterus annectens. Next base: position 467,207,625 of record NC_056750.1, read on the forward strand.
GGGAGAAAAGAAGCAGTTTAGTTTTGTTAGGGTTTAAGATCAGATGGCGATTGGTAAGCCAATTTTCAATGGTATTGAAAGTATTCTGGGTTAATGTCAGAAGATTTGTTGGGGACGTGGCTGAGTAGATAAATGTGGAATTGTCTGCATATTGAATGCAGGTAGCATTTGGGATGATGAAGTGGTGGTCATTAATAAAGATAGAGAAAAGTAGGGGTCCTAGAATAGAGCCCTGGGGGACTCCAAGGGTGATGGGTAGATGGGTTGATAGCTTTCCCTGCCAAAGGACTGCTTGTTGTCTTCCAGACAGGTAAGATTGAAACCATTGGAGAGAAAGGTGGTCTAAGGAGAAGGCCTTCAGAGTTTGGATGAGTAATTGGTGGTTAACCATGTCAAAGGTCTTTGAAAGATCAAGAAATAGTGCTGAGGATAGTATGTTGTTATTGCGGTTGTGGTTAATGACATTAGAGAAAGAGAGGCATGCGGAGGTGGTACTATGGTATGGCCTAAAGCCATGCTGAGAGTCAGCTAGCAGCTTGTTCTGAATCAGATGGTGCATAAGTTGTTTTTGGACACATTTCTCCATAATTTTAGCTAGTGCTGATAAAATAGCTGTAGGCTAACATGGCAACTGTGAACTTGCTGAGTGAAATACTGTTTACCAGCTACACAAGATGTGTCTCTAAGATAATTTATAATTAACAAAGTGCAAAAGCTGTATAGAAACAAGAGGTCATTAAGAATTCCCTCATGGCTAGAACAAAGTCTGCGGTGAAGCAACATTACACCAGAAGCGATTGAAGGATGTTGAAGCAGTTCAGGTGTTCACAGGGCAGGCACAAGCTTCACAGTGTCTCACAAAGCCAATATGCACATAAAAGTAGCAAGCTGGGGCAGGAAGCGGTCCCAATGAAAAGATCCACAGCAGCATGTGAATCTATTTTTGCCCAGATGAAAGGTAGAAACGAGAGCATAGGATAGTGAGGAAAAGTGGAAGCAAGCAGAGGGGAGCACATATGGGGAAACTACTTAGGAATGAACAAGGATGGGGAAGGAAAGGTGAGGTAATATCTGTTTTTGGGGGCAGGTGCCCTTTTTATATATGAGAGACATACTTCTGAAACTGTAATATCAAGCAAGTTTGACAAAAAGGCGTACAGTATAGTAATATCCAGTTGGGGAAAATTAGGGTCAACTTAGAAAAATAAGTAGCAAGTAAAGACTGGGAAGTAATATGCAGGTTCATTTGTGATTGACAATGGGAACAGAAGATTAGGAGATCTGAGGCATGCATATACCATAAAGAGTATGTCAAGAAGAGCATTGGGGGAATCAAGTATGGAGAGGTGTTGGAGTGGAAAGAAGGTTAGGCTTAAAAGCAGGGCCTGATAACAGTTAAAGAAGACAAACCAGACTGGGCAGATGCTGACTGACTGAGGAACAGATGCACAGTGGAGAAAGAGATGAAGCGACAAACAGAGAGAAGACAATTGTATTTGGGAGGATAAGACAACAAACAAAGGCAAGTGCAAACATAAAAGGGAGAAGACACTGGACTTCCAAGATGGCTACACATTAAGTAACAGCTTGTTTCTAGCTCTCCCAGTGTGAAAACAGAAAATCAGCAGAGAAGACCAGTTAGACTTGTGTTTATGGGTAAATTTCAGTAACTGGTTAGCAAGTGCACTGACTGGATGCCAGGAATAAAGGAATACGGAAGACCTGGAAAAAGCATCAGCTACAAAAAGTGAGGAGGAAACACTGACTGTGGAAAGTTCTGCAGCTTTCAGCAAAAAGCAATGCAACCTTCAGACATGACTTCCAATAACCTACAGGAAGGTATAAGACAACTGCATATAGACCTGGCTAAGATAAACAAAACAGTGATGGAGTATATCAAAGCAAACAACAAAAGGCTGGAAAAAAATGGAAGAAGCTTTAAACAGATATTCAGATGAGACGATAAAGCTGCAAAAATCAGATGTCGAAATGAAGAAAAGGCTGGCTGAATATGAGACTGCTCAGGAACAGATGTTTCAAAAATAGTATAATTAGAGGACAGATGGAAGCCCTGAGATTTTCAGCTATACCAGAGAAGCTGAAAGTAACAGGCTGCATTAATTTTATGAAAGTACAAATATGCAACTGGACTGGTTTCCACAGCAGGAGTTGTTAGTTGAAAGGGCACATTGTGTGTGCTCCAAACCTGGCTATAAGAAAGCAACCTAGACCTTTAATAGTAAAGATGCAATCCTACCAGCAGAAGGAGTTGATTCTGACAAAACTGTAGCAGAAGGACAAAGTATTAAAAGTGGGAGACAGCAGAGTGTTTGTGGAGAATGATTACTCATTGTACACCAGACAGAAGAGGAACACATTTATTCCATTATTCTGGGAATGTTGAGATGCAGATGTGAGATTCAAACTGCTATACACAGCTGTCTTCACGGTATTCTTCCCTGGAGGGGCAAAATAATTTTTGATAAATTACGCGCTAAAGAGAAAATACAAAAGTTTATCCAACAAAAAGTAAGCTGTGAAACAGAAGGAGATTCTGTTTTCTGTTCTTCTGGTAATAAAGACCACAGAGGGGACTGTACTTGTGAAACCTTTTCAAAATTTTCAGTGGAAAATGTCGGAGAAAAGGAAGGAAGCATGACAGTATACTAGAAGACTCGAGAGTATGTGCAAAATGAAGCAGAGACAAGAACTTAATATGGGATTGCAATGCAATAATTATATTTGTGAAATATGACAGAACAAGAAAACCTGGAAATATTGGACTTTTTCAGAATTTGTTGGACTTGTGGGGTACTCAAAGCAAATGCCCTACTTCATGTCATTAATGTCCAGAAAAGTGCTTTGGGGAGGGGAAGAGAAGGGAGAAAGTTAACTGTAAGTAAAGATTTGTTTTCTTAAATAGTACCACTTTTGTGGCATATGGTTTTCTTTACATGCTATAAAGTAAACCTTTTTTCAGTTAGTTGTAAATGTAACAGGGATTGTAAACATGTGCTGTTGTTCTTTTTTTCCTTTGTTCTCCCTTCTTCTGTCATTCTCTTTTTCAGTTTTAAGAAATGTAGGCACTGTAATGTAAAAAAAGCCTGGTTAAAAACCATGATAAAAGAAAAATAATGTGCTTTTTCGCTTTCTTGAATGGGGGAATGACTGAATTAAAGACCTTAGATTGATTTAGCAACAAGTTTTAAGCGAGAGCAAGTAAATGAAAAAGAACATTGAATATGTTGATGCTTTTTTTTCTAGCAATTACATGTATGCTCAGTAACAATTCTGCAGCTGGTCTTCATGTTTCCATGGAAACAATCTGATAAAGAGAAATTGTCTTCCTGGTTCTCGTGTTTCCATGGAGACAATCTGATAAAGAGAAACTGGCTCCAGTCTGGTGGAGAGTGATTGGCTGAGAAAAAAATGAAAAGAGAAATTGGGTAGAAGATAATAATGTCTGAAAGCATTCAGGGTTTTTCCCAAGGTAGATAATGTTCTCCGAAAGCATTCAGTGGCTTTCCCAAGGTGGTAAATGTTCTCTGAAAGCATTTAGGGGTTCCCAGCTGTGAGAGCTATAAAATAAGACAAATCCAATCAGTACTTAATAGAAGCAGAGGCTGTACCATGAGTCTTAGCAGTGATAGCCTTTCTTTTAGGTTAACTCAGTTCTGTGAGTGTGGCAGTTTGGGAATTGTGTTCCAATTAGCAGGGTAAAACTTCAGTATTTGAAGGTGTACATAGTTTTGTGTGTTTGTATTAAGCTAATAGGTTTTAGGGTGGTACGGGGGGGTGTTTGTTTCATTGTTTGAGGGCTTTCAGTAAAGTAAAAAGGTCTATAAGATGTGACATAGGCTCAAATGGATATGACAAGAAAATGTATAAAAGTTATGGATGTAACACAAAAGGTGGAACTAGACATTTAACAAAAATGGTGTTATAAATAAAAGTCAGGAATAATAACTTTTTAATGTTATGATGCTTTCATGAATGTCTTTAAATGTAAATGGCCTCACAAATAAATATAAACAAGAAGGAATAGTGAACTATGTTAAAAATATAGAGTGCAAATTGCTATGTTACAGGAGACACACTTAGAAAGAACAGAACATGTGAATTTGATAAATAAACGTTTTTCAGGAAGGCTATTCAGTGGAATATCTGGGACAAAGAAAAACAGGAGTACTTATATCAATTGCAAGAGGAACTTCAATAGTTATAGGAGAATATAAGAAAGATAATAATGGCAGATTTGTACTGCTAAGGAGCAACTTGCAAGGAAGGAGGATTACTCTGGCATGTATTTTCATGCCACCTAAAACTGCAATAATGGAGCTTAAGAAAATTCTTGGAGAATTAATCAGTTTTCAGCAAGGAATATTACTCATAGGTGAGGACTGAAATTTGATTTGCAGTAGTGAAGATGTGTCTAGTGGGCCCAGAAGGGAAAATATAACAAAGGAGGGTAAATTTTTGATGAAATTTATGAAAATATTTGGCATTGAAGATGTGAATTCCATAACAGGAGTTTGGAGTGACTTTACATATTATTCCCCCAAGATATAAAAACTGGGCTTGGCTAGACAGAATTTATATTTTACAGGAACATGTGTATTTAATTGAAGGTCTTGATATGCACCCAATAACTATTTCAGATCATGCGTGAATAATAGCTAAAATAAAAGCACTGGGTAATTAAATAAAAATGAGACATTGGCACTTTCCCACCTGTCTGTTGAAAATAGAGGAATATAAGGAATGAGTAGTGGAGATTATTCAAGAGCTGTTAGAGAGGATAGAAATTTCTTCTGAGCATATAACTAGGGAGTGGAATAAAATTAAGGTTGCGTTTAAAAATAGGGTGGAAATTAAAGAAAGGGAGCTATGGTTAAGAAGTAACAAATTATTTAGAGGGACTGAAAATGTTAAAGTATTGCAGAATATGGGGAGTCTCACAGAAAAAGAACAGGATCACCTGCAGACTGCTAGGGAGAAAATAAGGGATTGCCTTGATAATATGCATGAATTTAGAAAGATTGCTGTTAATCAGCTGTTTTTTTGATAACACTAGAGCACAAAAACTTTTAGCACAATGACTCAGGTAACAGAAAGTAGAAAGGGCTGCCACAAAACTTAGGGAGCCTATACTAACAAAGAAGGTAACAGGAGAGCCTGTTGAAGTATTAGAAATATTTTGGAAATTCTTTGAGAGTGTCTGTAAAGCAGAGAAATATGAAAATCAAGAAAAGATACAAATGGAAATGTTTATGGAAGAAATAAATATGCCAAGGTTAGAGGTAGATGAGGCTCAATTTCTGATGGTTAGGATAGGAATGAGATAAAAATTGTAATGTATAACCAACCTACCGAAAAGTCCCCAGGAATAGATAGTATTCCTGTGGAAGATTGGAAGCTAAGAGGAAAGAAACTGGTAAAGATCTGGAAGGTTTTAACAGTATCTTAAGAGGAGGAGAAGTACCACCGTCCTGGAAGAAAACAGTGGTAGCTGTAATACCTAAAGAGGGTAAAGATCCATCGGATCCAACTTTATAATAGGCCTATTTCAATCTTAAACCATGATTATAAAGTGTTCATGTCCATAATGGCTAAAAGAATTGCAAAAGTAATGCCGAAACTGATAGATATAGATCAGTGTGGTCATTGATATATATAGATCAATGTGGTTTTGAGGCAAACATTGACAATTAACAGAACATTGATGATCCAGATGGAAGCAGAATGTAAAAAAATGCCATTGTTGTTGGTGGGTCTTGATGCAGAGAAAGTATTTGACAGAGTAAGCTGGGACTTTATGAGCAGGGCAATGGAGGCATTTGCATTTCCTGGAAAAATTATAATGTTGATTAGGAGGATATATGAGGGATTGGAGGCAGAAATTAAAGTGGATGGGGTCCTCTCTGATAATTTCTGCTTGAGCAGAGGAACTAGGCAGGGGTGTCCTCTTTCCCCTTTATTATTTGCATTATATTTGGAACCATTGGCAAAGAAAATAAGGGACTCAGACATTCAATGATATAATTGGTATGGTAGTCAAGAAAAGTTGGCTTTATTTGCAGATGATATTGTTTTATACCTGACAAAACCAGTAAAGGACATTACTGTGTTGTGAAACATTTTGAGACAGTTTCATATAATTTTGGGATACAAAATGAATGAATCTAAAACAAAGGCAATAGGAGTAAATTATGTACCTACACATGAACTGGTTCAGGAATACCCATATTTATGGGGACATGATAAAATGAAGTATTTAGGAGTATGGGTAAAAATGATTCTAATGTGGCAGCTAAGTATGTGTGAAGAGACTAAACAAAAGATAATACAAAAACTGGATATGGATTGTAAGATACAAGCAGTTAAAATGTTTTTAGTCCCTCTAGTCTTATAGATAGGTAAAGCATATTTTATCAGCCAGAGGAGAAGGTGTGGGTAGCAGTTAATAAAGAGCTGAAGGACTTTATCTGGGACGGGAAGATGGCAAGAGTCAAGTGGGATAAGCTTATTCTTCCAGTAGAACAGGGTGGATTGGGATGACACAGTTTGAAGGGGTGTTTCAGAGCTACACAGTTAACACTCCTATACATAGCACAAGCAGAAAACTATAATTCATAGTGGAAATGGATGATGATGAAACAGGCAGGAAGCTCAAGAAACAGACTTGGATTTTGGATGCAGGCCTTTGAGGAGAATAACAATAATCATACAGAATTTTATATCCATAAAGTAGCAGAAAGTATTCTAAGAACTAACAATACAGGGATGGAGAAAGGAGATTCTGCCGATAGGGATGAGTGCAATTAGGGATACAGACAATAGGCAAGAGGGGCTCAAAGCTGAGAGGAAAAGATGATAGAATAGGAAGACGCCAAGAATTTATTTGGACTGCAGGTTAGAGATTGCCTTCTCTATCAGGAATTGATATCGGAGTATAGGCAAAGAGAAAGAAATATGAGGATTCTAAATGAAAGACCAGTGCTGATAGAGTTTTTAACAGAATCTAGAACAGAAGCTGCCATTAAAAAAGGAATAATTGGTAGAGCATATAAAATACTGCACGATAAGTATAAGAATCAATCAGAGGAGGTTAGAAAGATTGGGAAGAGAGATTGGATAAGCAATTCGCAAAAAACAATGGGAGGATATATGTATGTCTCCCAAGTATGCAACAAAATCTCGAAGATTTAGGATTTTTGTCTGGAAATGTTTACATGGATATTTTTATACCCAAAGTAGATGCCAGAGAATTTTTCCTCAGGCAGACAGCAAATGTTGGAGGTGTGAAGGGGAAAAAGGAGGTAATGGGAACATATTTTCCTGGAGGGTGGTGAGTTGGCGGACTTTAAGGATTCCCTGCGGGATGCACTGTCAGGGATGCTGGATGGGCACATTGGTCTGACGAGGGAGATGATTTTTCTGAGCTACGGTACAGAATCAGAATTACCTAGACAAGTTAAGGCCTTGCTGTGTCTAAGTATGGTGACTGACAAAAAGGCAGTTACTAGAAAATGGAAATCAAAATCTAAACCAACTATACTGGAAGTAATGAATACAGTAACAGAGATCAAACAAGTGTTACTGAGATCTTTGGAAAGGGGTACGACCAAACTGCATAGAAAAAATGGGAATTGTGGGAATAATACATACAAGGAAGGAATGAGATTTAAAAGTCGGCAGGACTTAAATGAGCGATGTCATGTTTGAGTGAGAAAAATTGGATAGATTATAATTGATGTATAATGTTTGTAACTGAGTGTGTCAATATGGTTTGTAATGTAAAATGCTTGCAACTAAGATTGTGTTGGTGTGATTTGTCTTAATTTATAATAAATGTATGATTGCCCATGTAGTAAGTGATGGTTTAATAAAGACGTTTCTTGTTTAAAAAAGGCAGAAATTGAATAATTTATGCAATATTGCTCAGGTTATATGATATATAGCAATATATGTGAAGTTTAATGTTTATGTTAGTATAGTTTGATTACTTTTATATGAATGTAGCCTTTGTCAGAAGTGATAATTCAATAAAGGTGTTTGGGGAAAAAAAAGGGGGAAGACACCTTGTTGGGGATAGGATTGAGTTGCCAAGATGACATGCCTGCCTGCTTGCCTGCAAACCAGTGGGAGCTTAAACTCCATCTTGGGTTCCACTAACCACTAGGCCAAGGTTTGGCTGAAGCAGCCAGTGCAAGTCAGGGACACAACTCAGTGAGCCACAGGATTTTCTCTGGGTACTTAAACTATCCATTTGTATGCTATATTTACCTTTCTCTTGTGGTCTCAGGGAAAAACAAAACAAAACAAAGACATCTACTCAAATCTTTCCTCTTCCTGAATAGTCCAGTAAGTCATTGTTACAGTTATGTTAGTTAGCTGAATTATTTATACAAAAGCTACCCAGTGTGAAGTATTTACTTTTATGTACTTTTTAGCATATACCATTGAAGCTCAGAAGAAATGGTGACCAAGGTCCCTTTATTCTTCAATGCATTCTGGGTTTTTTCTTTGTTACAGTGGAAGCCCTTGTCCTTGTAAATCTGTGCTTAGAATTTACATTAGATAATTCAAAACTTTACTGTTAATCCTGCCTCATTACATCACATGCTTTTTCAGTTTATGAATTTAGGTCTAAATGCTTCTTTAAGATAAACTGAATTAATGAAGTGTGTGACTTTGAGATAGAATAGTTGCATGAGAATAGTGCAGTGGAATTCCAGAAAAGTGAGTTGGTGATTGTGGCATTAAAAATAAACAACCTGACGAATTTACCTACAAGATGTTTAAAAAGAATTATAGTGTTTAAGAGAGTAATTTATCTTGACTAAGGCAGAAATAATGAAGTGCTGTTCACAAGAACCTTATGCATGTCAAGTGAATTCTTTTTTACTCCCTTGTGTTTAAAAACCTTTTTTTTTCTGCATTTGTTTCACTAGTTGTCCTGGTGTCAGATTGTCACAGTGCTAGCACTCGGGACAAATGTCATATTAACAGGCTACCAGTATACTTCATTAAAAAGACAGCTTGTATACGCAGTGTGTATTATTGTATTTATGCAAATAAAGGATCCCTCTTGTATAAATTATGAAGCAGTATATTCAAAGGTTTTGCAGCACAAAATAACTGTCACTGCGTCATTGTTTAATGCTGTGAAACCCAGCAGTGTAGTTTGTGTAACAGTTGCTCCTGATTTTCTTTTACATGTGGGCTGAAAACCTCTTTGTCATTTGCTAGCCCTCCCTTGGCTAGCTCATTTATTAGGTGGTGCCACCAGCATCTTAGTGCCCTCTGAACAGCCAGCTGTCATTATCCGCATCTTAATCTTTGTTGTTTTCTAGCCAGGATTCCCTTAATGGCTATAATTTGAGACTGCATGTCCATGCGCTGTAGGAGTTTCATACTACTGAAAAAAATCAGGTTGGGATAGGGGAAGCAACATTCATCTGCTGCCCACTACCACACATTTTTGTATTTCCTCTTGCAATGATCCTGTATTTGGACATTTATTATATATATATATATATATATATATATATATATATATATATATATATATAGATATATATATATGTATATATATATATATTATATATATATATATATATATATATATATATGTATATATATATATATATATATATATATACAACTGTACTTTCTTCTCTAAGAATTATACAGTACTGCATAACAGCACATGCTGTTAAACATTAGTTCAAAGACAGATTACACAGAAGATAGCACAGAACAGTTAAACACAGAAATGTAATAGTATCAATCAGTATTACAACATGATAGTAGAAGGTAGCAAGAAGAACTGTAGAAATCTGATTTCTGCTGAAGCATTATACATAAGTGCTGTTTGCCCCATGAATTAAGTGGCTCCCTATTACGCTGTCGCAGACGCAGGTTGTCGAATGCATCTTTGTTGAACTGAAAAGCATGAAAAAGCAAAATAGCGAAGCAGCTTTTCAGCAAATTATTTGTCTGGGAAAGAATTAATTTGGCCACTTTCGTGACTTTGCCTTTTCGGTAGTGTAGTGTGATCTCGGAGTTGGTATATTTAAGTAGGTGGGTGTGGTGGGAGAAGCCCCCACATTATGTAATGTTTTACAGTTTTTTTTTTGTCTTGTTTTGTTTTTTTCGGAACAGCGATTTTTTTCCCTTGGAAAAAAAAAAATCGCTGTTCTGAGGTTTCGACATTGTAAGCTTTCACTTACATGGGGTCGATTATGTGTCAGTCTCTCTTCTGAGCGTGCAATATCATAATATAGACCCGATTAACCAAGGATAAACACAATACAGAGCATTGTTTAGCAGAGAGCTGAGAACTGCCAATGCAATAGTGATCTTCAGGAATGAAGTAACAAACACAAGGAATAAGTCTTGTGATAGCTTTAATAAATAGGAGATGGTTAAGATACTGAAAGGTGGAGAGAGTGATGTGGGATAAGATTAGTGATGACATGGGTCTGAAAAAAGGTAAGGAGATCAAGAATGGTAATGAGTGGTAACAGGAGTGTGTAGGTGGTGAAAACAAAGCACAGAAAATTGTTGTTGGTAGCCTGATAGCATAGAAAGAAAACTATAGCTACAGCCCAGGCAGAATAAGTTTGATTAGCATCTCTGACTCTTTTCAAAGCTGGCAGGGAGAATGAGCTTGCTTATTTTTGGAGGAAGAAGGAGTCCTTCAGAGGAAAAAGACATGTCTGCAGCCTGGTGAGGGATGTATGTACTGCTGCTTATTGGTGGTATCCTTCACGAGCAATTGCATAGGAACATGCACTTGCACTGAAAGGCGTAGCAGCTTGCAAAGTTGTGTGGGTGCATATAACCCCACTTGGGAGACAAGAGATTAGGTCATGAAAGAAAAATGTCCTCATTGCTAGGATACCAGCAGACACAAGCAACCCTAGTGGATGCCTCAATGATGCTCCCTCCCAATGGTTCTTTAAAAGGAGCTCAAGTCTATCTGGGGAGCTTGATGGTCGATGGGTATAGGGGCAATTCATTAATAAGAACTGAGAAAAGTGAGGTTCTCATTTATAATGTTGAAGTTAAAAATGGTGACTTAAGTTAACTAAAATGTCAACAGAACAAAATTCAGCAGCATTCAAATCACTAAAATGAAACCTCATTTGATGTAGAGACGTAAAAACTTATGATGTTGGCAACCAAAATTTGATTAGCAGCATGGCCACCTGTTGGAGCTGCCGTTGGGGAGAACAGAAATTATAATGCCTGACTTGCTTATCTGTTCTCAGGGAGGGGGGTGGGGATTGTATTCTTTCACAATCTCTCTAGTTAATGTCTTGGTGGATTCATGTGGGATTTGGTGGGGGGGTACAGCCTACAAGGGGACAGAGCTAGTTTATTGCATCACATGCAGAGGGATATATCTACATTGCAAAGACCATTTGTATATCAGCATCTTGGAAATGACCAGGCATATGCATTAGAAGCTAAGACAAAATCAGAAAACCCTTGTCTCACAGTATGTAAATGATTGCCCCCACTCCTGGCTAGCTCATCTCCACCCCCCCCAGGAAAAATAAGGCAATAAGGAGGGTGCAGCTCAGTGATCATTGCAGAGAACATAGACAAAGCAAAAAAAAGTCACTAAAACATTATTTTTTTGCAATTGGGAACCACTTGCATACCCTTAACACTTACTGAATTATTTCAGTTGCAAGCTCGTACTTCTTTGGAGAAAAGAGGTGGCCCTTTCCCAAGGTAGTGCTCTCTCAAAGTTAAATGACTGGCAACATTCATTAGCACAAAGTCTGATGTTTCAATCAACAACATTCTGCAGAGGACCCAAGAATTAGGCATCACCTTTGAAGAGAAGTGTCATTATCTCTTTCTAAAATGCTAGTCTTGGTGCCTTTTTATTCCTAGGCGGGTATTGAACAAAGTCAAGCGTGGCATTAAACTTAAATTTGGAAGCAGATTCCAAAACTGATGGATTTCTCCATTAAAGATGTTAGCCCTGTGTTCTCTGAAAATGCATAATCACTTTTAACAGTAGTCTGTCTTGGGGCCCTAAGGTTTCTTCATCGGTACTTCGAGAAGTAATTCAGTCCAGGTCACAAAAAATACTTTTGTGAAGAAGAGGTGGTATGCTGCACATAATTGCATGTACTGATGGTAAAACAGAAGTAGAGTCCGTCTAAGCTGGGCAAAGGAGAGAGTTTGTTGACTGTGAACCTGTCAACAATTCTGTCATCTTATAATATGTTGCTTTTTATGTGATAAGCACTTTTTAAAGGAAACAGATGGCCAGGAATACTAGCAGTTAGTTTTGGCCTTGATTTCTTAGGTTATGAATGGATAACTCTAGAACATTCCCACTGTTGTGAGGACTTTAGAAATGGGTAACATAATGAAGAAGATGAAAGTCAAATATTGTGCGCCAAGTTTCTGTCTCTGCTATCCATAAAAAATGGGTAGAGACACTTGACACCTGCTCACGATTTTTTTTTTAATAATAGATGGGAATCTCTCCTGACAGTCTAATCTAACTTGGTCATACAAACAGCTTTCAGATGATGTAGTTCCTTGAGTCAAGAGGGCAGCACACACAATGGCTTCCAGAGTCTTGAGAGAGTACAATTTTGAAGCAGTGGATGAATGAGTACCTCATCCTTTTGAAGGAAAAAGGTTGATACTCCAGATTATTTGTCTTAACCAAAAAAAAGGATAAAAATAAAGCCTGGTATTATACCTGTCCTGTCTCAAATTATTTTTTAAAGTGAAGGGGTACAGGATGGAACTTTGAGGACTGTCATCTAGTAACCATTTGACATCTTGGAATCCACTTTTCTGAGATCTGAGAAAATCAAATAGCTGCAAATCTGGACTTGCATAGATAAAGTCTGAGATTTCCATTATTTAAAATATTCTATTTTCTCTGGTGTGTGTTTATCTCAGAGTTAGTGTGTATGTGTGTGTGTGTGTGTGTGTGTGTGTGTGTGTGTGTGTGTGTGTATATATATATATATATATATATATATATATATATATATATATATATATATATATACATATATGCTCAGGAGGTGCAAGGGGGCTTGCCCCCTGCAAAAACAAGTTTAAAAGAGAAGAGTCATGTTTGATATTCACTCTTTTCCTGCATTTTTGGTCATTTTTTCTTTCAGTGTCATGGGACTCAGCAGAGTCTCAGGATTTCAAAAGGGAGTCCTCTCATCCTTTTGATGCTTCAGGAGTCTTGGATGATGACATTAAATTGAAAGATGCATATTGGCCTGTCCCTGTTATCAATGAACACAACAGCTAAATCAAAGACATTTGTTGATAAGAATATTTTGTATATGGGATTTCAAAGCCGCCCATTGAACATAACCAAATGCTGGATTTGTCCAACTTCCCTTACATTAAAGATAAAGTGATCTATAATTTTGTCAGACATTTGCATCTTTCACCAGATAGACTGAGATTAATAACTCCATTAAGTAGATAGATGGATGAGTGTTCATCCATCTGTCTACCCACTTAACTGAATAAAATATTTGAAACTTCAACAAGAAATCTTTATTCCTCCCACAATGAGGGCATCAGAGAGTCTCCTAGACCTGCTAGCTAAAGTGATTTTTATTTGGACTAATCCTCTGTACTCATTTTCTAATTGCAAATACTGCAAAATGACAAGTTTTAAAGAAAACAAATGGTCCACTCCTCCATTGTTTCATGCTTTTAAGCACTTCTCAGATGCAAATTCTCGGTACGTACCAGGCAGCTGTACCCAAAAAAGTAGATAGAATGTACAGGGCCTTTACGGACAGATATTATTCATTAAAAAACCTTAAGACTGATTCTTCCACAGTTTTTCTAAGTACAAGTCAGTGCCAAATGAAAACAGTAAAACTAGCTTGTCTTGGCCAGTATGGTAAAAATGTTCAACATTTCTTGCTACCTGGGAATAAGGGCTCTTATAACATATCTAATATTGTATACATATCAGAAATTCATCCTTGGTCAGTTGCAAGACAATATGCAGTCTTTCACTGACAGTGACATTAAAGCAAAAATGTAAGAACTCCATTTTCTGGTAAGGTACGGGTACACATATAAAAGTGTGCTGACAATGTTGTGGATACAACCATTGGAAAAGCCTTAAAAGTACATTCATGGCTTATGGCTGAAGCTTATCCACAAGGCATAAATGGTCCAATTAACTGAATCCAGTTTGGGCAGTCCAGATGCTAAAAGTTTTATTGGATTTACAGAAAAAAGGAAAAATCAGAAATGCTGTCAAAAAGCTGTGCTCTGAGATCACTCATCAGTATTCTGTGAATTTTCCACCTAGCAAAAGACAGTATTACAGGAAGTAACATTTTGTGAGGCAAAAGTATTAACAAACCAAATCAGGTTTCGTCCACTTACTCCTCCCTAAATTCCTTTCAGAAGCCCCATCTGCAGTAATAACTGAGGAAATCTTGGAGACCACTGCCTGAATGTTATATGTTAAGTTGTCTGTCTCACCTTCATTCTTGCTGGTTGGGTTCGGAGCCGATCCTCGGCTCCGACTCGGCCATCTTCAAAAGCTCGAGAGCTGCATACTGGCTCGAGGCCACCCCATATCCCATGATGCATGGCACTAGATACCCAGATCTCATTTGCCGCTTCTGCTGTGAGGTTGTCTACTGGCTCAGGTCGTATATTTTCATTATTTAGTCATTTTTTGATAAAAATTGATAGTTTGTTAGTGTAGATTGTTTATACTAGTTAATCTTTAGATATATATATATATATATATATATATATATATATATATATATATATACTTGTAGTTTTCTTTCTTAATCTTCTCCTATCCCTTCAGAAAACTCGTTTTAGTTAGAGAGTCCCCCCCCCCTCTCTTTTCTGAAGTAGCCGTTTAAGTAAGAGGCTAACCTAATTTTTCTTAAAAAATAAATAAATAAATAAATAAATAAATAAATATATAGTTAGTATTTACTTAGTTTAGTCTATTTGTCGTTGTTAGACTATTGTGTGTATCATTGACTGTTTTTGGGTGTGGTAACTTTGTGTGTGTTATAGTTATTATACTCAAATTGTTATAGTTGTGCATGGTGATTGGTATTCCCTTCTTTAAGTATGTCCAAGGATACCAAGGTGTCCAGGTTCAAGAAGTGTGATTCATGCTGTCAGAAGATGTCTCTAACAGATGGTCACACTTCTTGTGTCTATTGTCTTGGCGCCATGCACCTGCAGGACTCTTGTTCGGTTTGCCATGCCTTCAGCCCAAGAGTCCTGCAGGAGCATAAAAATAAGTTAATCCTACATGGATTACTCAAACAGGATTCACCGGCAAAGACTCAGCCCGTGAAGGCCTCTAAGCCACCAAAATCTTCGGCTCCCAGTTCGGAGCCATTGATGGGTGAAGCTGTTCCTTCAGCCTCGGTCCCAGCCGGAACCGATTTACCTGCCTCCCAGTCTGTTCCGACTCTCCCCTCGGAGCCGACTGGGAGTTGAAAGAGATCTAGGTCTCCCTCCCTGGAGTCGATACGCTCCGCTCCGAGGTCTCCTCTGCTCCAATTGGAGCACATTCATCAGTCCCACTCTTCTCAGTCCTTAAGACTATCCGATCATGAAGTGAAGAGAGTGGTCAGTAGGCTGTTAAAATCGCAGGCCCTAGCAAAAATGTTGTCCAGCCCCCTCATCAGGTGTCGGCTCCGTCCATATCTGCAGTTATTCCTCCTCTGACTCCTTCCTTGAGCTTGGAGCCGGAGTTCTTTGGGGCTCGGGTCGTGGAACTATTGGCACCGATACCTTCTGCTTTGGTTCCGTCATCGGCTCCGATCACTTCTTTGGTACCATCCTTGGAAGGGTCTGGGAACCGAGACTCCCTCATCGGCTCTGAGGGGGCGAGTGGCATCAGACCCTTGTCTGACCCCGTTCTCCCTCTCGGAGCTTCGGCGCAGGTGAGCTCGGCTCCTACATTGGCTTTGGTGCCATCCCCCTCAGTGCGGAGGGGGATTCCGGTCTCTTCAGAACCGGAGCCTTCTCGGCATCTGAGCAGGGGCGCCTTTGAGGTCATGAGAAGTGTGCTGGCTCCTGAGTCAGCCCCACGATCATCCCCACTGGCTCCTCCCAATATGATGCCTGCATCTGCTTCTGGCCTCCTCCAGACCCCAAGCGTGGGGAACCAATGCTCCAGGGCACCCCCTTGGGTCTATCTTCCTCTTCCGAGGCCTCTCTTGATCATTCAGAGGAGCCATCTCATAAGAGGAAATGCAAGAGGAAGCATGTTGACTCCCCTGAGTCTGTCACATCAGATACCGACTTGGAGGATTCAGGAGGGTCCCCGAGATCCCCCTCTGAAGATGTCTCCTTTTCAGACATCCTTGAGATGCTTAGGCAGAGGGGAACTGGACTACCCTAAACCCCTCCGAGGATGAGTCGGTATTCCTGGATGCGTTTGGATCCCGACCTACCACCTCCTGGGTGTCTCCGCCTTTCGACCCACTCAGAAAGCTCAGAAAGCGTGGTCAGCTGCAGACACAGTGGAACCCACCCCCAGAAGGCCCGCTAAATTCATAACGGCACCACAGGGTAAACAGTTTTTGACCAAAGGTGTCCCTGTTGATGCCATGGTGGTAGTGGCGGCCACGAAGAAGGAGTTGGCTGTAACTTCTTCATCTGTCTATCCTCCTAACAAGGAGTCCAGGACGATGGACAGATATGGGAAGTGGATGTTCTCTTCAGCGACCTTTTCTATGAAGTCTCTGAATTACTTGTGCCACTTTACCCACCTTCAAAGGGATCTCCTTAAAAAGCTTGGAGATACCCTCCAAGATCCAGCAGCTGAGGGGGCCCGGACTAAGGCAGCCTCCCAGCTGGCAACTCTTAATTCAGTGGTGAACTCCTCCATGAGGCTCATTTCTTATGCAGCTGATGGTGCGAGTAGAGCCGCAGGCACAGGTGTTGCTCTAAGTAGACACGCTTGGATGCGGCTATGTAACTTTGCAGAACCTTTCAGAGCATCTTTCACCAACACCCCCTTTGATGGTTCCTCTCTTTTTGGATCTCAGGTGAAGGACACCCTTACCAGGTGTGAACAGGAAGGCAAGACTCTCTCTGCCGTGGGAGTCCATTTTTCCACTCCTTCCAGACTATATCCCAAGGGTCAGAAGAGCGGAAAGATGGGGTTCCAGAAATCTCAGGGAGCCTTGCCGGACACACGTGGTGAGTTCCCATCCAGGGGCAGAGGAGGGAACAATAATAGATGCCGCCCTCATGGCAGAGGGGGTCCGCAAAACCAGGGCAGCAGAGAATCCTTCTCTGAGAAGCCCTCCCACCATCCCTGAAGGGTTGCCCGACTGCTCACCTCCGGAGGCAGTCGAGGGAAGATTATCACTGTACCCAAGAGCCTGGCAAGACATAACACAAGACAAATGGGCACGGTCAGTTCTATCTGGAGGCTACAGAATACCCTTCATTCGCACTCTCGTAAAGTCATACAAGTCCCTTCCAGATGTTCCACCCAATCTAAGGGATCAAGCAGTACAAGAAATTTCAGAACTGCTAAGAAAAAGAGCCATCCAGCAAGTCCCAGCAGACCAGCAAGGATCCGGAATTTACTCAAGGTTCTTTTTGGTACCAAAAAAGACAGGGGACTGGAGACCCATTCTGGATCTCAGCAGACTGAACAGGTCTGTACAAAGAACCAAGTTTCGGATGGTCATGCTACAGTCCATTATGCCCTTTCTGGGTCAGGACAATTGGATGTGCTCTATAGATCTTCAGGATGCGTACTGCAAAATGATCCTCATTGCTCCTTACTGGCCTAGACAAATATGGTTCCCGTTCCTGCATCATCATCTTCTCGAGCAGCCTTGGACTCTGGACCCAGTTCCAGACCTTTTGATCCATCAGTCGGGTGGGCTGCACCAATCGCTGCAATCTCTCCAGCTCACTGCTTGGTTGCTCCACTTCCAACTTTAGCCAGGCTTCCAGATATCTCCCAGTCTGTGCGGGAAATTATTTTATCATCGCACAAGTCTACCACTAGAAAAACTTACGCTAGTAAGTGGAAACATTTTTCTTCCTGGGCAGAGACTAAGAATATAGACCCCTTTTCAGACCCTATACACCACATTTTGGATTTTCTTGCAGAACTCTTCCATTCTGGGTCCGCTTCCGCTACAATTAGAGTTCAGTTAGCTGCAATTTCAAATTGTCACATTGGACTATCGGGAAATAATATCATGTCGCATAAGCTGCGTAAAGCCTTTCTCAAAGGTACCACTCTGCTCAGGCCTCCAGTGAGAGATCCTCCTCCTCCATGGGATTTAAATTTGATTTTAGCTTCTCTAATATTGCCTCCCTTTGAACCTGCAGCTTCTTGTTCCCTGAAGTTTTTATCATGGAAAACTCTCTTTCTGGTAGCCATTACTTCAGCCAGAAGAGTTTCTCTCTAGTTAATGTCTTGGTGGATTCATGTGGGATTTGGTGGGGGTACAGCCTACAAGGGGACAGAGCTAGTTTATTGCATCACATGCAGAGGATATATCTACATTGCAAAGACCATTTGTATATCAGCATCTTGAAATGACCAAGCATATGCAGAAGCTAAGACAAAATCAGAAAACCCTTGTCTCACAGTATGTAAATGATTGCCCCCACTTGGCTAGCTATGGCTCCACCCCCAGGAAAATAAGGCAATAAGGAGGGTGCAGCTCAGTGATCATTGCAGAGAACATAGACAAAGAAACATTATTTTTTGCAATTGGGACCACTTGTGCACCTTAACACTTACTGAATTATTTCAGTTGCAAGCTTTGGAGAAAAGAGGTGGCCCTTTCCCAAGGTAGTGCTCTCTCAAAGTTAAATGACTGGCAACATTCATTAGCACAAAGTCTGATGTTTCAATCAACAACATTCTGCAGAGGACCCAAGAATTAGGCATCACCTTTGTAGAGAAGTGTCATTATCTCTTTCTAAAATGCTAGTCTTGGTGCCTTTTATTCCTAGGGTATTGAACAAAGTCAAGCGTGGCATTAAACTTAAATTTGGAAGCAGATTCCAAAACTGATGGATTTCTCCATTAAAGATGTTAGCCCTGTGTTCTCTGAAAATGCATAATAACTTTTAACAGTAGTCTGTCTTGGGGCCCTAAGGTTTCTTCATCGGTACCAGTAATTCAGTCAGGTCACAAAAAATACTTTGTGAAGAAGAGGTGGTATGCTGCACATAATTGCATGTACTGATGGTAAAACAGAAGTAGAGTCCGGAGAGTTTGTTGACTGTGAACCTGTCAACAATTCTGTCATCTTATAATATGTTGCTTTTTATGTGATAAGCACTTTTTAAAGGAAACAGATGGCCAGGAATACTAGCAGTTAGTTTTGGCCTTGATTTCTTAGGTTATGAATGGATAACTCTAGAACATTCCCACTGTTGTGAGGACTTTAGAAATGGGTAACATAATGAAGAAGATGAAAGTCAAATATTGTGCGCCAAGTTTCTGTCTCTGCTATCCATAAAAAATGGGTAGAGACACTTGACACCTGCTCATTTTTTTAATAATAGATGAGAATCTCCTGACAGTCTAATCTAACTTGGTCATACAAACAGCTTTCAGATGATGTAGTTCCTTGAGTCAAGAGGGCAGCACACACAATGGCTTCCAGAGTCTTGAGAGAGTACAATTTTGAAGCAGTGGATGAATGAGTACCTCATCCTTTTGAAGGAAAAAGGTTGATACTCCAGATTATTTGTCTTAACCAAAAAGGATAAAATAAAGCCTGGTATTATACCTGTCCTGTCTCAAATTATTTTTTAAAGTGAAGGGGTACAGGATGGAACTTTGAGGACTGTCATCTAGTAACCATTTGACATCTTGGAATCCACTTTTCTGAGATCTGAGAAAATCAAATAGCTGCAAATCTGGACTTGCATAGATAAAGTCTGAGATTTCCATTATTTAAAATATTCTATTTTCTCTGGTGTGTGTTTATCTCAGAGTTAGTGTGTGTGTGTGTGTGTGTGTGTGTGTGTGTATATATATATATATATATATATATATATATATATATATATATATATATATATACATATATGCTCAGGAGGTGCAAGGGCTTGCCCTGCAAAAACAAGTTCAAAAGAGAAGAGTCATGTTTGATAGTCACTCTTTTCCTGCATTTTTGGTCATTTTTTCTTTCAGTGTCATGGGACTCAGCAGAGTCTCAGGATTTCAAAAGAGTCCTCTCATCCTTTTGATGCTTCAGGAGTCTTGGATGATGACATTAAATTGAAAGATGCATATTGGCCTGTCCCTGTTATCAATGAACACAACAGCTAAATCAAAGACATTTGTTGATAAGAATATTTTGTATATGGGATTTCAAAGCCGCCCATTGAACATAACCAAATGCTGGATTTGTCCAACTTCCCTTACATTAAAGATAAAGTGATCTATAATTTTGTCAGACATTTGCATCTTTCACCAGATAGACTGAGATTAATAACTCCATTAAGTAGATAGATGGATGAGTGTTCATCCATCTGTCTACCCACTTAACTGAATAAAATATTTGAAACTTCAACAAGAAATCTTTATTCCTCCCACAATGAGGGCATCAGAGAGTCTCCTAGACCTGCTAGCTAAAGTGATTTTATTTGGACTAATCCTCTGTACTCATTTTCTAATTGCAAATACTGCAAAATGACAAGTTTTAAAGAAAACAAATGGTCCACCTCCATTGTTTCATGCTTTTAAGCACTTCTCAGATGCAAATTCTCGTGCATTACCAGGCAGCTGTACCCAAAAAAGTAGATAGAATGTACAGGGCCTTTACGGACAGATATTATTCATTAAAAAACCTTAAGACTGATTCTTCCACAGTTTTTCTAAGTACAAGTCAGTGCCAAATGAAAACAGTAAAACTAGCTTGTCTTGGCCAGTATGGTAAAAATGTTCAACATTTCTTGCTACCTGGGAATAAGGGCTCTTATAACATATCTAATATTGTATACATATCAGAAATTCATCCTTGGTCAGTTGCAAGACAATATGCAGTCTTTCACTGACAGTGACATTAAAGCAAAAATGTAAGAACTCCATTTTCTGGTAAGGTACGGGTACACATATAAAAGTGTGCTGACAATGTTGTGGATACAACCATTGGAAAAGCCTTAAAAGTACATTCATGGCTTATGGCTGAAGCTTATCCACAAGGCATAAATGGTCCAATTAACTGAATCCAGTTTGGGCAGTCCAGATGCTAAAAGTTTTATTGGATTTACAGAAAAAAGGAAAAATCAGAAATGCTGTCAAAAAGCTGTGCTCTGAGATCACTCATCAGTATTCTGTGAATTTTCCACCTAGCAAAAGACAGTATTACAGGAAGTAACATTTTGTGAGGCAAAAGTATTAACAAACCAAATCAGGTTTCGTCCACTTACTCCTCCCTAAATTCCTTTCAGAAGCCCCATCTGCAGTAATAACTGAGGAAATCTTGGAGACCACTGCCTGAATGTTATATGTTAAGTTGTCTGTCTCACCTTCATTCTTGCTGGTTGGGTTCGAGTCACCGACTCGCCATCTTCAAAAGCTCGAGCTGCATACTGGCTCGAGGCCACCCCATATCCCATGATGCATGGCACTAGATACCCAGATCTCATTTGCCGCTTCTGCTGTGAGGTTGTCTACTGGCTCAGGTCGTATATTTTCATTATTTAGTCATTTTTTGATAAAAATTGATAGTTTGTTAGTGTAGATTGTTTATACTAGTTAATCTTTAGATATATATATATATATATATATATATATATATATATATATATATATACTTGTAGTTTTCTTTCTTAATCTTCTCCTATCCCTTCAGAAAACTCGTTTTAGTTAGAGAGTCCCCCCCCCCCTCTCTTTTCTGAAGTAGCCGTTTAAGTTAGAGGCTAACCTAATTTTTCTTAAAAAAAAAAAATAAATAAATAAATAAATAAATATATAGTTAGTATTTACTTAGTTTAGTCTATTTGTCGTTGTTAGACTATTGTGTGTATCATTGACTGTTTTTGGGTGTGGTAACTTTGTGTGTGTTATAGTTATTATACTCAAATTGTTATAGTTGTGCATGGTGATTGGTATTCCCTTCTTTAAGTATGTCCAAGGATACCAAGGTGTCCAGGTTCAAGAAGTGTGATTCATGCTGTCAGAAGATGTCTCTAACAGATGGTCACACTTCTTGTGTCTATTGTCTTGGCCATGCACCTGCAGGACTCTTGTTCGGTTTGCCATGCCTTCAGCCCAAGAGTCCTGCAGGAGCATAAAAATAAGTTAATCCTACATGGATTACTCAAACAGGATTCACCGGCAAAGACTCAGCCCGTGAAGGCCTCTAAGCCACCAAAATCTTCGGCTCCCAGTTCGGAGCCATTGATGGGTGAAGCTGTTCCTTCAGCCTCGGTCCCAGCCGGAACCGATTTACCTGCCTCCCAGTCTGTTCCGACTCTCCCTCGGAGCCGACTGGGAGTTGAAAGAGATCTAGGTCTCCCTCCCTGGAGTCGATGCGCTCCGAGGTCTCCTCTGCTCCAATTGGAGCACATTCATCAGTCCCACTCTTCTCAGTCCTTAAGACTATCCGATCATGACGTGAAGAGAGTGGTCAGTAGGCTGTTAAAATCGCAGGCCCTAGCAAAAATGTTGTCCAGCCCCCTCATCAGGTGTCGGCTCCGTCCATATCTGCAGTTATTCCTCCTCCGACTCCTTCCTTGAGCTTGGAGCCGGAGTTCTTTGGGGCTCGGGTCGTGGAACTATTGGCACCGATACCTTCTGCTTTGGTTCCGTCATCGGCTCCGATCACTTCTTTGGTACCATCCTTGGAAGGGTCTGGGAACCGAGACTCCCTCATCGGCTCTGAGGGGGCGAGTGGCATCAGACCCTTGTCCGACCCCGTTCTCCCTCTCGGAGCTTCGGCGCAGGTGAGCTCGGCTCCTACATTGGCTTTGGTGCCATCCCCCTCAGTGCGGAGGGGGATTCCGGTCTCTTCAGAACCGGAGCCTTCTCGGCATCTGAGCAGGGGCGCCTTTGAGGTCATGAGAAGTGTGCTGGCTCCTGAGTCAGCCCCACGATCATCCCCACTGGCTCCTCCCAATATGATGCCTGCATCTGCTTCTGGCCTCCTCCAGACCCCAAGCGTGGGGAACCAATGCTCCAGGGCACCCCCTTGGGTCTATCTTCCTCTTCCGAGGCCTCTCTTGATCATTCAGAGGAGCCATCTCATAAGAGGAAATGCAAGAGGAAGCATGTTGACTCCCCTGAGTCTGTCACATCAGATACCGACTTGGAGGATTCAGAAGGGTCCCCGAGATCCCCCTCTGAAGATGTCTCCTTTTCAGACATCCTTGAGATGCTTAGGCAGAGGGGAACTGGACTACCCTAAACCCCTCCGAGGATGAGTCGGTATTCCTGGATACGTTTGGATCCCGACCTACCACCTCCTGGGTGTCTCCGCCTTTCGACCCACTCAGAAAGCTCAGAAAGCATGGTCAGCTGCAGACACAGTGGAACCCACCCCCAGAAGGCCCGCTAAATTCATAACGGCACCACAGGGTAAACAGTTTTTGACCAAAGGTGTCCCTGTTGATGCCATGGTGGTAGTGGCCACAAGAAGGAGTTGGCTGTAACTTCTTCATCTGTCTATCCTCCTAACAAGGAGTCCAGGACGATGGACAGATATGGGAAGTGGATGTTCTCTTCAGCGATCTTTTCTATGAAGTCTCTGAATTACTTGTGCCACTTTACCCACCTTCAAAGGGATCTCCTTAAAAAGCTTGGAGATACCCTCCAAGATCCAGCAGCTGAGGGGGCCCGGACTAAGGCAGCCTCCCAGCTGGCAACTCTTAATTCAGTGGTGAACTCCTCCATGAGGCTCATTTCTTATGCAGCTGATGGTGCGAGTAGAGCCGCAGGCACAGGTGTTGCTCTAAGTAGACACGCTTGGATGCGGCTATGTAACTTTGCAGAACCTTTCAGAGCATCTTTCACCAACACCCCCTTTGATGGTTCCTCTTTTTGGATCTCAGGTGAAGGACACCCTTACCAGGTGTGAACAGGAAGGCAAGACTCTCTCTGCCGTGGGAGTCCATTTTTCCACTCCTTCCTGACTATATCCCAAGGGTCAGAAGAGCGGAAAGATGGGGTTCCAGAAATCTCAGGGAGCCTTGCCGGACACACGTGGTGAGTTCCCATCCAGGGGCAGAGGAGGGAACAATAATAGATGCCGCCCTCATGGCAGAGGGGGTCCGCAAAACCAGGGCAGCAGAGAATCCTTCTCTGAGAAGCCCTCCCACCATCCCTGAAGGGTTGCCCGACTGCTCACCTCCGGAGGCAGTCGAGGGAAGATTATCACTGTACCCAAGAGCCTGGCAAGACATAACACAAGACAAATGGGCACGGTCAGTTCTATCTGGAGGCTACAGAATACCCTTCATTCGCACTCCCGTAAAGTCATACAAGTCCCTTCCAGATGTTCCACCCAATCTAAGGGATCAAGCAGTACAAGAAATTTCAGAACTGCTAAGAAAAGAGCCATCCAGCAAGTCCCAGCAGACCAGCAAGGATCCGGAATTTACTCAAGGTTCTTTTTGGTACCAAAAAAGACAGGGGACTGGAGACCCATTCTGGATCTCAGCAGACTGAACAGGTCTGTACAAAGAACCAAGTTTCGGATGGTCATGCTACAGTCCATTATGCCCTTTCTGGGTCAGGACAATTGGATGTGCTCTATAGATCTTCAGGACGCGTACTGCAAAATGATCCTCATTGCTCCTTACTGGCCTAGACAAATATGGTTCCCGTTCCTGCATCATCATCTTCTCGAGCAGCCTTGGACTCTGGACCCAGTTCCAGACCTTTTGATCCATCAGTCGGGTGGGCTGCACCAATCGCTGCAATCTCTCCAGCTCACTGCTTGGTTGCTCCACTTCCAACTTTAGCCAGGCTTCCAGATATCTCCCAGTCTGTGCGGGAAATTATTTTATCATCGCACAAGTCTACCACTAGAAAAACTTACGCTAGTAAGTGGAAACATTTTTCTTCCTGGGCAGAGACTAAGAATATAGACCCCTTTTCAGACCCTATACACCACATTTTGGATTTTCTTGCAGAACTCTTCCATTCTGGGTCCGCTTCCGCTACAATTAGAGTTCAGTTAGCTGCAATTTCAAATTGTCACATTGGACTATCGGGAAATAATATCATGTCGCATAAGCTGCGTAAAGCCTTTCTCAAAGGTACCACTCTGCTCAGGCCTCCAGTGAGAGATCCTCCTCCTCCATGGGATTTAAATTTGATTTTAGCTTCTCTAATATTGCCTCCCTTTGAACCTGCAGCTTCTTGTTCCCTGAAGTTTTTATCATGGAAAACTCTCTTTCTGGTAGCCATTACTTCAGCCAGAAGAGTTTCTGAACTGCAGGCTCTTTGTTCCCATCCTCCGTACCTAGTGTTCCACAATGATAGGGTTGCTCTCAGGACTAATCCTTCCTTCCTTCCTAAGGTCTCTTCAGAAAATAACTTGAATCAGTCCATAGACCTTCCTGTGTTTTTTCCCAACCATTCCAACAGGGTGGAATACAAATTGCATCAGTTAGATGTTCACAGGCAACTACTCTTTTATTTGCATAGAACGAAAGATATCAGGAAATCGGGCCAACTTTTCCTTTCTTATGCTGAGGGTAAACAAGGTTTTCCAGTCTCCAAAGTAACCTTGTCCAGGTGGTTAACTTCTATCATCACATTTATCTATCAACTGAGGAATAAATAATTACCTGTTAAACCAAAAGGTCACTCCACTAGAGCTTTAGCCACTTCTCTGGCTTTTCAGGCTAGGTTGCCCATGGAATCTATTTGTGCTGTGGCTACGTGGGCCAAACCACATACTTTCACTTTGCATTATAAGTTGGATTTGGTTTCCAGGAACAGAGCTGATTTTGGTTCCACTGTTCTGAAGAGTTTGTTCCGATGAGCCACCCAGGATTTTAGGTGCTAGGGACGCTGTCCCAACCAGCAAGAATGAAGGCGAGATAGACAACGTAACATAAAGAAGTTATGTACCTACCATAATGTTCCATGTTAGTTGTGTTCTTCTCGCCTTCTTTCTTGCGTCCCACCCTCCATCCCCCTATCCTTGTAGACTGAGAAGAATTCTTTATGGATGTTCTTCGTTCCACATTGCTGCAGTCCTTACTATTGGGTAGTCCGCTGTCCAGTCGGCCCGAATACCAGAGTATATGGCTGACGTCGGTCAGGGCGCATTAGACTGACGTCAGTACGTCAGGGTACTAATGCGCATGACCGACGTCATATCTTCAGTCTTTTTTGCCGCATGGTCCGATGCAGAAGCAGTTTTGCGAGTGCAGGTTGGCGTTCTGAAATATTTCCGAAGCCGGAGTTTCAGACCGAATCAGAGTTGGCTAAGTACCCGTTGGGAACATTTTGGTTTTTCTTGCCTCAGTATTTAACCGGATGTCAGAAAAAGTGAATAACTGTATTTCTTGTGGGAAACAGATACCTCATAGGGATTACCATACCTTGTGTATACCTTGTTTAGGGCCTGAGCACGACGTTGTTGGATGCCGCTCTTGTGCTAGGTTTAACAAACGCACTATTAAGAGGCGGTTAGACTGTGCCAGGTTAGTGTTTGGGAAGCGTTAATTATAAAATGCCGCCGGATGCTCCGACGCCGCTTCGGCCAAGCGCAAGGACAAAACAGCGAAGCCTAGGGTTGATGAACCGGCAGTCCCGGACGTCGGTTCTTTAGAAGGCTCAGTGGAGCCAGAGGTTTTGCCAGGAGTTTCTTTGGAGTCTCAGGCAGAGACTTTACTGTTACAGGATGTGCCTTCTCAGGAGGTAGGCCAGGCTGAGGGGGCTTCTCAGGTAACTGTTCTTCCCTCTCTTCCCAAGGTAGTTAGAGCCTCTCCTTCTGTTGCCAAAACTTCTTTGAGAGGTAGGCCAAGTTCAGTTTCAGTGGGGCTTCTCCTAGCATTTCAGGTTCTGTGCCTAAGAAACATATGCTTAAAATGGCAGAAGATTTGATTACTATGATTAGAGGTTCTATGCCCCTCCTGATAAGAGGCCTAGGGTGGAACCGAGTTTGATAGTTTTGAACAGTGTTCAGAGGCTTCTGAGTCTTCTGGAAGATTTGCAGGAGTATCCTCCTTATTCTGATTCTGATGTGGATGATTCCACTCCTACAGCTTCTCCTCCTGAGGATTTCTCATTTTCAGAGACTCTGCATTCCATGAGGGAGCACTTTAAATGGGAAGGCCAGGATTACTCTGATTCCAGGAAAAGGCTTAGGGTATTCTTGTTTTGCCCCAGCATAGGCCCTTAGCTATACCTCCTGTGTTGAATGTGGTGGAAGATGTTTTGCAGAGGCTTCCTGAACCCTGATTCTTTGCCTCCTGCTCCTGTTAAACCTGATAGGTACTATAGGGTGCCTGAAGCTCATAAGTATCTTTTAAGAGTCCTAGGGCAGACCGGAAACTGTTTCTCAGGGACCTAAAGGTGTTAAGGCCTCTGTGGTTAAAACCCTGTTCCCACTGATAAAGAGGCAAGGGCTTTGGATAGATGGGGAAAGAAAGTGTATACTTCTTCCACTTTAGCCATGAGGGCATTGAATTGTCAGTTTCACATGCTTAAATATCAAAATTATCTCCTTTCACAACTGAAATCTAAGGTGGATGCTTTGGCGGAAGGTATTGAGTGTAAAGAGTTGCTGGATTTAGTTCATGTGTCTGAACAAGTGGGTAAGCATTCTTTGCAATGTGGTTTTGATGCTGTACAGGCCTCCTCGAGGGTGGCTGCCACTAGTTCTGTTCTTCGCAGGCATGCCTGGTTGAGGGATCAGAATTTAGCTGAGCATGTTAAGACAAGGATTTTGGATGCTCCTTTACAGTCTGATGTGTTGTTTGGTTCGCCTGTGGAAGCAGTTTTAAAGAAAATGGAGGACAAAGCTAAGTCTATGCAAACTGTTAAAGATTTTTGCAGGTGCAGCCACCGAAGTTAGTAGAAATTGGCCTACTAAGGGATGGACATATCCTGCTTATGATTCCCAGTCTAGGGGTAGGTCTAGACGTGGTAGGGGCAGAGCTCAAGGTTCTTTTAGGCCTAGAACAGGGAGTTCACCTGCTCAGACTTCTGGTGAGGGCAGGGGTCAGTCCTTTCATAAACAGACCCAATGACCTGCCTTTTCAGCTGCCAGTAGATTCTCGTCTGGCAGCTCCTTTGGGAGGAAGACTGTCTCTTTTCAAAGGAAATTGGGATTTAATTACTCAAGAAAGATGGGTGTTGGATATCATTCACCACGGTTACAGGTTTTATTTCCATACATTGCCCCCTTTCAAAGGCATGCCAGATGTTCCTCCTCCACAAAGGAAAGAGGCTCACAAGCAAATTTCTCTGTTACTCCAACTAGGGGCCATTCAGCCAGTCCCTGTATCAGAAAGGGGCCTAGGATTTTATTCTCGCCTGTTCCTAGTACCAAAGAAGGGGAACACGTGGAGACCAATTTTGGATTTATCTATCCTCAACACTTATCTGGACATTCCCAAGTTCAAAATGTTGACGTTACAACAGCTTTTACCTCTGCTGGGCAAAGATCACTGGATGGTAACTTTAGATCTCAAGGAAGCTTACCTTCATGTGCCTATAAGACTAAGTTGCAGGAAGTATCTGCGTTTTGAGCTGGAAATTCTCATTATCAGTTCTCTGCATTGCCCTTTGGCTTATCTACTGCCCAGAGTATTCACA
Source organism: Protopterus annectens (assembly GCF_019279795.1). NCBI lineage: Eukaryota > Metazoa > Chordata > Ceratodontiformes > Protopteridae > Protopterus > Protopterus annectens. The sequence continues at coordinate 467,236,417 of NC_056750.1, forward strand.
AAGGTTCTGGCTCCAGTGATAGCTTACTTCAGGCTAAAAGGAATTCAAATCTATCCTTACTTGGACGACTGCCTGATTCTGGCTCAAGAAAAGGAAGACCTTCTACAGCATCTGGAATATGTTATAGCAGTGCTAAGATGCCTAGGGTATTCTGTGAACGAAATAAAGTCCAGTCTAGTACCCTCTCAAGACATGTGCTTTCTGGGTGTGAGACTGAATACAGCAGCCCAGATGGCCTTTTTAACCCCGGACAAACAAAAGAGTCTATCACTTTACTTCCATCAACTATCTCATCAGTCCGTGCTGACTGCAAGGACAGTCCTTCAAGCATTAGGGTTCATGGCATCTTGTATTCTGGTGCTTCCCAATGCCAAACTGCATATGAGGAAGCTACAATGGTATCTCAAAATGTATGGACACAGCACTGCCAGGATTTGGACACTGTCATTCAAATAATACCTTGCCTTCAAAAAGAATTTTTGTGGTGGGCTCAGGAATGTCACCTAAACAAGGGACTCTCTGTGACCCGGCCAGAGGCGAGTCAGATTTTAACGACAGATGCCTCGGACATTGCTTGGGGAGCTCATCTAAATGGAAAGTGGATACAAGACAAGTGGCCTGCCAGACTACAGCATCTACATATCAACATGAAGGAGATGTTAGCAGTCCAGTTTGCATTAATGGCTTTCAAGGAGTTACTTCTTCCAGGGCAGGTGTTGATTCTAACAGACAACACAACTGTCATGTGGTACATCAACAAGCAAGGGGAACACATTCTTATCCTCTATGCAGGCAAGCAATGATTTTATGGGAGACTGCTAAGCTTGCAACTAACTCTTCAGGCAAGGTTTCTGCCGGGAGCACAGAACTCCTTAGCAGATGTGTTAAGCAGACAAATCATGGATCCCCACGAGTGGAGACTGGATCTTCATGTATTTCAGAAATTGACAGTGTCATGGGGAACTCCAGACATAGATCTGTTCGCTTCTCCACTAAACCACCAGCTGCCAAAGTTTTGCACAAAGGGGTTTCATCACACAGCTTGGAAAGTGGATGCTTTGTCTTTCAGTTGGAAAAACCTTCATGTGTATGCCTTTCCACCTCTGCCTCTTCTTCCAAAGGTGCTATTAAAAGTCAGACAAGACAAGCCAAGGATGATTTTGATAGCTCCAGATTGGCCTCGCAACACTGGTACCCACTACTAAGGAGTCTGGTAAGGAAGCCTCCATGGCCTTTACCTTTGATTCCTCATCTGTTATCTCAGAAGGACGGTCATCTGCTCAATGTCAAGCTTCACTCTCTTCATCTAACAGCCTGGCATATTCTGTGTTGAAACACAGCAGGTCTCAACTTCCTCAACAAGTTTTAAATGTGATTATGGAAGCTATAAGACCTAGTACAAGCAAAGTGTAGAAAAATGGAAGAGAATTTTATTTTGGAGTACAGCAAAGAATTTGGAGATTTCTGAGCCTAATTTGAGTGTGGCTCTTCAATATCTTACTGAGTTATTGGACAAAGGTTTGTCCTTCTCTTCCATTAAGATTCATGCTGCAGCAATTTCAGCTCACTATGATTGTGACCCACCATTGTTTTCATCCTTTGTTCAAGCAGTTTCTTAGAGGGCAAAGAATATAAGACCCCCAAGAGCTCCTACTCCTGCTTGGGATCTCAATTTTGTGTTGGAAAAACTTACTCTACAACCTTTTGGCCATGGCTACTGCTGAATTGAAATACTTGTCATGGAAGACTGCTTTTCTGTTGGCTATTACTTCTGCAAGAAGGGTGTCTGAGTTGCAGGCCCTTATGGCAGTAGAGCCCTTTTGATTTTCCATAAGGATAGGGTATCATTACGTACTAATCCTTCCTTTATGCCTAAGGTGGTTTCTAGTGTGGCTTTAAACCAAACTATTCATTTGCCTACTTTTTTATGCAGACCCCCAAAATAAAGGGGAAAAGATTTTGCACACTTTAGATGTACACAGGCAATTGCGTTATTATTTAAGCAGGACTAAGGATTTTAGGCAGTCTCAGCAGTTGTTTGTTTCTTTTGCTTTGAGTTCAGGGCAAGCCTGTGTCAAAACAAACTATTTCTAGGTGGATTGGGTTTTGCATTGCATTTTGTTATTCCCATCATGGCAAGGAGATTCCAGCTGGGATTAGGCCTCATTCCACTAGGGCTACTGCCACTTCAACAGCATTTCTAAGGGGTGGCAACTAAGGATATTTTGGAGGCAGCTACTTGGAGTTCAGTGCATACTTTCTCTAAGCATTATCACCTTCCTATCTACTCTAAGTCTAGGGCTGGTTTTGCCACAGCTGTTTTGCAAGGCATGTTGTCAGCTCCTACTTCTTTATGATTTGCCAGCCTCCCTTACCTCTGCTTTGGGATTCTACCCAATAGTAAGGACTGCAGCAATGTGGAACGAAGAACATAGTACAGTTTTGTACCTACCATAAATGTAGATGTTCGAGGATCCACATTGCTGCAGTCCAATTTACCCTCCCTCCTTCCCCTCTGTGTTTAGGGGTGGTTGTGTAGGTGAGGTTATATGCTGATTTTTTTGTATATATTTTTGTATATATTGTACATATTTTTGGTGCAGGTATTTTGGGCCTTGTCTTTTTAGGGTCTTCTGACATCTGGGGCAAGAAAAGACTGAAGATATGACGTCGGTCATGCGCATTAGTACCCTGACGTACTGACGTCAGTCTAATGCGCCCTGACCGACGTCAGCCATATACTCTGGTATTTGGGCCGACTGGACAGCGGACTACCCAATAGTAAGGACTGCAGCAATGTGGATCCTCGAACATCTACATTTATGGTAGGTACAAAACTGTACTTTTTTGTTCGCTGGCTGAGTCTTCTTTGGCTATTCCTTTCTGTCTAGTAGCCTCTCTGGAAGTTTTATATATCCCAGGATAGGATCCTTTCCTTTATTATGTCTGCAGTTTGTCTTACCAAACGAGATCTGGGTATCTAGTGCCAGGCATCATGGGATATGGGGTGGCCTCGAGCCAGTATGCAGCTCTCGAGCTTTTGAAGATGGCCGAGTCGGAGCCGAGGATCGGCTCCGAACCCAACCAGCAAGAAAGAAGGCGAGAAGAAGACAACTAAAAAGGAACGTTATGGTAGGTACATAACTTCTTTTTTTAATCCAACAAAACCCATCCCCACAGAACTGGTTTTCAGTTTTACCTGCAGACATGTTCGTTATACTGACTGTTTCAGGTTGCTACATGCAATTTGCAATTTGCAAATAGTACTGTTTCTCCTTTACACTTTGAATTATTTTACAATGCCCCTTCCTGAAGAAGAGAATACATTGGGTAAAATACTTAACCATGATAGGTGGTTCAGTGGCATGTTGCCTCACAACAAGAGGTTCTCTGGTTCAGTTGTTGGCTGTAGTACCTTGTGTGTGGAGTTTGCATGTCCTCCCTGTGTTTGCTTGGGCTTTTTCTAGGTGCTTCAGTTTCCTTCCACATTCCAGTCCGTGAATCTTCTCTTTCTCAGGCCACATTATTTATCTTCTCTTTCTCAGGCCACATTATTTAATCTTGTTACCTGCTTATACCAGCCCCCCCCCCCCACCTAGCTAGTGAATTGGGGCATGTGGGAGGCAGTTTGGTAAGGGAGTTGCTATGACCACAAAAAGAAGATAATGGCTTTATTCATTGTTGGCTATATTCCTTTGTGTGTGCTGACACTGAATTTAAGGCATGACTGAGCAATGAGGCAAGTTTACTTGGATTAGTTCCATCCCAGACAGAAGGGCTGATAGACTCTTAGTCCCACCCACTCGCTCCACTCTGCTGCCATTCTCTGCCCTGATTTTCACCAAAACAAGAACAAGTAACTCAGCCCTGCACTCATGTTATCTCCTGCCCCTGCTTAGAAAGGTGAGCAGGCTGAATCTCATCATTACTTACCTGTCCTCTACCATCACCAGTCAGCAGCCATGATACTACTCATATTTGGGTCACTTCAGTTGTAGTCAGGATTTTATTCATCTACACCAGTAGAGATGGCTTCTCCTCCTTCAGAGGTGCATAGTAAGGCTTCATGCAAGATGAGGCTTGTGGATTTTCTTACAGAATCCTCCACAGCTAATTTGAATGATGAGGAGGACACTGACTGTTTTGTATCCCTTCTGGTGATCGCATATTTGGTGAAATGCTGGACAATATGTATCAGAGGAGAGAGGTTGGCCTCTCCTGTACAGTGGATGCTACGGAAGGCATTCTGGTCTACCCAAAGGCTTCTTGGCTGTTTCCCATTGATTAGCATTATTAATGCTCCCAGTAATGCTGCCTGAGCAAACATAGGTTTAGAACCCCCTTTCTAAAAAATGGACAGTGTCTTATACCTTCTTAGAGAATGGAGTTTCTGATCAGACACTCTGAGGTTGTATACATAGTTTCACTGCCTGTTCTAAAGAAGGCTTCTCCACTCAAGTCTTGCAGTCAACCCCTTAGATAAGGAAACTAGAACATTTTCCTTGAGGGGTGTGTAATTACCTATCCCACATGGAGGAGTTTCAGAGGGATGTGTCTGATGAAATGCGCCAAACCACCAACTAGTTGTGTGAAGGATTAGTTAAAGAAAGGATTATGATCCAACCAACAGTGTTATTTATGATAGTTAACCTCATGATGTGTCTAGTTCATCACACTGCTGAAAGTTCAGCTAAGGACACACACACACACACACACACACACACACACACACACACACACACACACACACACACACACACACACACACACACACACACACACAATGTAGTCTGGCTGTTCTACAGCAACCATGCCTTTGATTGCCCAAAGCTGGCAAGGATGGCAGCTAACCCAGTCAACAAAGGAAGAATGAATGAATGAATAAATAAAAAAATAAAAATTTACCTTTATGGATGCCTTATTCCAGGGAATATTTTAGTTAAGGCTAGAATTAAAGGCACACTTGGAGACAATGTAAAAAAGAGAGTAAGGTTTGCTGCTGTTTTGGGTTAAATTTAAATCTCCTCAATGGATTTTGTTTTCTAAAACACAGAAGAACCCTTGCCAGATTTGGTTTCAGTCTGGACAACAACAAAACAAACAGCAGTCTGCAAGAATCTTCACAACCAATGTAATTTCCAAGGAATGCATGGGCTGTAGGGTAAGGGCTCACAGCTGTTGTTGAACAGCTGTTACAAGTGGCCCACAGGAGCCCTAAGGCCTTGCCTGACTGTGCTACTTTGGATGTTGTTGGAGATTTTTTTGTCTCTCTAGGTGTTAGTATGGAAAGGAGTTACCATGGATAGATGAGTGAGGACAGTTATATTGGGTACTTTAAACTAGCCTTCCTTTCCACCTCAGTTTTCTCATTCTTCCCATTTCCCCATACTGCTGTATGCTATACCTCATGAGAAGAGGACTGCAAAAGTAGAAGTCCTATGCCTTTTAAATGAAAGAGCTCCCAAGGATGCCATCAGACCAAAGAAGGTCTGGATGCTACTTTAAGTTTCTTAATGTTACTTATACCTTTATTGTCATAGATATAAAGGACCTTGCACAAGTCTTGTATCGCAGTGGCCTAAACTTATTTTATCTGCAAAGGTATTTCTCACATGGCCTCAGCACAATTAGTCCTTCCGTGTCTATCAGGAAGAGACTTGATGTGTTCTTTGGAGCTGTAGAACGTATATGTATGCATAAGCACAAAAAACTCTGAAACTCACACACTCCTAAAACAAAAAATGTGGCTGAAGAGAGGATCAACAGCAGACCAACAGCATAAAACTTTTAGAGTTTAATACTAAACTCATAATCAGAAACCTGAAATGCAATTAATAAAATCACTTTCCAACATAAACCATCAAAAAACTAAGAAAACAATAAGTGCATTTGTCTTGGATAAAATGAAGACTTCTTTAGATATCACAACTATAGTATCCTGAGTTTTGAAAGACCGCAAGTAGAGCATGTGATCAGCAGTCAATCTCGTCAACTTAAAATGACAGAAATTGTTAAAGCCATAAGGTCACCTCCAACCTTTTACTAAAACTGGTGTACTAGTACAAAAATCATCTTAATAAAGACTTTAATTTTAAAAGACTAGAAATAGAAATATTTTCAGTAATTCCTGGCCATCCATCTGCCTGAAAAGTAAGTTGCCAATAGACTTCCCATCTTTTGATGCAGCAGGTATGGACCAACCTTGAAATTTTGATATATGCATATGGATGTCATAGAGGTGTTCATACACCCTTTACCTTAACATCTGTTTGGTTTTTCCAATGTAAAAACAGCTGCAAACCTGATATAATGCAGCATAAACCACCCCTGTGCTATTACAGTTAAATTTTCCTTTTATGGCAACATGTTTATTCCTAATATAATAATCTTGTCCCATATGAATCCATTACAAAGGGGGCAGTGCCTACATTTCTTCATCTGATTGGCAGTAAAACCAATGGATTAAGTGTGTGTGTGCGTGATACCATCTCCAGAATGTTTTTTTTAAGTTTTTCTCCTTCCTAAAAAAAATGTGTGGTCTGTCAGCAAAACACTGCTGAAATTTTCTCTCCTCTCAATATCTCCCAGTTCTTATTCAAGACTGAAGTTGGTTATAAAGGAGCATAAAAACCCTGTCACATTCCTTGGCTTTTCCTTTGTTGAAACTAGCCTGTTTTCTTCCTGGACTATATTAAGAATAGGAGCATAAAGGTTATTTTTTTCTCTTTGCAATGGCCTCCTCGTTTATTTCAGCTACAAAGGATGTAGGGTAGCCTCTTCTTTGAAACATAGTTTCCATCACTTTGCATTCCTCTAAAAAGTGACATTCTTTGGTGACCATTCTTGCCACTCTGACAAATTGGGCCTTCACTACTGATTTTTTCTGTGTCAGGGGGTGTGCACTAGAGAAGTGGATGAATGTGTTGGAGTATGTAGGTTTGCGAAAGATGATGTTACCAAACAAGGTTAGCATTACAACCCTTTGGATTGTCTGCCTCACAGACAATCAGAGAGGTTGAAACAGAAGAATGGAGCCAACCAATGGAGAGGGAGTGAAGATTATCCACCTACATATCAGAACCAGGGGCACATTCTTTTTTTAATACCTTTGTTGAATAATCACTTGTGATATAGGTATAACTACATTTTTAATCCAACCCTATTAAGTTCACATTTACAAACATTATACATCACATATGTTGTTCTCTACAATATAATCAAACCAACATTATATAAATTGTGCATTTCGTGCCTTCTCTTAAACCTCATTCCTCCTCCAAAACATTTTTCTCTGTATATTGTTCCTACAATTTCCATTTTTTAATGTAATTTACTCCTACCCTTTTCCAAAGATCCCACTTCCTTTTCTTTTATCTCTTTTACAATATTCACTCCTTTAAGTATTGTTGGTTTAGACTTTGATTTCCATTTTCTAGTCACTTCTGTTTTGGCAGCCACCAGAATTAAACTTAAGGTATGCCTAGGTAATTCAGGTCCTGTGTCCTAGCTCAAAGAAATCATTTGCTCAGTTACATTCATATATTCACCCAGTATTCCTGACAGAGTAATCTGTAGGGAATTTTTAAAGTCTGTCAGCTCATTACATTCTGAGAACAAATGCTCCCAGGTACCTTTTTCTTCCTCATTACATCTTCAACATCTGCCAAATATATCTGAGGAAAAAAAAATGCTAAATCTTCAACATTTTTTTTTCATAACTGGGAGCCATATGTATGTCCTCCCATTGTTTCTTTGTGAATTCCTTATCTAACCTCTCTTCCCAATCTTTTCTGACCTCCTCTGATTAACTCTTACAGTTATTGTGCAATATTTTGTATGCCCTAATAATTATTCCTTTTTAACGGCATCTTCTGTTCTAGATTCAACTAAATACTCAACCAGTACAGGTCTTTCATTTAGTATTCTCCAATTCCTTTGTGTTTGTCTATACTCTAATATCATCCCTAATAGGGAAGTCAGTCTCAAGCCTGCAGTCCAAATGTCTTCTTTGCCTCTTCCCATTCTGTTACCTTATGAAGACAGCTGAATATAGCAACTTGAATCGAATAAATTTGTTTCTCTTCTTCTTGTTGTACAATGAATAATCATTTTCTACAAACACTCAACTGTCTCCAACTTTTAATACTTTGACCTTTTTCTACAGTATTATCAAAATCAGCTCTTTCTGCTAATAGTGTTACATTTTTACAAATACAGGTCTTGGCTTCTTTCTCATGACCAGATTTGGAGCATACACATTGTGTGCCTTTTTGCCTTCATAAAATTAATTACAGTTTATTCCTTCTAGTTTCTCTGGTACAGCAGAAAATCTCAAACTTTCTCTATGTGCCCCATCTCTTAGTTTTACCATTTTTGAAACATCTCTTCTTGAATAGTATCATACTCAGCCCACCATTTTTTCATTTCATCCTCTTAGTTTTGCAGTTTTATCAGCTCATCTGAACATCTGTTTAAAGCATCTTCCATTTTTCCAACCGTTTGTTATTTGAGTTGATATACTCCTTCAGATTTTCATTTATTTTGATCATAGCTTGAAATACTTTTTGTTGAACAATTGCTTTTCTTTGCTGGCATCCAGGTGGTGTGCTTACTAGTCAGTAACTGAATTTACTGATAGTGACAGAGTTCTCCCTTTGCTTGTTTTTCTTTTTTTTTGTTTAGAGAGAGAGGCTGAAGTTTAAGCTGTTTGTTAATGTGTGTGTATGCCTCCCAACCTGCAATCATCAGAAATCTGGACAAAGGCTCTTGAAAAGTAGGAACACTTAAAAAAAAATCGGTACTTCTATTTAGCATAAAGTCACATACTTGACATAATAGCTCCTCCCACTACAGCTAGCATTGTGGGATACCACGACCCAGAAAACAAAAACAAACAACAGAAGAGTTTAAAAAAAAGTGACAAAAAAAAATGCAATGTAAAAAAAAAAAAAAAAAAATATCATGTTTTATTCAGATTGTTTTTACTAGTCACTCATACTAAAAAGCTAGACTTTATAAAAAATACATAGTAAATAATAAGGGTATCTGAAAAAAATTAAAGTAGGTATTCAGAAATGAATGTATCAACCAGCATGTATCTGAGAGGTACATGGACAGACAATAGTCATGGAGGCAAAGAAAGAAATCTTAGCCACTAAATGAACAAAACAACCTGCAGGTCACCATGATTCAGCAGTTTTGGCTACCCGAGCAAAGTTACGTGCAGATGACACATTCTTAGTCTCTCTTTACTAGCATGTTAAAAGCCAGTGTGAAAAAAATAAGGTAAAATTAATGTTATATTCTGTCTTGCTCAACAATCTTAAGTAATCCAGTAACAGTTTCATGTGGCAGCCCCATTATTTTTTGCTGAATATTTATTTATAATTTCACCATATAATAAATAGTTGTCTTTGCCATTAAGACTTGATATTTGCTTATCATTAAATGCTCACTGCACTCAGCATACACCACTGACACTCCATCCCCATTTCCATCTTCTTAGTATCACTTTGTGTTATTGTGCCTCATAGCCAACATTCCTACAACATGCCAACAAATTTAAAAATAATTTCACTAAAGAACTTTATTTACATTATGTACTCTGCTTGGCCATGCAAATTTCTAGTTCCTTTAAGACTTGTTTTCACACACTACAGTGCATGAATATATTGCAACTTCTTCACCAGCAAGTAACTGCTGTGACCTCAGTGCTGCATGCATTTACCTGGATCATTGGGCTGGGATCCCATTAAGGCTTCAGGCTTCACTATCTCTTTATTTTATTGTTTTTTTTTTTATTATTTTTTATTTTGCTTGTCATTTACTCACTTTGAGTTAGGTATACTGCAATAGAATCAGCTGTTGCGCGTCTCAAGCACATTATCACTTCCAACATTCGGGCCATGGAAACAAGCTGATGGTGTAATTGCTGGTGAGAGAAAGCAATGTAAATAAATCTAGATTTAAAGTGGCTGCTCAGAATTTTGTGACACACTGTCACTTTCTTTGCAAATTCAGTGTTTTCCAACAAATTCATGCAGTTGAGAGGTATGTGTTCGTCCATCTTGGAAAGTCCAGGGGCACATTCTTGTTGAGGCCTCCACTATGAGATCTCCTTAGGACTTTGCTTTAGAAATTTTGACTCAAGCCCCCTCCAAGCCTGCTAGTACAAAATTCCTTAACTGGAAGTCACTTTTAATGATAACTATTACTTCCTCTTGAATGATTTCTGAACTTCATGCTGTTTCTGATGAACCTTATCTTTTTCACATAGGTTTTCTTATAGAACAAGTCGTACTTCTATTCCTAATGTTGCAACTGAGACAAATTTAAACAAGTATGTAACATCTGTCTGTGTTCTTTTTAGCTTATCCTAACCATGAGGAGTACTTGTTAAACTGTGTGGATGTTCACTGCCAACAGATGTATTATGTGGAGAGAACCAAACCCATATATAAGGATGCCCAGATGTTTATTACATTTTTCTGCAAACATCTGGGCCATGTAGATTGTAGTCTTACGCTGTTTGATTTTATAATTTTGTTTTATGTAAAATATGGCTAGCCATTTGTATTTTATCATGATTTAGAAACCATTGTATTTTTTTTTCAGAAATGCAGCCCTAGATGATATATCTGCAGTGAGTACATGGTCTGGGTATTTCCTAAATACCATTGTAAAGCATTGCATTCTGGATCGCCTTTCCACATCTGGACATGCTTTGGTGACTAATTTTATCAAGGATGTATTCTTCTAGAGGTCCACTCAGTATGAAGAGCTTGCTACTTAATCCTACTAGTCATTGAGAAAGGTTCACTCTCATTAGATATGTACATTCCATTATACTGGACCTGTAAGTGTGGGTCCATTCTTATTAATTATGGCAGCTACTATACCCTGCCTTGATTTAAAAGATATGTTGTGTCTTACCAACCCTTTTCTTTATCATGAATGACATAATGTTTTGAGAAGATGAATAGTGTGTTGCATTATGGAATAGGGGGAGATACTTAGCAAACTTAGAGTATCTGGATTGTAGAGCAGTTCTAATGTCTACAGTATTAGCCCTCCAAATTACCCAAGATGGATCTACTTGTAGAGCTTTAGAATTAAGTGAAAATACATAACATCCATCATACTTCTCAACTTATTAGTACAAAAAAATCAGGACGAAGCCAAAAATAATTGGGAGATAAAGACACAAAAAGAGGGCTAGATTTTAAATGTCGCTCTTACAAACTTAGAAAGCTGCTAGAATAACAGGATATGTGTTAGCATGCATTTTTTGAAGGATATGATGTCCAAAACTCAAATATATGTCAATTTAGTGACTTCATTTCTCAGTGATTTGCCAGAAAGCCACACATTTAATGAGGGAAAGTCCAAAAAATTAAGGCTTTAATCTGGACATTCTGCAAAAATATGGACAAATGAGAGGTATGACACCCATAGCTTCAAGGAGAGAGATCACATGACAGTAAATTTACTGTCCCTCCATTTCCCTGTTGCTGATTACAAAATATTACTCCTCTTTACAGCTACACACAAAAACTCTAAGAAGTTAATAGTATTGTTACTGCTACTGTTACGGGTAGTGATTTCATCAACTACCTTACTTGCTAGTAAGATTGTTTAGTTCTTATTATTTGTTATTATATGTCATAGAAACCATTTTGGTATTTGTAGCAAGTTAGCTGTCTTTCATATTAGATAATAATATTATTTTGTTACAGATAAGCATGAGTATTTTGAATATTCTGCAGTAGTTTTGGTTGCTGTTTGAGTTATGTTTCTTTTATTTGTACATTGGATAAACAAAAGCATGCTTTCTTACCATCGCATATTTAGTTATTATTTGATTACATATTAGAAATCTTTATTTGTTATTATTGGTAAGAAAAAATATATTTGAACATAGCTGTTGGTATTAAGCAGATAAGTACATGATTTTATTTGGTCGCATACACTTAAGGTTTAACATTGCCTTAGTAACAGCTATTTGCCTACTACAAAACACATCCCTGTGGGGAATTTTGGCTCAAAGAACTGAAGAGAATGCAGAACAACTTAAAATACATATACAAGCCGCTTGCTGTCTACCTTAAAACTTAAGTAACTGTGAGGTCTGTAATGGTTCATCACATGGAACATGACACTTTTTGCTGAAATATTTGATGGGAAAATGGAACACAAGGTGGACAAACCTAAGTGCTATGAGTACTACTAGAGTGACCAGTTCTTGAAGTAAGTAACTTAAGCAACTCTACTTAATTTTCAGTCTGATATTATCATTTTCATTTGTTCATACGTTAGGACTAGGCTAACTGCCCTTGTGCGCCATTTTAAGTCTAGCCAATTACCTTATGCAAGTATCAAACCCTGCACCTTGTGCCTGTAAGGTGAGCACCTTAACCATTATGCTAACCTCCCACCTCCTCAACTGATAAGTTTGGATCCAAGACTTGGATTCAACTCAGCCGCTTCTACCAGATCATTCGATCTTAGAACTCTTGAGTGCCTCCCTTTACCCATAATGCCCCACCAACCTAACATACCTCAGATCTCGTTTGCAGCCATTAAGTATCAGATGTGAATTTCTAGCTGTTGACCATTTTTTTGGGTGGTCTTTAAACTTTTCCTTTTTAGCTGGTGTTTGTGAGTTAATTACTTTTAATGTATTTTCTTCTTCATCCCTCCATATTTTAGTGTCTTAACTAATTTTCTTTTTCCTTTTATTGTCAGTTACTGTGTTTTGATCATTCTCTTACTACCATTGCTGGTATCCGTTTGTACTCTTCTAGAGTACTTTGTCTACTACTGATGGTAGCATTTTCCTTTCCTCCTCTTCTTTAAACAAACAAACAAAAACAATTATTTTCTGTTAAAATGTCTACTTCAGATCTAAAGAATGCTTGCTCTTCAACTCTGATAGTTCTCCTGAGCTGATTGACACTGAGTGTTTTGGAACCAGAGGACTCTTAGAGCTGAAGCATCAGCACCGGAGCCAGGGGCTTGGGGTCAACTCTAAAGGTTTCAGAGCTGTCTCTCCCCTCTGAGTCTTGGTGCTAGATAGGTTAGGTCCAACTCCCTCGTTGAGTGGAGCATGGATGGGGTTGCAGCAGCGGATGATCCAGAGATTCCAGCTTCAGAGCTGTTGACTTCTGTTTCTCCTAGGTGTTCTGTTTTTGAGGTTGTGGAGAGGGTTTTCTCTATGACTAGAGAGCACAGATCCCTGCCCCCTTCATATCAGACAATCCTACCTCATACTGTTCTGTGTTCTAAGCCTTGATCATCTCTTCCACTGGGACTGCCAACCTGAGCAAGCCCCCAGCCAGTCCATCAGGACACTGTTATCTCTTCCAGCACTTCACCAGTACACCCCACTGACGAAGTCCCTCGAAAGAGGACTTGCAAAAGGAGGCACTTAGATTCCCCTGCAGGAATCTCTCACAGAGGACACTGATTTTGATAAAGGGAAGGGGGTACCCCAGATCCCCACCTGACGACATTGTCTTTGGAGACATCCTGGAGCTCTTGAAACAAAATGGAGGTTGGTCTTCCGATACCCCTCCCAGGAGGAATCAGTGTTCCTGTAGACTTTCAGATCTGGCCTGTCTACTTCTTGGATGCCCCCCCCCCCCAGCTGATGAGCTTATTGACTTTGTCTCTCAGTGGACATGGAAAGAACCGGACACTGTTGGACCAATACCTAAAATACTGGATAAAATGATTACCCCCCCTAAAGACCATGCACACTGAAGCAAGGGAGTACCTGTTGATGCCATGGCTGTTCCTGCAGCTACACAAAAGGAACTAGCAGAACAGAGCTGTTCTGTCCATCTCCCTAATAGAGAGGCTAGGGCATTGGACAGATTTGGAAAGCATGTTTTACTTCAGTGATCTTTGCCCTTAGCTCTCTGAATTACTTGGCACATTTTACGAGACTGCAAAGAGATTTGATAAAGGAGCTTACCAAATCTCTTTCAGGGTCCATGTCCTCCGAGGATGAGAAAAGAATCTCCTTGCAGCTGGCCACCCTCCAGTCTGTCTCAAATGGGTCTATATTATATGCGCGAAAGCTTAGGTTGTCGAATACGACATGATTGACACCTATTCAGCGAACGCACAAGTTATCGAAACCTCAAAACGCGGAAATACAGATGACTGAATTGTTTTGTTTGGCCAACACTGTTCCACCCAGTGACGAAAATAAAACATACTTCTCACTACACCGCTCGCTACATACTATCCACCAAAACAAAATAAATAAGCCACATACATACACTAACCTAAACCGTACTTCTAACCCTACACTAACCCTTACATACATTACTATCTATGCACTTACCTTAACCCACACCCTAACCCTAAGGTCCGTAACTATCGCACACTTACCTTAATAAGCTATACCCAAACAAAATAAATAATCCACACACATACACTTAACAAAACCCTACTTCTAACCCTTACATACATTATTATCTATGCACTTACCTTAACCCGCACCCTAACCCTAAAGTCCGTAACTATCACACACTTATCTTACAGAGCTATACCGCAGAAGGGCTGACTATGCCGAATCGGGATTTTGAATTTCGTGGTTTCCGGCATTCGGTGTATGCGTGGTTCGCTTAATAGGTGTCGATCATGCCATATTCGACAACCTAAGCATTCGCACTTGTGATATAGACCCGTCTCAAATATGTCCATGAGGTTGATCTCTCATGTTGTAGAAAGTACCTCATGAGAAGCAGGTTCAGGCATAGCCATCAGGAGACATTCCTGGATGTGATTATGTGATTTTGTGGAACCATTTAAGTCTGTTCATCAGTGCATCCTTTGATGGATTTTTTTCTGTTTGGCCCCAAGGTTAAGGACACACTCTCCAGCTGTGAGTAGGACGGAAAGACCATGTCTGCCATGGGTGGACATTTTTCTGTCCCTCAAAGGACCTTCTCTAGGAACCATTAAGGTGGCATTAATATGCAATTTAAGAAGTCACAGGGTCCTTTTGAGGATTCACGTGGAGATAGTTTCCCCAGGGATAGAGGGGGGAACTCAGCTGGAAGACACTGTCCTTGCAGGTGAAAGGGTTCGCAGAACCAGTGCTCTAGAAATTCTTTCTCAGATAGGCCCTATCAATGCTCCTGAAGGGAGGCCTGACTGTCCCTCTCTGGAGGCAGTTGCGGTCATTTATCCCTGTACCAGAGAGCCTGGCTATCTATCACAAAAGATTCATGGCTGCCAAGGATTATACCTAGAGGTTATACAATACCATTTTCCCTAGCTCCTCCCACAGTTATGAAGAAATCCTTAATGTTCCACCCAATCAGAGGGAAGCAACATCTCTAGAAATAAAAAAAGCTGCTAGAAAAAAAGAGTTATCCAAGAGGTCCCACCAGACCAGAGATAGTCCAGAACTTACTCAAGGTTCTTCTTAGTGCCAAAAAAGAAGGGGACTTGAGACCAGTTCTGGATCTCAGCAAGTTAAATCAATTTGTTCAATATATGACATTTTGCATGGTCACGGTTCAGTTCATTTTGCCTTTGCTGCAAAAGAATGGTTGGATGTGCTTGAGAGATGTTCAGGATGCATACTGTGACTTCAAAATGAATAGATGTTCCAGAAGATACCTACTTGTTCATCTGGGAGCTTGTCATTATCAGTTCAGAGCACTGTCCTTTGGTCTCACCATAGCCCTCTGGGTGTTCACTAAATGCATGACAGTGGTAGCAGCTCACTTGAGACTTCTGGGATTCTGGGTGTTTCCATATCTAGACAGCTGGCTGCTTACTGCCTCCGCCAGACATTGGCTACTACCAGCAAGAGACTACTTGCTCCAGTTGTGTTCTCATCTGGGAATACCAGTCAATTGTAACAAGTCTCAGCTCACCCTAACACAGTCTGGAGTTTATAAGTGTTCATTTGGACACAGTTAGTCAGATAGCCTCTTTTCCCTGCACTCAAATAAACACAGTGCAGTCCCAAGTCAAGAAAGTGATCCAGAATTAATCTCTTCCAGACCAACTGATATTACAGGTGTTGGGTTCCATGTCAGCAGCTTACACCCTTGTTCCATTGGCCATGTTTCACATGAGAATCTTTCAGTGGACTCTCTCATCTCAATGGTCCATTCTCCAACAATTATCCTGCCAGTCAAGATCACTCTAGCATCCAAAAAATATATTTTGTGGTGGATTCATTCAAACCAGCTCCACGACGGCTGTCCCTTTGTTGTTCCCCTTCCCAAGGCCACAGTGACCATGGACACCTCCAGTTTGGGTGGGGGGGGGCACTACTTAGGGAGGACACACCAAGGTACATGGTCCCCTAAAGAGGCCAAGGCTCATATCAGTGTCCTAGAGATTAGAGCTGTCATCCTAGCATCGCAGGCCTTTTAAGGGGTCTATGTCATTTCGCCGAAATTTCCTGACATAGGGTCCAAATCACCAAAAATAGTACTGACAGCGTATATGCCCTTTTCCCCCACTGTAGTGCAATCCCAGATTGAGAATATTAATGTAGGGAGTGTGTAGGGGGCACAGCCCCCCACAATGGGCAGTGTGGGGGATGTAGCCCCCCCCCATCCCCCCATTCAGGTTATAATGTACTTATTTACCCTTGTTATAGGCACTGGACAATATAAAACAATACTAGACAATATTAAACTGTATTGGGTGGGGGGGCTACACCTCCCTCATCCCCTTACTTTAATATTCTCACTCCGAGATCGCACTACAGTGGGGGGGGGGGAAGGCATATACATAGTCAGTACTATTTTCAGCAAAATGGATTTTCGGTGATTTGGACCCTATGTCAGACATTTTTGGTGAAATGACACTGATCCCTTTCAAGACATTCTCCCATCCAGAAAAATTACGATACAGATTGACAATATGTCAGTAGCCTGGTACATCAGTAAACAAGGGGGAACCAAATCTTACCCTCGTTGTTGAGATGCTATGAGAGCATGGCAATGGGCAATCTCTTCCAGTTGCTTTCTGATAGCAGTGCACATCCCAGGAAAATCCAGTGTGATTGCAGACAGACTAATAAGAAGGTCCATTTTGATGCCTCATGAGTGGTCTCTCAGCATCAGTGTCACAGAGAGAATTTTCCATCAGTGGGGCCAACCATGATGTGATTTATTTGCTTCTCCCCTCAACAACAAGTGCAGCAGGTTCTTTGCCTTGATTGTCCCTTTGAGGGAGTCACTGAGAGATGTACTAATTAATGATTGGCCCTCCGGCTCCCTGTTTGCTTTTCCACCTTTACCACTAATTCTCAAATTTCTTCAGAAAGCAGTTTGGTTGAAGAGCACAGTTATCCTCATTACACCATTTTGACCTCATCAGATTTGGTTCCCATTCCTCTAGCCTCATCTTCATCATGCATCCTAGATTCTGGATCCAACTCCGGATCTACTGTCTCACCTGACAGGCATGACTCATCTGGACTTAACAGGCCTCACACTGAATGTGTGGTTTCTCCAGTTTCACTGATTGCTAGACAGCCCAGATTCTCCTCCCCAATCACTCATATTTTGCTATCTTCCATAAGGCTTCTACTACAAAGACTTATAAGAGTAAATAGAAAAGATGTGTCTTCTGGCCCTTAGCAAAGATCCAGACTTATTGTCAGAGCCTGTACCAGCTATTCTTGAATTTGTAGCTTTAGTCTTTAACCATGGAGCTATTTTTTTCTACATTAGCCCCTTCTTAATTAAGCAAGGCCTTTCTCAAGGGAGCTTATTTGCTTAGACCTCCATTAAAAGACCCTACTCCCCCTTGGGATTTAAATGTAATGCTTCAGGCCTTAATTCAGTCTCCCTCTGAACCTTCCTTGAAGAGTATCTGAACTCCAGGCTCCGTCTTCAAAGCCTCCTTGTCTAATTTTTCACAAAGACACAGTGTCATTGAGAACTAATCCACATTTTCCTAATGTAGCTTCTGTGTCAAATATTAACCAGGTCATTAATCTCATAGTTTTCTTTCCAAATTTCTCAAACAAAGGAGTTTATGTTACATCTGTTGGATGTGCATAGACAACTTCATTTCTACCTTCATAGAACCAAAGACTTTAAGAAATCTGACCAGTTATTTATTTCCTTTTCTCCTCCCAGATTAGGCAATCCAGTATCTAAATTAATATTGGCCAAGTGGTTGACTGATTGTATAAACCTTGCCAATGGTAAATTGGTTTTATCTTTACCAAAACCTCCTAAGTCCCATTCCACAAGATCTATGGTGGTTTCTTCAGCTTTTTGGTCCAGAGCATCTTTAGATAATATTTGTGCAGCTACAACTTGGGCTAATCCCCCACTTTCATTGCTCATTACAAACTGGGTTTGATTTCTAGGAACAGTGTGGCATTTGGCTCACTGGTGCTGTGGAATATCCTTCATCAGGGGCATCCCAGGGTTACAGTAGCTGGGAGCTCTTTCTCATCAATTGAGAAATGAATAAAAATGACAGCATCAGATTAAAAGGTCATGTACTCACTATAAATTTCCATCTGTGTTATTCATTTTCATTCTTCCTCAACTCCCCGCCCACCTGTCCCCTCCTTTTTGCCTTTTGGAGAGATCTAAGAGTTGTATAGGAAACTCTGTTCTTTGTTTGAGATCCATCTTTCCTTCTTCTGTTCTACTTCTGGTATTTCTCTTATTGGTTGTCCTTATACCTCTCAATCTCTCAGCACATGAAATCTAAAGAAAGAAATAATGGGGGGACAAAGGCTGAAAATACACATATATTTTAAGTATTACTCCTGTAAACGTAGAAAATTGCTAGAATAACAGGTTTTGAGTTATGATGTATTTTCTGAAGGAAATAAAGTCTGAAACTCAAATGTATGTCATTATTTAGTATTATTTAGTTACTTCAATCCTCAGTGATTGGCAGAAAACCACAATTTTTTATCAGGAACAGATTAAAAATATGAGGCAAGAATATGGACATTCTGCGAAAATCTGAACAGTTGAGACATACGGTTGTTTTTCTGTATCTAGGGGCAGCAAACTTGATCTGAGGGATGTTAGATTGGTGGGGCATTATGGGTAAAGGGAGGAGCTTGAGAGTTGTAGGATCCGATGATATGATAGAAGCAGCTTAGTCAGATCCAAGTCAGGGATCCAAACCCATCAGTTGGGGAATAATGAAAATGGGCAGCACAGATGGTGAGTGCATAACGTTTTGTTCAGTATTGATTGGTTTAAAATATTGGTGCAGCACTAATGTTACTTGGAAAATAAAATAAGGGGGGAAAGTCTGAAAACTGTCCATTGCAGTGACATGAACTGAAGGCTAACAATAGTGTAAATCATTTGTCTGTTCTGCCCTGCCTTTGGTCCACATTCCTAGCAACATTTATCATCAAGCTGTGCAAACCGAAACAATTCTTTCACCGTTTTCTGCCTTTGGAATTTGCCATGCTGTCTGGTAATCTTTGACTCTGAAGTCTGCCTCTTGCTTGATTCTTTTAGGTTTCTGTAAATGTGTAATGGTTCGGTAGTAGGCTCCATTTACTGATTTTGCATAAGTGTTTTTCCCTTAGTTTTTATTTTTCATAGTGGTAGTTGGAGCTATAAACAGATGCAATCATATTTCCATTGAATTCAATGGCCAATTTTTGTGCTGTACTTATAGTAAGATTTATTTCCACCATATCTGTGTTAATCATTTATCTTTATCTTTAGTCACTAGATTTTCCTTAACAGCTAAAATATACCAGGCCTTTATTAAAGTGCTCTGTCTGGAATTACAGTTCAGAAAGGATAATAACAATTAGGGAAGCTGACATCCTACTGCATTTTGATGTCACATTCATTTTTTCTTTCCTTGGGATTAACAGTCAGATTACCAAATTATTAAAGAAACATGAACATGCAAGGGTTTCTGTCCAAGGTAATATTACTTTCATTTTAAAACAAGAGAGCAAATAACCTGAAAAGACAAAGTAACCACCAGAAAACTGAGGATGCACATAAGGAGGAAAAGTAGCAGTTTGTCAAGAAAAAATAAGAAATACTGCAAAACACACAGCAATAACATGTTTCTTCAGGAAGGACTCTTGTAGCAGTATTTTAACAATAAGATTTCGGCTTACCATTGTCAGCTGCCAGTCAGATTTGATTAGGGCAATGTCTTTTTATTTGTATGGGAGAAAATATCCTTTAAGTACTTCATTTTACAGTGCATATTTTTGTGCAGGGCTGTACAAGACCACTGTGCTATATTTAACAATAAGATTTATGATTTAGTGACTTAAAGCCTTGAAAGGTTTTCTTTGGCAAAAAAACTCCTGAAGTTAGTGAAGGAGGAGACTAAAGAGCCTGAGATGTCACAGAAGGGTAAAAAAAAAAACTTAAGAAAATGTCTGAAGAACATTTATCTAAAATGTTCTGAAAAATTCCAAGGTTCTTAAATAAAAAGCTGAAAAGACATAGATAAGAAAATAGCTATAATTGCAAGAAAGAAAAAAAAAACTTCCTTTGGGCCCTAACTGTAATAGAGAGATACCATCAAAGGTTTTCAGTACAGAAGTAACACAACCTGTCAAGAAACAAGAGAAGTAGGTTGTACCTTCTTGAATTAAGGGGAGAACAAAGTTCAAATAACCATTACTAATGAAGGTCCTAGATGAACTCCTAGATATTAAAGAAAAAAAAAATCACTTTTAGTGTGGCATCACATTCTGACTCAGAAAATGTGAGTGAAGACATACAAGGAAGAAAAAAACAGGAAAATTGTATTCTTATTACGTTTAACCAAAAGCCTGATGGTTTTAAAACTCTTCCAGAGCATTCCCTTACAGAGGTTTCTCAGTGCATGAAACAGTACATTTTATGATGCTTTTATACTCACCAGTGATGAGTATTACTAATTTGTGGAGAATTGTTTGAGACTCATCCAAGAGGCAGTACTGAATCAAGAACTTAAACTGGTTCTTTGTATGTGAGCATGTATGTGTCATTACTAGATAGAGGACTGTCTCAATACTTGTGTTGCTCTTTCAGGTCATCTTTTAGCAACACCCTCTTCCAATAAAATGAAAAGATTATTTTCCCTTTTGTCTTCATCATAGGAAACTTTTCTTTGAAACAATTTCAGTGTACTTTAAGTGTGGACACACTTTCAGACATTCAGCAGGTTCTGTCATCTGCTCACTTGCCCCATACCCAAAGTTATGTTGTTTCTCTTGGAGAATGCTGTTTTATTTTTGAAAGGCAAAATATCTTCTAAAAAAACAAAGATGTATTATATATAGATTGTTAGTATCTCCAGAACCCTAGCCTTAGGCTGTTCCTTTCTTGATAATGCCTTAACATTTTTTATTATGTTGAGAGTAGCAGTGCACATGACCTCTGTTACCCATTTTCCTGCCCTTAAATGGCAGATAGAGAATGGATCTCTTCCTGATAGACAAGATCTTAGTAGAAATGTGATAGTCAATTTAGCTACATCCTCTTCTCCTGCCTAATAATGGAAGGAAACAATAGTAGTTACCATACTCTTTCTGAAAGAGAATCCAGGCCAGTATACAGTTATGCACGTCTTCTGACATCGATTAGGATTGTTAGATGCCTGGTGGAGGAAAATTTGCAGTCATTTCCTAATTCAAACATTAAAGAAAAAGTTTTGAAGCTAGTTGAATTTGGAGGCAAGACAGGCTTCTGCATTACTAAATGTGTTTACATTGTATTGGATGCTCCACTAAGATGTGCTGCTACAGCTTCTCTTATAGACAAATTTTGCTCAGAGGCTCAGCCATTTCCAGAAGTTGTCAAAGCTGAGGGCCTAGATGGCTACATTAATAGTAAGACTTTGTCCAGCCACTAAAGATGTAGTGACTGATTTGGAAAGGGTGGAAAATCACTGAGTCATGAAACAGGCATCCTTTTCCACCAGTTCTATAAGGCTCTTTGACAGAAACAACTAGTTTACTAAGCAGAAAAGGTAAGAAATCAGGAAGCAGTTCAGAGTGCACAGAAGAATATTTCAGTCCCATAGGAGAAAAGTGTTCTCATTACATCAGCAGTTAAAACCAGGTACTTCAGTTAGATGTGGTTTCTGCAGATCATTTCCAGTGTTTAGGTAATACAAACTTCTCCAAGGACCCATAATTCATATTTGCCTCAAATATAATGTCACCAGGAGGGCATGTAGGTTTATACAAAATTCTTCACAATTCCAAAAAAACTAATAATAACTAGAGGCTAGTGTTGGATCTTTCCCATCATATCAATTTTATTTGAACAAACATTCTGGAATGTTGCCCCTAAATAATCTGTGTCCCTAAATGTAATGCTAGAATTCATAGATAGCATCTCTGAAAATGGATGATGCAGTTTGTCGTTCTTATTGGAGATTTCATAGATTTCCAGCTTGTACAGTTTAACTTCTAGTTCTGTTTTCTACCCCCTGGCCTATATACAGTCACGGGAGCATACAGAGACAACTTTACCACCATCTGACATCATTATAACATTTGTTTTTTTTTTTCTTTAGAAAAACTTGAACATGTCCTTCACCATTTTATACTAAAATGAGTTACCCATTAGGGCTAATTCTAACTTCATCTGCCACTACTCTTTTTCTTATAAAAGGATACAGTAGAGAACATCTGCATTTATGAATTAGTGGGTATCCCTTTTTGTTTCGGTAAGATAATACCTCAGACCTGTTGGTTTGTTACAGTCTGCTGTTGCATTCTGATGACATCCAATGCAGAATTCTACATAAGAAAGGCAATGTCTTATAAAGGCATTTGAAACCAGCAATAGACAACTCTCAATATCTCATTCTGTTACAATGAGCAGCTACAGAGGAGTTACTGCAACTGAGATAACCTCACAACTTGATTTTAGAAATACTTTTCTTACCTGTGGTAATATATCAAACTTAAACAATAGATGTTTTTGATTGCAATTATAAAGGTCATCTGATATCTGAAAGAATTCAAGATGTCTAGTCACCAGAGGATTAACTTCTTTCTATAAACATGAATCAGATGAGGGCAGTAGCTTTGGCTATAATGGCATGTCAGATAAATCTGTTTGGTTCATTTCATCTAAATAGTGATATCTCTATTACATGTTGGATTAGCAAGTAGATGAGTGCTTGTTTATCATTCTGTGGAGACATGGTGTACTTTTTAAAAAATGGGTCTTGATCACAAAATCACTCTAGTGTGCTAACAGGTCAAAAGAGCATCTTGGACAACTGCCTGAATGAGAGCACTGACATTAACTCTTCAGTTACATGATATATATAATTTTTTCTTCATGTAATGTTTCCCTTTGTGGATCTGTTTACTTTAAAGTGCCCAGATTCTCAAATTTTAGTACCTTCATCCTCAGCCAGGAACTAGGATAACAGATAATCTCTATTGTCTTTTGAAACTTTTAGCCTACTTACTTTATACATTTTAACCCTTCATTCTGCTTCACAAAGTAATGTTTAAGACCAAGAGAGACTTAAGTTTAATTCTTACTTCTTAAAAGTGGTTATTACAGACATTTTCTTTGCATTTTTGCTGC
Source organism: Protopterus annectens (assembly GCF_019279795.1). Lineage (NCBI taxonomy): Eukaryota > Metazoa > Chordata > Ceratodontiformes > Protopteridae > Protopterus > Protopterus annectens. The sequence goes on from NC_056750.1 coordinate 467,259,960, forward strand.
AGCTGGTATATTGTCCTGTTGTGCCTATTCCTATATATATTAATGTTGCCTCAGCAATAAAAGTTGTTGCTTCAGCCAAGTCTTAGGTCCCACAGTCTTCGTGCATGAAAGGTTTGTCTTAAGTCCTAGCAGTTCATCTTCTTCAGCATAAATTATGAACATCCTGAAGGATTTAAAGAGCTTTTAATCTTGTATGGCTATGTAGAAAAGATTCTCTTATTTGACTGACAAGATGTTTATAAATAAAAATCATATGTAGTTCCAAAACTATTGGATTACATCAGCTACCTGTGTAGGCCAGACTTGTCATATTCTTCTGTTAAAGTGCATCTTGTTTGGATCCCTTCCTGCTTGCCTTTGTAGATGCTGCAGGTAATGTTTACCTGAAATTAATTTGAAATATGAGAATTCCTAACACGCACTCTTTCCTAGCTGGGGCTTATATTTTATGACGGAGAAAAAAATAAAGCAGTACAGCAGAGATCTTAAAAGTTGGATGAGCTTACTAAATATAAAATAGTACTAAATTACTAGAAAAGGGGTGCTTTGATTGGAGGTACAGCATCATTAAAACTCTGTAAACAGGCAAGGTTTTAATGGCTTACCTGCATTTTATTATACTTAAAGGCACACACAAATTTTCTCTGCTCAGTTGCTTCTAATAAAGTTGCTGTATCCGTGTTATGAGCTGTTGTTTTATTTGAATATCTATGACAAGAGTAGTCAACATTACCACCATTTAAATTTACTTCTTTTGTGGATTTAAACTGCTTGTAATAATGATAAATTCTAGGAGTTCTGATCTTCCAGCAATTCTGTTTTTCTCTGGTGGTGTAGCTTAGAAATACTCCATAATTTATATGTAAGATAATTTTAGTTGTTTCTCTAAATTGGGCTATATAGCTTTCAATATTTTTTCACAGCAGAAAAATAAAATAAAAAATAAAAAGGAAACATTGTTACAAATGCCAAGTATGCAAAGGCAACTAACATTCAAGACAGATAAAATTAAATAAATGAAAAAAAAATCTGACTGAAGGGATTATGAAACTTTCTTGTTAGCAGTTAGAGGTTGTTTAGTTAGATTGTTATATTACTTTTTATTTTTGCAAGTACAAAATTGCTGGCAGAAACCATGTGGGTACATCCTGCTATGACTGTTACTGTTTGCTTCTGCTCAAGGCATATGTCTGTGACATAGTCACTACCAATTACCAAGCTGCATGTCTGCTTTGGGAGCAGGTCAGTGCTGCAGGAGAACCTGATTCAGTTGTCACCTACCAAGATTGCATGTCATTCAGCATAATTACAGGGCTGCTGCTATCAGAACTTTCACAAAGGAAAGATGGTACAGTTATGTGAGGTACTTAGTGTAACTGTAGGCAACTGATGGAAATATTTTTGCAGCAGTATGGATGCTGTCCCACAACATGTCTTTAGTCAGAAATATAAGTTCATAAGTTATTATTAAACTTTCAGCTTAGGGGATAATTGAGAACCTCAGCCAATCACTCAGCACTGGTAGGAGACTAACAGTGTTCCCATTAAGGAGACTTTGGTAGGAGACTAATAGTGTCCCCTTTAAGGAGACTTTGGTAGGAGAATAACAGTGTCCTCATTAAGGAGACTTTGGTAGATTAACATTGTCCTCGTTAAGGAGACCTCCTCCACATACTCTGGTGAAAATTTGTGATCACCTATCCAGTCATCCAGACTGGTTTTAAAGGTTGTTAGAGAAGTACTCTGCTTGATAGGTAAGGGTGGCCTATTTCAGAAAAGTGGATACATTAGGTTAGGTATCTGTCATATCATGTAGTACTGTTCATGTGGAAATATAGATTTAAAACTCTAAAACAAGTATTTCCTTTACCACTCATTCTGTTTAGGTAAAGGATTTCAAGGAGTGCTGGGTCATTAATAGCATGAAAGGCTAAGCAGAAATCATGCTTCAGGAGTCTGCATGGCATTGAGTAGAGGGAACGGTACTGAGATCTGAGATTTTTGGTGAGGAAACATTAGAAATGAAGCACTGTGAACATCCTGAAGTTTAGTTAGCTAAAACCGTCAAATATTGGATGGGGTCCAACTATTCAGGTCAAAACAACTATAAAAAATAAAAAGAATAGCCTTTTGAGCTATTCCAGCTAAGGTAAAACACCAAGCAGTAGTAGTAAGAAATAAACAGTAGTAAAAAAATCTTGTTGCGATCAAAATTTCTTCACTTTATCAAGTTCTTTGTACCAAACTAACAAATCTTCTAGTTGCAATTAAAATAGCTTTACTTCCTAGTAGCAAAACAAATCTTTATAGTGTGAAACTTATATAAATCAGCAGATAAGTGCTGTGCTTATGTAAAAAGAACTGGGTACTTCCATATTATCGCAACCAGATTTTCAACCTGTCATAATTCCTTATGTTTGGCTGAAAATATGTATGTTAACTTTAAAAGGGATGTGTACACTACTCCCTTTTACAGTGTCACGTGTATGAGGCAGGAAGAGGAATAACGGTCAAATCTGGTATTCTGGGGTAAGAATACAAACACACACTGTAGAAATATTGAGAATACGACTCACCAAGCCCTGAATACAGAGCATGTTCACCCCTCAAAACCATGAAACAAAATGCAGATAATTTGCTAATACTAATAACCACCACCTGAAAACAAAAACATGATTACCCATTTGTTAACAAGGGATGGCCCAGGAGCAACATCTGGTTATGTGACTTGCTTAAGATCACAAAGCAAACAAAGCAAAGGGCTGAGGTAAATCAAGCTTTGTATCACATGAATGGCAGCTCACAGCCTTAACATTCTGTGCCAGAAAAGATAAAATTAAACAATCTCTATGAAACTAAAAATGAGACCATAGCTGCACTACTAAGCTGCCAAGACCAAAAAAATTCTTAACACCCTATTCATTCAAAAACAAAGAGAATGTTCAAAGGACACATCTTTATAATTTTACTTCAGTTTCTGCTCCTACAATAAAATTTGTACACCTTTTCCTTACAGCTTTACTAAAATGTAAAAGAATAAACAGGCCCTTCTTCACAGAACTCCGAAACCGCGGGCATGCTTATTGCATTTCTCATTGTTAGATCGTGAAAGGACGCTACCCAGGAAGAGGAATTGTGCCGTTATTCCTCTTCCAAGATCAAAAACAGTATGACACAAAAGAACTTAGAAGTTCACAGACCCCTTTTCAGGTTAACATACATTGTTACGCTGAAAGATTAGAAATTATGTCCGATTAGGAATCTGGTTGCGATAATACATAAGTACTAAAACGAGAACTAGATCTTGTGTTTATACATATTTCAAAAACAAAGAAAAAAAATCAACATTCTATTTAATTTTGTAGAAATGTAAACATAGAATTGTGACTGGTTAAAACTTGAATACCTCTTAGAATATATATTAGAATATGGGTGGTTTTAATATTCCAGTGGTTAGCTTGCTTCTAGCTTCCGTGTGATTGAATGGAGTGTTTGCAGCCAGGAAATTCAGTAGTAAAACTTGAATAAGAGAACTCTGAAAAACTGGTGTGCTATAAGACTTATAAATGCACCTATGAAGATATAGTAATTGGGGTCCGGGTGCTTGGTGGTTTTTACACATACATATATGTGTACCATTAGGTGTTAAACATCTAATCAACTATGTAGGCTAACCAGGGACGGCCACCACCACCAGGAGACCCCATCCTGGTCTACCTACACCATCCAGATTATTTATTTCTTCATTTTCCTCCCTGTTTGTCTTAACTCTCAGTTTTTTCTGTATTCTTCCAACACATTTTAAATAAAGTATTTCTTTACTACAAAAAAAAAAAAATGAACAAATAAATAGTGGAAAAGTGACCCTGATAGAAAGGTGCCATAGGTGGCTGCCTAGTTGGCCTATGCGTAAGCTAGGAGGCTAACTTGTCTAATATATATTAGTTCTATAAAAGACGTATTCATCTAATACGTCTTCAGCATGAACCGCAGAATTTTTCCCATGGTTTGCAAACACTTGGCCAGCACCTCAACTTTACACTTTTCTCCACTGTAGTGCAATCTCAGAGTTTGGTATATGTAGTTAGGGCCGGGTGTGGGGGGCACAGCCCCCCACTTGGGTGGATTTGATTTAGTCCGTTGTGTGTTCCAGACAGCTGGTGAGTGAGTGTTTGGGAACTGTGGGAAAACTTCAGCAGCTCACTGAAGTGAATTTCGGTGGCTGGTGTTCACTGAAGATGTATTCGATGAATATGTCTTTCATGGAATTAATATAGATCCATCTAAAACACATACTACACTATCCATTGTCTGTGTAATTGGATAGAGAAACTGTATGTGGGAAATCAAGAAGTAAAATCTTACTGGGTGAAAAATTGAAATGCTGGTGTGCTGTGGGGCTTTTAACAAAAAACAGTGATGACTTCATAATTTGGGTTATGTGTGAGTGGTATTTTTTATGGTTCTACCTGACTTCACCGAAACACCACAACACCGACAAGCGCATCACAAAACACATACCCGACACTACTACAAAAAAAAAAAAAAATCCACATGCCCACAGACGAATATAACCCGGGTACACCACAACCAAACCTTATACACCACACACACAACACACAAAACACATTCCCCACAAAAACCAAACCAAAACCACAAACACAAACACAACACAAAAAAACAACCACCAACACACACTACATACACCTCACAACTACTCCCAACTACAACCCAAACCCTAACCCTACCTCCTCCCTGACCACCTCCCCCCCTGACCTGGCCTAACCTCCTAACTCTTACAATCACCCCCCGCCCCCCACAAACACCTACGCACACTTACACTCACCGGCTCTCTAACCCACTCCGCTAACCCACCCAAACCCATTACCTGCAACCACACTCACTACCCTACACCGGCCTCTCCCCCGCCTCCTAACCCAACCCTATCCACCTTTACACCACTTACTCACCTTACCTTATTACACAGCCCCGCCATACTTTCCACCACTTTATCCTCCCCGGCATACCTTTCCTTCCGGTGCTCCTCCGTCCGGGTTTTCATCTTCTGTCCGCCGATCTAATTTGTCGATTCTCTCTCGGTCTTCTGCCCGGCCTCATTCTGCTTTCGCTTCTCGCTCGCGATTCCCGATTTCGGTGAAGTCAGGTAGAACCATTTTTTATATATTAACTAAATGTTGTTCTTGTTGGTGCACAGCATATTATCAGTTAACAGTAAAGTTTTTAAATCACACAGGACAATTTAAATAATAAGGAAAGCAACCTCACTTAAAATGTCTCTGTATGTTAAAAATGAATAAATATGGCTTGTCTGCAGCACTTAAGCTCACACTTCTTCAGATCTGCCTCTCAGGTGGAACCTTTTAATTCGAAAAAAAAACTTCAAAAAACTTTTTGTGCACAGAAGTACAATAACTAATAACCAATTAATAATTAATAATAAATAATTGCATAAATCACCACCAAAGCCAAATTTAATCAGGGGAGTTCAGCTGTCAATAATAAGTGTGGTGATGGAGTCTCCTAAGATTGAGAACGCTGGTGATGGAAATCTGAGTGTTAAGTCCTGGTGGTTTATATGCTTCTAGTTTGATCTGTCATTCTAATTCATGTTTTTCCAGTCTGTCTTTGTACTTCTTTTGGTATGCAATCTAAAATATGAAATTGGAATGTCTTGTGTCCGGGTTGATCTCAGTTGTATTTAGCTAGTGCATTGTTCTTGCTGCTGTAGCCGATGTCTGTAAGGTGTCTAGCAATTTTGGTTTTAAGTTTGTTGACAGTTTTCCTGATATAGTAGGCAGGGCAACCGGGTGCATTGGACCCTGTAAACTACTGATTCCGAATTGTATTTCCCAGGTTCTTGGCTGTGATAGTAGCGGTCAGTGTTAGGGCAGTGGAAACCCGTTTTGTTGCTTATTTGCTTACAGTAACTGCAGTTGGTGGGGGTCCACAAGGGAATTTACCCTTCAGCAAGTTGAATTGGTCCGTGGTTGTTCTGCTCATTGTTTCAAGAAAATGTCTGATATTCAGCAGAAACATTATATAGACAAAGAAACACTGGACCATCTGGAAAAATTTATGGATTTTAAGAGAGAAAGTACAAAAGTGTAAAGAAGACCCCCTTGAGCTTTTTGAAAGGTATGGAAAAAAATATGAACACAGGAAAGAAAACACGATCTGATATGGTGCCATAAATCTACAAAGGAAGCTCCAAATATATTTTAAGAGAAAAACAGGTAATGGCACCTGGATATAGAGACTTTCACAATCCAAAAATTAAGAAAACAAAGGGATAATTAGTAAGGTAGACATTAAACAAATATAAACTGAAATCATAGATTATCTGCAAAGTGAAGGATGTAGTGTGGAGAATCCAACACAGACAATTTTGCAGCATAATGAAACAAGAGGTCCCTAGATTAAGGAGAGCAGGTGGAGCGAGAGGCATCTGAAGAAGATTTGCCACGTGGTGATGGTCTGCTGCCTTCTGTAGAAGACTGGCATGAATGTTCAGTAGAAGTTGCACTACAAGGGAAGGAGCAGGAAACAGTGTCAACATTGATGCAGGTAATGTTTTGGAGTCATGGGCCAATGGGTTCCTATATGAAGGTGCAGCAGTTGAAGCAGACTGCATCTGAAAAGGATATTTCACAAGATGATGTTCTGGAGCTTTCTGTAGAATATTCACAGGAAACAGAGAAGAAAGAAGACGGTCTCAATCCAGAGGAAAATAATCTAAGGAAATACCTGCTTGATTTAACAGAGATGGATTGACATATTAAGTTAGATGAAATAGATTACAGAAAGTGAATAAGATGTAAAATGTTAGATGACTGGTAAAGTAGAGGGACACAGTAATCAATACTATTAAGAAAATATCATGGAATATAGCAGAAATAAATAGGATACATTACTGTGAAGCTAAACTAAACTGATGAAGTGTTACCACAAAAATGTAGAATAACAAAGGAAAGGAAGGGAACAACTAAAATGCCACTATAGAAGTACCAAATGGAGAAAACTATAAAGCAATTAAGACCAGTAGTATCACTGTTAAAAGAATATATAAAAGGGAACAGATCATCAAAAATACTTTGAACTATAGATGTGGTAAAAGCAATGCAGAGTATCAAAGCAGACCAGTATTTATCATACACTGTTGACAATAGCAAACTAAAAATATTAGCACAAGCAGAAAAAAACTCCCAATATACCCAGCATCCCTCCTCAGCAGATGTCCAAAGCAATGCAATCTCGCCTCTCTGACTTTGTCTCCAAACCGTCCAACCTGAGCTGACCCTCTAATATACTGATTCCTAATCCTGTCCATCCTTGTCACACTCAGTGCAAATCTTAACATCTTTAACTCTGCCAGTTCCAGCTCTGACTCCTGCCTTTTTGGCAATGCCACTCTCTCCAACCCATGCAACATAGCTGGTCTCACTACCCTTTTGTAGACCATCCAATTCACTCTTACTGGTACCCGTCTGTCAGAAATCACTCCTGACACTCTTCTCCACCCATTCCACCCTGCCTTTACTCTCTTCTTCACCTCTCTTCCACACTCACCATTACTCTGAACTGTTGATCCTGAGTACTTAAACTCATCCAACTTCGCCAACTCTACTCTCTGCATCCTCACCATTCCTCTATCCTCCCTTTCATTCACACGCACATAGTCTGTCTTAGTCCTGCTGACCTTCATTCCTCTCCTCTCTAGAGCATATTTCCACCTCTCCAGGGTCTCCTCAACCTGGTCCCTACTCTCACTGCAGAACACAATGTCATCTGCAAACATCATAGTCCATGGGGCTTCCTGTCTGATCTCGTCTGTCAACTTGTCCATCACCATTGCAAATAAAGGGCTCAGAGCTGATCCCTGATGTAATCCCACCTCCACCTTAAACACATCTGTCACTCCCACTGCAGAGTTCACCACTGCCACACTACCCCCATATATATCCTGTACCACTCTTACATACTTCTCTGCCACTCCTGCCTTCCTCATATAACACCACAACTCCTCTCTAGGCACCCTATCATATGCTTTCTCCAGTTCCACAAAGACACAATGCAACTCCTTCTGACCTTCTCTATATTTCTCCATCAACGCTCTCAGAGCAGACATCAGATCTGTAGTGCTCTTTCCCGGCATGAAACCATACTGCTGATCACTAATTATCACCTCCCTTCTTAACCTAGCTTCCACTACTCTTTCCTATAACTTTAAGCTGTGGCTGATCAGTTTTATCCCTCTGTAGTTACTACAGCTCTGCACATCACCCTTATTCTTAAAAATAGGTACCAAAACACTTTTTCTCCACTCCTCAGGCATCTTCTGACTTTCCAAGATTTCATTAAACAATCTGGTTAAAAACTCCATGGCCAGTTCTCCTAAGCACCTCCATGCTTCCACTAGTATGTCATTTGGACCAAAAGCCTTTCCATTCTTCATCCTCTTCATAGCTGTCCGTACTTTCTCCTTGCTAATCTGTTTCACTTCCTGATTCACTATCCCAACATCATCCAACCTTCTCTCTCTCTCATTCTCTTCATTCATCAGCCCCTCAAAGTACTCCTTCCACCTGCTCAACATACTCTCTTCGCTTGTGAATTTGTTTCCCTCTCTGTCCTTTATCACCCTTACCTGCTGCACATCTTTCCCAGCTCGGTCCCTCTGTCTAGCCAATTGGTACAGGTCTTTTTTTCCCTCTTTAGTGTCCAACCTTTTACAACTCTCCATATGCCTTATCCTTCGCCACCTCTCTCTTTGCCATGCTCCTCATCTCCTTATACTCCTGTCTACTTTCTTCATCTCTCTGACAATCCCACTTCTTCTTCACCAGCCTCTTCCTCTGTATACTCTCCTGCACTTCCTCATTCCACCACCAGGTTTCCTTATCCTCCTTCCACTGTCCAGATTCCCTACCAAGCACCTTTTTAGCTGTCTACCTTACCATCTCAGCTGTAGTTATCCAGCTATTGGATAACTCTTCACTGCCCCCCAGTGCCTGTTTTAACTCTTCCCTCAACTACACCTCACAATCACCCTTTTTCAACTTCCACCATTTGATCCTTGGCACTGCTCTCACACTTGTCCTCCGTTTCTTGATCACCAACATCATTCTACAGACCACAGTTCTATGCTGCCTAACTACACTTTCCCCTGTCACCACTTTACAGTCTCCAATCTCCTTCAGACTGGCCCTCCTGCATAGGATATAATCCACCTGTGTGCATCTTCCTCCACTCTTGTACGTCACCCTATGCTCCTCCCTCATCTTAAAATACGTATTCACCACAGCCATGTCCATCCATTTGGCAAAATCCACTACCATCTGACCTTCTGTATTCCTCTCCTTAACACCATACCTGCCCGTCACTTCCTCATCCCCTCTGTTCCCTTCACCAACATGCCCATTGAAATCCGCTCCAATCACCAGTCTGTCACCCTTGGGTTCACTCACCACCACTTCATCTAACTCACTTCAAAATTTTTCTTTCTCATCCATCGCACACCCAACTTGTGGAGCGCATGCACTAACAACATTCATCATTACACCATCAATTTCCAGCTTCATAAACATCACTCTATCCGACACTCTTTTCAACTCCAAAACACTCTTGGCATGCTGTTCCTTCAGGATAACCCCTAGCCCATTTCTCTTCTCATTCACACCATGATAGAACAATTTGAACCCGCCTTCTATACACCTGGCCTTCTAAGTATGACATGGATAGATTACAAAAAAAATCATTTGATAGTATCTCACATTCATAAGATAAAGGAATGCTTACAGCTGTATAAGATACAACCTACATTGATCATTTACATCATACTAACAATGAAACAGTGGCAGACCACTTTGCAGTTCAGCCATAACAAAGGGAAAATTATTATACCAGGGAGAAAAATTTCAAAGGGGGATATTCCAGAGTAATTTTTTTGTCACTACTGCTGTTTTGTCGTGTAGATTATCTTTTAAACTGTTTACGTAACAGATTAGGCTATAGTTACAATTTGGCTTCCAGAAACCAAATTTGTTGAAAGACTTCTTGGGTACTTTTTGTGGATGACTTAAAACTGTATAGTTCATCAGATGAGTAGTTGAAAGAACAACTACAAATGATTAAAACTTTCTCAGATGATATGAGTGTGACATTTTGTTTTGGTAAATGTGCAAAAGCAACATTTAAAAATGAATACTATAGCACCAAGAAAATATCAACTTGAGGCAAGAATATATTCCTCACCCTGAAGGAGGTATGGACCTCCTTGAAATTGATTACATATATAGATCTGCAACCATGGGTCTGCAAACATGTCTGCTGACCTCATCAGTACCAAGCGTAGTGAAAATTTTAAAACATGAAGAGAAGCCATCTAACATGAAATCTTTGCTTAGTTTAGTAGAGGTATTTAGATATCAAGTGGAAATGCATATCAACCTAGAAGCAGACAGCTATCAGACAGCAATGTAATGTTGCAAAAAACAAAGAGAAAAAAAGAATACAAGGAAAAGGGTCACATCACATGAGAGTAAAAAAAATGGAAACTCCACAAATATAGTGGCAGGTACAGAGATCTCCTGGAAGAATCTCATGTTGACTGAGATTTGACACAGGAATGGTTAAGGAGAGGTGAATTGAAACCAAAAGATGAAAGGCTAATAATAAGAGAGGCCAAGGATAGCAGACTGTGGGCACACTGGTTTACAAAGTCCATTGAAAATATGGGAAAAACAGACAAATGCAGCTTCTGTAAAAAACAGAACTGGAAACAGTCACTCATGTTGTTGCTGGGGTTGCTACACTCATAGCCGAGGGTCTGTACAGTAAAAGGCACAATAATGTTACAAGACTGTTACATTGGGGATTGTGGCAACACTAAAATATAGACGTAGTTGAGAAGCACTGGAAGCATGAACCACAAAGCATTGCAAAGAATAATGACATTTATATCACATGGAATCACTCATTACCAACACATAAAAAAATAGATGCCTGAAAACCCGATATAGTATTCATAAAAAAAAAAAAAGACAAAAAGTTCCAAATGATCATTGAAATTGCTACACCCAACAATTAAAGTCGCCTTGATTCCAAAAGAATTGTTCTCAGTGTAAGTGGCCACTTACACTAAAAGCAGTCTGAGAGCAGGGCATTTGGAATCTGGCCCCTGGAGTAAGCCTGATTGTAGACAGGCCTTACACTGAAGTAAGTCACTACTAAGATATAAGATATTCCCAGCAGAAGTAGGTGCAGTAGGCCATATACAAATGAATTTATAGTTATACTTAAATATGCAACCAATACATGTAATCCTGTATGAATTACCAAAGGAGGCAATTCTGGGTACATTGTGGGGGCTGAGAAGAGCATTCTTGCCTAACATCAAAAACTGAAACAGTTATTAATTTTATGAACTCAAATCATGCCCTGCTTTAGGAATGGGACCCATTCTCATAATGGTATTAGAAACCCCAAAAACTCAGGTTCATAGGATCATAGGTGTGCACTAGACTAATGACAACTGGGGCCTTTTTAAGCCTAATCATGTACCCGAAATCTCTGACAAGTTATGGTACCTTTGGTAAACATAAGCAGGGGACTGGGAGATGAAATGTTTAAAAGTAGAAGCCTGGGAGATCAAACATTTACAAGCTGCATGTGTTCATTTGAGAAAATAAACTGAAGCAATAAAAGAAAAGCAACAAAATGAAACAGCAGTTGAACTCTTTAGCCCATGAGACAGACCTGTAGCACCTGTTAGCAGATCAACAGTGCATGACAAGGAAGTGATTGTCAGTATGTTATAAACCACATCCCATAGAAAAAAGTACTCTCCAGCAAAAGGAGAAATGATCACTGTGATTACTATGCAGAGTAATACTCCCGATAATGACTTGGGGCATCAAGAAGCAGGTTCATTTGTTGTAGGTGCACAGCATGGCAGTTTCTTGCTGTCAGATACCATATGTGAACATGATCAAGGGGGGTAGTTATGAGTCATGAAACACACACTGTGTGTCACAGCATCACCCAGGTATGTGTTTTGCATATTTGTCTCTTTCAGTGTTTGTGACACTCTTCCACCACACTACCTCAAATTGGCTGCCAACTCAATCGCCTGCCCAATCAGTAGCCTTATAAATAGGTCTTTATCCGAATCAGAAGTACCTGTCATAAAGAAACAATCTCACATCACCCCCAGCCATAAAGGAGGCAACTCTTTTGAACCATCCAGTTTCCATCCTATATCCATCTTGTCACTCATATTCAAAATTCTCGAGAGAGGTATCCATCAGCAGGTAATGAAATACCTATTGCAAAGCAATCTGTTAATCAAAACTCTACATGGCTTCAGACCTAGCCACAGCACAGCTACAGCTCTATTATCCTTTACAGACACTGTGAACAAGGCCAGAGATGCAGGATGCTATACAACTTCAGCTATTCTTGATCTCTCCAAGGCCTTTGACACAGTGTCTCACCCCTTACTATTGAACACACTGTCCAACTTAGGCTTCTCAGATAACACAGTAAAATGGTTTCAGAGCTACCTCAAGGATCATAAACAAGCAGTGAAATGTCCAGTGAGCTCTCGCCTTTATTTATAACCCTGCTGGAGTCCCTCAAGGCTCCATTCTTGGATCCCTACTCTTCAACATTTTCACAAACAGCCTTCACACTGCCTCTCACCCTGGAACCCTCATTCAGTACGCTGATGATTCTACCATAATATGTACTGCTCAATCACTACCAAAACTACTATCAAAAACTCAACAGTCCTTTACTGCAGTTGAATCCTGGCTAAGAAATTCCCAACTCTTTCTTAATCCAAAGAAGACTAAACTAGTACTCTTTCACCCCCAAAACACCTCCCCTGTCACTAATCATTTCAACATTCTTGCATCTGACAACACTGTCATAGAAATAGTGCAAGAAATCAAACTTCTAGGAGTTATCGTTGACAATAAACTTTCATTCGACCCCCATACACGGCAAAATGTAAAGAGAACTTATCAAACACCGGGACTCTTGTATAGAAACAAACATTTCTTTACTGCAGCAATCAAAACTACCCTTGCAAAAACATTTTTACTTCCCTTCCTTCTTTAAGGTGCTGCTTATCATAACTAACTTACAAACTTCTAATCAAAGCAAGATGAATCAGTGCTACAACAAAGTTGCAAAGTTTGCCATTAACTCTAAATATCACACACACCACTGTAAACCCCTACTAGAACTAAACTGTCTTGAACTCCCCAAACAACTTGCCTTTATTCAACTATTCACCTTGCACAACCTTATTTTCAAGCTTACTGCCTGCCCTGCACTAGCCAGGCTAGTCACACCTTAAACACCAAATCGATCCCTATGATCAGAAGCCAAAAATCTCTTAGCTATCTCAAAACCTACAAAAAAAACAGGTCACTCTCTGTATTCATACTCTGTATCTATACTATGGAATGCACTACCTCCAGCTACCAGGTCTATGCCTGGCCTACCCATTTCAAAGCCTCCTTAAAAATTATATAAAAAAAACATGACTTTGCTCCTGCATAAAGCCTGCCTAATGCTCAGCTCTTCCTCTTCTTCCACCCTAACCCCATCCCCCCTCTTCTGTCACATTTCACTCCATTATAGTCTGCAAGATCCTAAGGCTGTCATAACACCTTCTCTATTTCTATACCATATCCTTAAGCTACTGCCTCTATTCTTCTTAACTCTCACTGTCTTACTGCATCACTAACTTTCTGGCTATTATTTTCTTAACTGAAACTAACATTCTATTTTTTCATGTACTATAACAGTCAATGTCATACATTGCACCACCTACATACTAGTTTTGGACAGTATCTGCTCATAGGCTATGTATATGGTGGGAGTGACTATTACTGTCTATAATGTTTTAACTCTATAGAATTGTCTAGATGTGTAGTATATATTGTAATATCTTGTAACATCATTTATGTTCTTTCAACTTATTTTTGTATAATATTTCTAATGTCATTTGTATTATATTGGATTATACTGTATTTGTATTGTACTGTATGTGTAGCTTTTCTCCCCGGGCCTCTGCTAACAATGGGTTCTGTAGAGCCAGTCAGACCACCTCTGTAAACAAATGTCAAATAAAATAAATAAATAAATAGTGTTTGCAAAAATATGAAGCAGGTGGTACACCATGGAATGATTCCTGGTGCAGTAATAAACTTAAGCAGTTGATAAAATGTAGACCCTGTATGCCACTTATTTCCCATTAATGTGTTTTTCACACCCTTTGCATCTCGTTTTGGAATTGTTCCCAATGACTGAGGTCATTATCATCTTTTGATTCAAAGCACTAATGGCCTTTCGTATGGGGAGAACAGCCCACTGCTGCTTTTTGGAACAAGCGAGGAGCAAATGTGCTCTAGCAATAGTAGCAGCAGGTCATGGCAACTTTATTTAATATTTTTGTTGTGTGTTTCCACATAGAATGTGGCTTTGTACATGTATGCAGTGTGTGTGTGTGTGTGTGTGTGTGTGTGTGTATATATATCTATATATATATATATATATATATAGTACTTATGTATTATCGCAACCAGATTTTCGCGGTTGTGGTAATACGCTTGTTGGGCCAAAAACAGATTGTGGGAGTGAACGTATGGTTGGATGTGATGTTTTCTGTGGGTACAACCTAGTTTGTCCCAAATTCGTAACCTGTATGAACGTGGAAATGTGAATCTTGTTTTGCATACTACTAAACTGGTTGCACCGCTGTCATACTGCAGGAAATTAATCGATTACACCTGGGAAATGTTTGTTTGTACTGCTGCCTTACTGCGAGAAGGATTGTTACAAAATTGACTATACATTTCTATGAGAATAAGAAATCTGGAGCAGCACATTTTTTGTGTAAATAACTGCTTTTATTTTACAAATGGAACATAATTTCAGTTAAAGGGAATAACAGAGTAAACAATGTGATGGAGGCTAAAGTTAATGTGACATGTGGGAGATAAAGGTCTTTTACAACGGAGGATAAAGTTAATGTGACATGTGGTGTTAGGTGGTACTATGAAAAACATGTATGTAGTATGTGACAGCACCAGATTTATTACTTTTTTGGATAGTAGTTACTCTTACAATGTTTTCTGGATGTTTTGGATAGCATACTTGTGGATGTCTTTTGGATGGTTTGGGCAACATATTTCTGGACATGGAACGTGTCTTACACATAACTGTTGTAGAAAATGTATTTTCAGTGACATGATGTGGGGAAACGGCATAGCTTGAAACAAGCACTCATTTCTTAAATTTTATACTGTTTTTCCTATCTAAACAATCCCCCGGATTCACAATGGCTTGCACGGAGTCTACGAGTAGAGTAAGACTCCATGCAGCCATCATGTCCGACGAGCGATCCAGGAACAGCCTGTAGGGGCGTGTAAGAGAGCTCCTAAAACGTCTCCTACACGGCCAGGGCTGGGATATGCAAATTACCTCACTTGCAGCCGAAAGGCATGCAAATGAGGTAAATTTGCGATCCAGGAAGCACAAACCTGTCCGAGTAGGAGATGTGTTAGCTGCAGAAATGTACTCAGTTGACAACTGAGTACCATTCTGCAAATAGCACAATGGAGCCTTGTCAGCTCCAAATAAAGGTTGCATATGGTTGAGGAAGCATGCCAATGGCCAAATATACGGCCATTGGAAAGTTTCCCCGATGCAAAATTAAAATAAAAAGATTTTTTTTCCGGCGATTTCCGATGTTTAAGTGTAGCGCAGTGCCGCGCAAACAGGATGCGCTATAAAAAATCATAAAATAAGACAATAAAAGCCACAAACGTGGAATTTATGAAAGTTGTTAAATGACAATGTAAGGGAATAGCAGGCTGAAGACAACATGGCCACCGAGTAGGGGTTGCTAAGGGGAGAAGCCCAGTCTAAGACATGTAACCAAGCATTAGTAGGCAATCCTATGTAAATGAGTGTTAGGATAGTGAATCATACTTTTACATAGCAAATGAGCACAGTCAGTGGAGTGTAGGAGTAGGATATGGGAAGGAACAGAGTAGGAGATAGGTGACATCACAAGGGGGGTATGTATGAAAGTAGTGAAGCTCATTGGAGCACAGTGGCATGTGTTAGCTGTCAGTTAGACATCATGGAAAGAGGTGTGTCAACAGGTAGGCCAGGGAAAGCCAAGAAATGGAAGGTGTATACTGTGGATAACACCAAAGGTTTTTGCTGAGTGGGTATGCGCGTGTGTGCGCACCTGTGAACTCGAGTAAGACAGAGTGCGCGCGTTTAAGCTGGAGTAAGCATGTATAAGGCTGTTGGAAGACCTGTAAGCGTGTTTGCGCTGGTGTGCGTGCGTTTTAATCCGAATAAGCAAGTTTTAGTCCGTCTAAGCATGTGTGCACGTGTGTGAGCTGCTGTGAGTGTGTTTCCGCTTGTATGCGCATCGCTACCCCCTTAGGAAACAGAAAGGAAAAAGGAAGCACAATAAATAGAGGAAGCTACCAGGGAATACTAGTAGAGCTAGCGGGTGCAAACAATCAGAATCAGACAATTACACAGGCAGAACACTAGCCCAGCCCAGTACTTAAAACTCTGCAAACAACAGTGCAGTTTGTTTCTCTCAAGAGACATTGCAACACTGGAGTAAGCTACTAGAAGTGAAAACTGAAAAAGCTACACTCAGACAAAAAATGGTAGGGGCTGCCATTGCTGTTATAAGGCGACATGTGCAACATGCTGAGGGTGGTGACAATGCAAATGCTGCCGTAGGGTCACCTATCAGGGGTTACATGAGCTGGAGATAGTGGAGCGCTATAGAGTGAACAGAGACCTCCTGCAGCAAATTGTTGAGCTGTGCAGGCCATGCCTCACACACAGAACCAACAGAGGGGAACCCATCCCAGTGGAAACCAAGGTATGTGTTGGTCTAAGAATACTAGCAACAGGTACCTTTCAGAGACCAACTGGTGATATGATGGGGATATCACAGGCATCAGCATCCAGGGTACTGCACCAGCTCCTGGATGCCATGTCAGCACATGTCGGTGATCATGTATATTTCCCCAATTCCCGTGAGGTATTGGCCAGCAATATACGTCTCTTCCAGCAAATAGCAGAATACCCTGATGTAGTAGGTGCAATAGACTGCACGCATATACGCATCAAAGCACCAGCCGGTGAGCGGGGTAGGGCCTACATTAACTGCAAGGGCTTCCCCTCCATCAACTGCCAGGTCGTGTGCGATGCCCAGGGCATAATAATGAATGTGTGTGCTGGCTGCCCTGGAAGCTACCATGAGTCCCATATCTGGCATCTGACGCAGCTGTACCAGACATTTGCCAATGAGGACATCCCACATGGTCACTTAGTGGGGGATGCTGGCTATGCACTGGAGCCGTGGCTGATGATACCCATCAGAAACGCACACACCCCTGAACAGGAACGCCATAATGAGGCACATGCACAAACACAAAATGTAATCAAGCGTGTGTTTGGGTTGCTCAAGTCACGGTTCTGGTGTCTGGACACATCTGGTGGAGCCTTGCAATACTCACCAACTACATGTACCCAAATTGTCATGGTATGTGCTATGCTACATAATATGATTCTGCGAAAACAGCTGCAGCAGGACCAGCATAGGCCTGGGCCAAACAGCCCCCCACCAGTGCCAAGGCCAGCACAGGCAGAGCGTGACTCGGAGGAGGAACAACCTGAGCCTGCCCCAGTAGGCAGAAGGAGGCGTGCCCAGTATGCCTTGGCCTTGGCAAAGAGGCAACGCATAGCACATACAATGGCTCAGTAGGAACCCTGGAAATTATACCTCTCACTGACTCGCACATATAGTAAAAGGGATGTCTAACTTGACACTACCTGTTTCCAAACATGTATAGGGAGTGCAGTATGTGCATCTGACATAGGCAGCCATGCAGCACCACCTGAGGCATGATTGCCATGTGTTAAGCAATGTAAGGTAGTGCTAAACAGCATTTACCACCATGTAGTATATGCAAACTTGATG
Organism: Protopterus annectens; assembly: GCF_019279795.1. Classification (NCBI taxonomy): domain Eukaryota; kingdom Metazoa; phylum Chordata; order Ceratodontiformes; family Protopteridae; genus Protopterus; species Protopterus annectens. Next base: position 467,278,012 of record NC_056750.1, read on the forward strand.
ACCTTGAGTATCATCCTACCCTCACCAAACATGAGGCCACAATATGAAGACAAGATGATCAATTACAACAATTGGCTTAAGTATTGGTGTCAGTGAAAGGGGATACAATGCCTGTCAGCCTGGGATGACATGCTCGACAAGACATGATGCTTCGCTAGGGATGGATTTCACCTATCACCTGTGGCCTTTTGGATATTGCCAAAGGCTCTTGTCACCCCCATAGTGCCTTTTTTAGGTAAGGCTCAAAACACAAACTCACCTCCAAAGGTATCACAAGGGATAAGAAACTATAAGTAATGCTACTCAATGCCAGAAGTGTAAACTGCAAGATGCATGCACTCCAAACTCTCCTCAGCATGGAGAATGTTGATATCTGTGCAGTAACAGAAACCTGGTTCAAGGCTCCCAAGAGCACACTAGCATTAACAGGTTACACCTCATACCATGCTTTACAGCTGCAAAACATGGAACAAACTACAAAAGGAGGGTGAGTATCAATATTTTTCAAAGATACCCACACCCCCAGGTTGGTGGCACAGCATGAAGCATCGGAGACTGTCCATATGCAACTAACAGTGGCTAAAACCACCTTCCAGTTCATAGCCTGCTACAGACCACCCTCCTAAACCCAGGAACCACACTTGGCCAACTGGAGAACACATGAAAATATGAAGGTCTCCCCAAACACCATTATATTGAGCAACTTCAACTACCCAGACATAGACTGGGAGTATTACCCTAGCCCCAACACCCTAGCCCAAAGGTTCCCAGAATTTATAAACCAAAATGCTATGGAACAACTTGATACCACTTCCACAACAGGGGAATACATACTGGACCTGATCATCACCAACATGGGGACTCTATGCCCAAGACCAGAAGTGTATCCCTCACTGGTAAGATCAGACCAGAGAGTAATCTCACTGGATATTCACATCCTGATCCCAGCCCATGGCCAGAAAAACACAGTGAAAATTATTCGCTAAAGTAAATGTCACACTCCTCAAAACTGAGGTGGAATCCTTCACAGCCCCTGTGCTTGTGGAAAATATGGCCCAGACCTCATAACCCTTTATAAACGCATTCTATGAATACCTTCAGGAATGCATGGATCATGCAATCCCAAATAAAACCAAGACCCAATCCTCCAAAGCCAGGCATCCTGTCTGGTGGACCCCAGCCATAAACAAACCATACAATACAAGGAGGAAGCTACTATATGATAGATCAAAATCCAAAAAAGGGAAGGCATCTCTGATCAGTATTATTGAAAAACTATGGCCACACATAAGATCGTCTAAGGCCATCTTTGAGATAAAAATTGTACAGGACACCAAGGATAATCACAAGGCATTCTTTACTTATGGTAGGAACCTGTGTGGGAATCCCCAGATATGCTCAGAAGTAGTCCAAAATAACAAACAATACACCAACCCACAGATATTGCCAACATCTGAGCTGACAGGTTCAGTGCAAACTTCTCCCCCCTCCTCCCCACCAAAAGGGCAAATATCTGTCCCAGCAGAGTGCTGGTCCCCTGATATCGCAGATGCTCAGGTAACAGCCAGCCTCTCCAAAGCAAAACACACAGCATCAATGGGACCAGACGGTGTCCTGGGCTGTGTCCAACATGAACCTCAAGAAGAATTGAACACAAACATAAAACCACTGTTCATTCTCAGCCTTACCACAGGATATGTACCGAAAGAGCAGTGTACAGCAACAGTGGTCCCTCTCCACAAAGGTGGTGCCTCAATGGATACTGCAAACTATCGCCCCAGAAGCCTGACTAGCTTGGTCTGCAAAGCTATGGAAAGATCATCATGGACTTCAGAAATAAACATATTGGGGACCTACAGACACTGGATCCTACCCAGTTTGGCTTTGTTAAGGGCAGATCCTGCCTCTTAAACCTAGTTGAGTCATTTGAAACAGTCACCAAGGCCATTGACGAGGGGAAGGTGGTCCACACAGCCTACCTGGACCTCGCAAAAGCCTTCCATACAGTACCCCACTTGGTCATCATAGATAAGATCACCAGCTTCAATATAAACCCCTATGTCACTAGATGGGTTGCAAACTGGCTCAAGGACAGAACCCACATGGTCAGAAATGCTGGAACCATGTCAGACCCCAAACCAGCTACAAGTGGCATCCCACAAGGCTCAGTCCTGGGACCTCCCTTGTTTGGTATATCTTTCTCAGAGGTACAGGCCAACACAGAAGGACAGTTGGTGAACAAGTTTGCAGATGACTGCAAACTGGACGCCATAATCGACCCTCCAGCTGACACAAGCATCCTACAAAAGGGCCCCATAGAAACAGACAACTGGTGCCAGAGCCATGTCCTCAAGCTAAATGCAAAACAGTGTATAGTCCTCCCCTTTGTCAAAAACGAAGTGCCCACAAATTACCACATAGGTGGTAACCCATTAAGTATGGAAGAAGTGATAAGGGACCTGGGGACCCAAGCTGATAGCAATCTCTCATTCGATAACTACGTGGTCAAAGTGTTTAGAAAAACATTTCATATAGCCCACCTAATCATGAAGGTATTCACATCTACATCAGGGGAGGTCATCGTGCCTCTTAACTCATCCCTCATCAGGCCCATAATTGAGTACAATGCCCCTTGTGGGATGTACCTTATCAGACACCTGCAGCAGCTGGAAAGACCACAAAAGTACCTCACCAGGAGGATCAAAGGGCTCAGACACATGCCATTCGCTGCCCGGTTAAAGAAACTGCAGCTCCACTCAGTGGCATACCGCCTGCCCAAAGGCAATCTGTGTCTGATGTATAAAGCCATGTCCAACCTGGAATCAGTGGACATGCTGCTCCTCGGAAACACAGAATTCCTTCAAGCTACGCACTCAAGAGACCTAAACCTCAGGACTATAATAAGTAGGACATGCTGGAGTGACAGATTCATAACCCAGAGGCTCCCCCCACTCTTGAGTAAACCCCCACTCCAGGTTAGCCAGAGTCCCTCATTGACTCTCTTCAAGAGGAATCTTGATGAGTGGATGGGAGATTGTAGGTCTACCCTGGGTATCACTTCTATGTCACTGTTAGACAGAGGCACAGTATACTAACCTTGAAAAATGTCATGGCAAACTCCACTTAAAATGTGTGTTGAAAGCCAAACACACTCTGGCTAGGATTATAAATGCCCAAGGGCAGGTAGCCTAGCATGAACCTATGAACAGAATCACACACACCAACTAGTACAACTGTGGTCAATGTGGAGTAATGTTTGGCAATGTCAACCCAAGTTGGTGAATATACAGCAATGTCAGACAAGCCTGGTTTAAGTAGGCCATAGCTGAACAAAATGCAACATGCTCATAGTTGCCCAACTGGCCCTTAACCAGTCTGGTCTGCTCAGTATGAACATTTAAAGCAGTGATGGGACTCAAACCCATGATACTGTGCACCATAGTGAAAGTACTGAACCACTACAGCATGACAGTATTGCAGTGTTCAGCCAGTATGAGAGAATGTTGCCAAGTCTTTGCAACTTTCACATGGAAACCCTGCAGGCACAGCATAATCCCTGTTGAGTTATGACACAAAGGAGTCTGGCAGTAAGAACACAACATGACTTCCAACACACACAGTATAAATGTCAATATTGGTCATGTTCACACACAACCAGAAATATAGTGGACTCCAGATCACAACATATGGAAAGGTCACACTGCGCATGCTCACACACTTGGATAAATGAGACATATGTCAGGCAGCAAACCATGGAAAGCCTGAACTGGGCATGCTCACACACTTAGGCCATGTCTGAGTATAACAGTCAGTCACACATATCTGGCAGTTGTATGTGTTAAGCCAGGAACCTCCCACGATCCAGCAATCTGCCCTGTGCACACAGTTAAATGACAACAGACACATATATTAATATACTGGAACCATGTCATGATCAAACATGTTACGCAGATACACAAGTTGTTCATAGAAACTGGGAAAGCTACAGCAATAAAGACCTGCAAACAGTAGCAGCAACAAATATTGTGCATCCCGAACATAAACATAGGTGCAGAGGTCAATACTAGGCTGTCTGCCCTAGGGAATTCATAAGCCTAGGCAGAGTGTATTTGGCGTCCATCTCCCCAGTAGAGTAGCCTACTGTGCCTCTGTAAAGTAGGTCACAGAGGGCACCCTTTAAGGCTAGTTTGCTGTGCCTCTGTCAAGCAGGGGCACAGTGGAGATCCCAGGGGTGTAATTGCAATTTCCCATCCATGCGACTGCATTTCGCTGGAAGAGGGTTGGCGAGGGGCTATGTCTAACTTTAATTGGGATTCAATTCCAGAGTGAGGGGAGCCTCTGGGTAATGAATCTGTCCCTTAAGCATGACCTATTTATTTTTGTGCTGAGGTTTAAGTCCCTGGAGTGTGTAGCTCTAAGGGTCTTGGATGTTATGAGGTGGAGCATGTCCATTACTTCTGGGTTTGAAATGGCTGCATACATCAGGCATAGATCACCTCTGAGTAGGCGTTAAGCAACTGAGTAGAGTTGGAGATCCTTTAGTTGAGCTGCATAGGACATCTGTGTGTAGCCCATGATCCTCTTGGGGAGGTACTGTTGTGTTCACTGTAGTTGCCGCAGGTGTTGGGTAAGGTACACCCCAAAAGAGGCATTGTAGTCAAACATTGGCCTGACGAGTGACTAATAGAGGGCCGCAATGACCTCCCATGATCTACATGCAAACACCCATGTGATAAGGAGGGCTATATAAAGGTCTTTGCAATGACTCTGTCAATGTGATTAGCAAAGGAGAGGTTATGATCTATGTGGGTCTGTGGGATATTGCTCTATTATGTAGTAGCTTCCTCCTTCTGTTGTACAGTTTATATATGGCTGGGGTCAACCAGACAGGTCTCCTGTTTTGGAGGAGTCATGGTTTTATTTGGGATAGCATGATCAATGCATACCTGTAGGTGCTCATACAATGCGTTTGTAAAGGATTCTGCAGATTGGGCTGTATTATCCTCCAGCACGGGGCCTTTGAAGTATTCCACCCCAGTCTTCACAAGTGCAAAGTCTGCTTTTGAGAAATTCTTTACAGTGATTTCCTTGGCTGGGGGTGGGGACGGGATATGGATGTCCAGGGAAAGTTGTTTATGGTCTGATCTTAACAGTGATGGTTCTACCTCTGGTGTGGAACATAGAGTCCCCATGTTGGTGATGATCAGGTCCAATATGTATTCCCCCTTGTGGGTGTGGTGACTGGTTGTGCCATAGCACATGGATTCACAAATTGTAGTGGCTGTAGGGTGATGTTGTTGAGGGCCTGAGTAGTATCCCCAGTCAATATTTGTGTACCTGAAGTCAACCACTATAATGGTGTGTGTGAAGACCTGCATATCCTACACTGTTCCCAGGAAAGCCAAGTGTGGTTACTGGGTATGGGGGGGTGGTCTGAACTACACACCAAACCAAAAGGCAGTTTTGCACAATGGTAGTTGTATATGTATGGCCGCTCATGCGTAGTGCAGTGGTACCAACCCAGAGGTGTGTGTATCTGTGATTTATATGGATACACCCCCTACTTGTGTTGTGTGTTACAAATCCTGTGGTCACAAAGCATGCTATAGAACATAACCTGGCAGTGCCAGTGTACATATGTGACCCTGAACTAGGTGTCTGTTAATGCACAGATATTAACCCCCATACTGAGGGGTAGTTAAAGATGTACATTCTTCTTTGGAAAGACTGATGATGTCAGCACCCTATAAATACAGCAGGAGAAGAGAAATCATCCAGTAATGTGAATAGCGCGCTGCGCTAATGCGTCTCTCTCAAGTATCATAACATAGTTAGGTAGGGGTTTGAATTCTGCAAACGCTGTGTGTGTGGGGGGCAGGGGGTGTGTATGTATGCAATTCTCTGTAAAAGGAATGGCCTTTTTGTAGACTGGGATAACACACTAAAAGATGTCCATTCCTCTTTGGAAAGACTGATGATGTCAGCACCCTATAAATACAGCAGGAGAAGGGAAATCATCCACTAATGCAAATAGCGCGCTGTGCTAATGCGTCTCTCCAAGTATCATAACATAGTTAGGTAGGGGTTTGAATCCTACAAATGCCATGTGTGCATTTGTCACACAGTTTGTCAATGTGTTGTGTGTTCTGCTTTTATTATTGTATGACATATTATTATAACAGTAATTTCAATGCACACATCAGGTATGTGTGTGTGTGCCACATACAGATATGTACCTGTGACCTTTAATAGTTCCTATGTGTGAAGCCTGCCCCATATGAGTACAGTTGTTACCTTTGCCAGCATGTGCCGTAGCTTATCAGACCTTAGGCCACACATGTATGTTAGTGACAATGCAGGCTACTGCAGTGATCTGTGTCCTAGGCCAACTATGTGACACACACCCATGAAAGCTTTGATAGATTAATGTGGGTGAGGGTTCATGTCTGGAGTATATGTCAGACATGTTAAAACACAGCAAAGTCTGTGAGTGATGGGCACCCAGTGTAGGTGTATGGCAACTGTTGCCGATATGCATACAGACACCTTCTTGCTTAGGTGATAGACCGAGGGACTGCAGAATACCTTTGGAATTGTGAATATCACAGGAAAGACAAGATAACACTTGTCCACATGTACACACCATTACCCGTTCTACATGATGGGTGCTACCACCTACATGGTACTGTTGGAATACTATGTTAACTACATGCTGATGCCAATGCCACAGTTGCGTTACAACAATACAGCATGGCTTGGAAAGCAGATATCTGTCCGTATGATACCCTTGTGGTGATTAGGTGTGTCATGTGTAGAATGCATTGTAGGCCACTGTATGTATTTGCAGTCGTGGATGGACATATGTGTAGTGTGTTGGCATGTACGTGAGACTGCTATATGCCAAAGAGTATTGTTCCCAGGGATGTGTGTGGCTCCGTAAGAATATAGTATAGTACTGCAGGGATATCACTGACACCAGGTTCCTACATCTGTGTATCAGTTGAGGAGACACCATGTCATGACCACTGAATGTCAGGCTATGTAAGCTGTGTATACTACCAGAATGCAGACCATTGACATTTGGAAACCGTATCACCCACAGCATACTGTCAAACCATGTCATGTTCCATGCTAACCATGTTCACAAATGTACACCTGCAACTCAGTGCTGCAAACATCACACATGTACTGTCCACACCCCAACACATGCAGGCACAAGTACACACAACAGCCATGTGGCACATGTGCAGACAATACACTTTGGGAATTAACACTGGTGTATACAAAACTGCAATGACAAACATAGGTAATGCATCATGCATGCTCGAATATACCCACAACAATATCATTACACTGTACTGTTAACAACATGATAGTATTACTACAGTGCTATGTAGTCACCCTGTGCATCAGCACCATGCTACCCTGTTCCTGCATCAATGTTACAGATGGCAGGAGGTGGCACAGTTTCGTCATATGCACAAGGTGTGTACTTGTTTTGCCAGAGTCTGCCATTGACACTTCCAATTGACATGTATGTGTGTGTGTGTGTGTGTGTGTGTGTGTGTGTGTGTGTGTGTGTAATAGTGAGGGACAACAGTACAACATGGGGCAATGTTGCTGCAGTGTGTGTGTATGTGTTAGCCCTAGGTGTTAGCATTATGTGTGTGTGTATGCATGCACACAGTTCCACCACGTGGCTGCCATATACGGGTGTTTGTGGACAGCCACAGGCTGTACCTGCCAGGTCATACAGATCACTGTCTCTGGCCATGGACACAGTACCTGTGCCTGCAGGGGTGCTACGGACAGTATCAGGTACTAAGCCAGACTGGGTACTGTCATCAGAAGCAGTGGGTTGTTGACTGGACACATGTCCCTGCTGGGACTGTCCAGAGCCACGTGCACGTGATCTTCTCGGACGGTCTAATGACAGCACAGACCCAGCATTGCTGGGGCTGGTACTGATACTGGCACTATGGGAGTTGCTGCGGGTTTGTTGTTGTCCTCGACGACTGACAGCTGATAATATTGCTGGCATACGTCCACGTCGACGCCTCAACTGTCCTGCACTGTCCTGGATCCTGGACATGTAGTTGTGGAAGAGATCTAATGTGTCCCCCCAACGTCTATCAATAACCTTGGTGATGTTACGGATGGCAGACGCAACGTCACGCATAGTGTCATTCATAGCGGTGCGTTGTGCTCTAAGCTCCCTCAGACCCTGTCTGGTGTACCATTCCATACGTGCCTGTACCTGCATTACAGCCCAGAACATAGCTGAGGTTGAAAGACCTCTGTGGGCACGTCTGACAGGGGCAGTACGACCACGGATGCTCCCACGAGAACCCCTGGACATCTGCCTGTGTGGTACCATGTCAGGAATCTGGCCATGGCTACTGTGAGGGGATGCATGTGCCAATGATACCACACTACCCTGGTCAATGCCCACTGTATGCTGTCCCTCAGCTAAGGACATTGGTGACAATGGATGTATAGGCAGGATGACTGTGTGCATTGATGGGGTTGACTGCTGTGTAGTGTCAATTGGCTGACCAACGACAGACCCTGTCACACCTCCCTGTGCCATTACACATGTATCATCATAATCACGATCTCCAGCAGTGGCTTCAGGTTCCCTGCTGCACTCCACCAGAGCAACATCAGAACCTGTGAGAGAAAGATAGGAAACACAGTTTACAAATGTGTACACGATATTAGCACGCAGGCGCACATGCACACATGCACACAGGCGCACAAGCACACAGGCGCACAAGCACACAAGCACACAGGCACACAGGCACACAGGCACACTCCTCAGTGCAGCAGATATAAACACCGACGCACCTGCAATCCAACACATACACAATACTGTTTTAGGGTGGGTGACAGTATCACAAGGAAAAACATCACATGCAGATTATGTGTTGCACAGGAACATGCAGTGCAACTGTAGACAGCCCTTGTTAATAACAGTATATGTGTACTTGATGCTTGTGTGTAGTTGTTCAGTGATTGTCTCCACCCTGGGACACAATGTGTACAAGGACATAACAATGTTGTGCAAGTGTTACAAGCTGTGGGTGCATATATTTGCACACACACACACACACACACACACACACACACACACACACACACACACACACACACACACCACATGACGGTGCTACGCAATGACTGCTATGTGTACTTTTGTGGTTGGCGGAACTGGATGTGGTGTAGTAACATGAGCCATGATCAACATGCTTCTTGTGGTTAAGTCAACAATACTAATGTGTGCCAGACAGGCAGATAGCATGCTGTACCTGATGTGCAGTAACATGACTACATCCACAATTACACAGCCACTTGTTACATGGGTTTGTAAGGTGGCCAATAGTGAGCATTGCCTAACATGAATGTATTATTTGTTCAAGACTGTTGCACAAAGACATGATAGGACTCTACCCCTCAGGTATATTATGTGTGCTGCGTAGATGATAGGTGGGATACTGAAGGGTGGCCATACAGCAGGTGTCATAATTGGACATGTGTAGCAGGCTAAGGTGTAGTGTGTATGCCAAACATGTGTGTGTTGTGTACATGTGTATCAGGTATGCCTATACAATGTCCAGTACTGTGTTGCCACACGTGTGTCATGCTCTGTGTATTGCATGTGAGTGAGGCAGCTATTGAGAATAATGGGATATGCATAGTCTCACAGCAAACATGCATAGCATGCATTATGCGTAGGTGTGTTACATGTGCACAGACTACACCTCCATATGACATGCACATGTCATTAGCAATAGTATTGTTATTACAGACTCACCAGCATGGATTGGCTGCCTTGCTGTCACTCCAGAGGGACCTGCAAAAATATGAGAGTGATTGCCAGTGGCCACAACTGTGCCATTGATACTGTGAGTATGATAAAGTACAGTAGTACAACAGGTGACTTTCACAGGTGTACAGATTATGCTCAGAATATCAATCTTGCTGAAGAATAGGCAGGTTAACAGCTACACAAACAGTTCACATCTCACACACGCATAAACTACCAGTACAGAGAACAGTCAACTACAGATATGGCATGTTACCTGCATGCTCCATTTCAACATACTGGGTGGCTCCGGCCTCCATGATGACACATGTTTGTGCATGTTGCTGTTGTTGGCCTGGAGCCACAACACTTAGGAGATGCTCCTCCACACTGGTGAGGGGGGGTGGATAGGTACCCCACCACCTGTGGCAAGCTGTTGTCTGTGGATATCAGACGCACGCTGCCGGACATGTCTAATTAAATCACTGCAGTGATGGCGTACCTGCTCATATGTCCGGTTATGCATGCCTATGTCATTTACCCGATGGACAAGACCTTGCCACAGTGCAGCCCTCTCATGCTGGTTCTGGCTGGTCCTGGAAAACAGCACACAGTAATTCTGCACCAGGCTCTGGTGGATCTCCTGATCCTCTGCTGCTGTATAAGGTGGGTTTTGCTGATGCACCATCACCCTGGAAGGAAAAGAAAAATATGTGAGCAAGTCATATGGCACACTTAATATTCTAATGTACTGATATCACTTAATTGCCATATATAACATCTGTCTGTCTATCAGGGGATACACATGTTTGATACCACATATCAGTGCTCAGCACACAACTGTCTGACAGTGCCTGCCACACTCCATACAACAAACTAGTATACACAAGCACTCGGCACACTGTGTGGGATACAATGCACAACCTCACACTGGGGGTATGTATCAAGCTAATGGATGAAGAATATTGTCATCCCATGCAATGAATGCAATGCACATTTACAGTTTCAACAGTAATCCACCCAAGTCTTTGATGCCATACCCCTACCTGACATATGTGCACAGTTCTTACTATAGCCAGCATACTGCTGTCACAGAGTATACATGCTGCCAGGTACACACACATACCCTGTAACACACATGTGATTGCGGCCATGGTACAGGTATCATTACACACACATTACACATACATACAACACACAAATGTATGACAATACAGATGAGCATTAACTGTGTACATTATAGTACTGTGTACCCCTACTTACAGATACCTATGCATGAGGTATGTAATCTGTGCAGACTACAGGAAACACACCAGACAGTGTTACCAGGGAATGTGAACATACACCATACTGTAGTGTTTAGGCCTACAACATCAGGTAGTACAACAGTTCATATGTGAGCTGGATTCAACAGCAGTACCACTTACTGAGCATACATGTATTGCTTCTGCCTACGATGGGACACCGCAGTCGTATACAGGGAAGTACAGCACAACATATGGCAATCTACTATGTTTGCATCCCGATAACTGGCACATCTTTCTCTGGCCTCACACCAAGGACACCAACTACCATGACAGACACGAACTCACACTAAGCTATCACACCTTTACAGACCTTGCACACAATCAGTGTCACACTCATTCAACGTCACATAGCTGGTATTGCACTGAGTATGTGTGTGTGTGTGCATTGTATCATAGGTAGGTACTATGCTATTGGCCCTGGGCCTAGGGCAGCCTAGCCATATGCTACCCTGCCCTTTGGGACACATGTAATGTGATTTTACTTGCTCCTGTGAAATGGTTACACAGAGGTGACTCACAGGGCATATTACCTATCTCCATAACATTCATCAGGGGTATGTATGACATCTACTAATAAGGAACCTTGTTTGTTAATGCTGGGTGGTTTACTCCAGGGTATGGCATATTTGTGTATAGAAACCTGTACCTCCAGCATGTGCTGTTTAGTGCGGTGACAAGGATTAGGGCCCTAGGTCATGTAGGCTGGACGGATTGTCAGGTGTTGCCATGGTGGTTGGCCAACTGGTATGGGTGTGACATAACTGTGTATGTCCAGCAGTGGTAACCTCTGTGTAGGAAGTATGCAAGGCACTCTAGCTGTGGTTTTGAGAGTCAGTCTGCATAGGGAATGTGTTTGAGGGCATTGTCAGTCTTTGTTAGGTATGTCTGTGGCCTTTCCACTTACTGTAGTTCTCATGGGCGGTACATACTGCATAGGACATTGTGAAGTGTAGAGGGGTACACTGACTTACATTTCCCTAGATGACACACCTTTTGTGATGACACGTACCATGTATAGGGATTACAAGACTAGTGTGCCACTGTAGATATCAAAGGGGAGGCTAGTGTACACATGTGTCCCATGTTCCCTTCTGACACCTCCAGTGGTAGGCGGGCAACCACCTATGTGGTAGTTAGTGGGTAACATGTTTTGGAATGGGGTATGGTACTGCAGTATCAACACTGGTGTTCAGTCCATGCCTTGGTCACCAGGCACCTGTTGCAGTACATCTGCCCCCATGTCCCCTCTCTCACTCTCTCTATATATATATATCTAGACATTTATATATATATATATATATATATATATATATATATATATATATATATATATATATATATATATATATATATATATATATATATATACATATATATATATACATATATATATATATATATATATATATATACATATACATATACATATATACATATCTATATATATATATATATATATCTGTATATATATATATGTATATATATCTGTATATATATATATATGTATATATATATATATCTATCTATCTGTATATATATATATCTGTATATATATCTGTATGTATATATATATATATATATATATATATATATATATATATATCTATATACACACACTTCTAAACATCCATTGCTGTACATATACATGCACATGTAGGCACATAGACTGCCCACCTTTCATGATGGGAATATCACGTCTGAAACAGTTGTGAGACATACCATTCTGTAATGATATTGCACAGTGTTGTGCATAATGCATTATGCTGTCCTCAGGCCATATAGCTGTAGCAGGCCTCACTGGCTCAGTCCCACAGAGGTTCACCACCACGTGGCATATACCTGTACTGCATGCTGTTTTCAATGCCACACACTACAACCTACACTGATATGTGCACATAGCAACCTTCAACTACATATGTATGTCCAGCCTTCACTAACAGTTGTAGTATGTCCCTTGCCCTATGCGCATCTGCATATACATATAGATACAGACTGCTAACACATATGGAGGGTTCACAGTATGTAGATTATTAGATTATGTAGTTTACATTACCTTTGTCTCTGACAGCTTTTTTCTGCTGGCTTGCTGGCTTGCTTGCTGCCTTGTTTGCTGGCTGGCTTGCTTTTTATTTATTTTTTTTCTCTGTCTATCTATCTATCTATCTATCTATCTATCTATCTATCTATCTATCTCTCTCTCTCTCTCTCCAGTTGCTGCAGTGATATTATTGCATGTGTGGACTGGCAGTACAGGCTGCTTTTGTAGGTATCTGCACATGTGCATGTGATGGCCTCTGCACCAATTGGTGGCCAGCATTTAGTAATTTCATGCAGCCTGCTGTGTGGTAATTGCAGTTCTCACTGTGATTTCAGGACACTGCTATAAAATGATAGGTTAGGTAGGCGTAGACCTTTCAGTTTTGCAAGGTGGGGACCATGCTGGTTTGCTGTGGACACTGTTGTGTGAGTCAGAAGGTTGGTATATCTCTCATATCTAACGCTGTGTTGTAGCCACTGAAATGCATGTTGTACTGAAACCTGACTGTTGCTTCTTCCAGTTCACTCTTCTCAGTGTGTATGTTAACTCACACCTACTAATGCTAACACTGTTTACATGGGAGTATGTACTTACCTGTGGGATTTGAGGATTAACTGGCATACAACAGTAGTTCTTGCAATGTGTTGCTATGGCTTTTGTATTTTACCTTTACATTCACTCCTTGAATGCCCGATATTTGTCTTTACTGGAATGTGTTGCTATGGCTTTCCTATTTTCCATTTACATTCGCTCCTTGTAATGCATGATATATTTCTTTCAGCACTAAGTTTGTATATGTTTGCTGTGGCTTGGTGGCACTTCATGCAGTCTGGTGAGCCCAAGGTCTGGGATTTGACACTTACAAGGGTATTTTACTTTGCTGCTGAGCAGTACAAGGGTCTTGTCATACAGAGTGAATCAGGCACTTTTAAACAGTTGTAAGCAGGAAGCAGGAAGTCAGTGGGACACCAGCTAGGGATGTGCAGGCTGGGTGTAGGGAAGGTCCATAGCTGCACATTTCTTTAACTGCAATAGCTGTACATATGTTCATTTGCTCTGACATTTGAAACCTTCCACCCCTGAGAGAGGGGTGAGGACAACTAAGTATATTGTACTAACAATTCTGAATATCAGGCACATGCAGTGCTTGTGAACTGCTATACTGTCATTAGTATGTTAGATGGCTACATCCTTTGATATTTCTGTGTTGTCCTCCTACATAAGGGCATGCTTGTGGAAGTAATTCTACAGCTATTCACAGAGTATGTAACAGCAGACAGGCTGATATGCCTGTGTGTTTCTGACACTTGCAGGCCTCAGATACTCTCAGGTATATATTTGACCAGCCTCAGGGAAAGGTACATATCAGTGGGATACACCTGTGATATATTTCAGATATTCTGCAGTTGTGACTATGGGGTATTTTGAGCATTTGTATTACTACACCATTTCTGACATGCAAGCAGTGTCTACTTTAATTTATTGACAGTTACTATTACGTGTGTTTCCCCACCTTTCTGCCTACTGTTAGTACATTTCACAGGGAGTCAGTGGGGCACAGGTAACAGTTGTTTGCAAATCAGGGGCATCCTTGTAAATCAGTCACAGTTGGGAGGTCTGGCCTCTTACCTATTCAAATATGGCGGTGTTTATCCTGCTCTGATACTGTGTGGGGTTTGTAAGGTGCTACTGTAACATTATTACCTACTAGCATGGCTGTTTCTCTTCTCACACTAATGTAATGCGATTCCACAAAAATTGCCAGTAAAGATACACAGAACAAGCTTTGTGTAATGGCCTTCCTATTTTCACTTTACATTCACTCCTTGTATTTCATGATATATTTCTTTCATCACCAGGTTCTTGTATATCTGCTGTGGCTCAGTGGTAATTCATGCAGACTAGTGTTTCCAAGGTCCGGGGTTCGAGACTGACAGGGGTATTTTATTTTGCTGATGAGCAGACTACAGGCCTTGTCATACAGAGTGACTAAGGCACTTTTAAGCAGTTGTAAGCGGGTTTGCGCGAGTTTGCGTGACGCTTAGCTACGCTTAGCTAAGCGCACACAAGCGCACACTAGCTGACTACTGCTTAAAAGTGCTTACTCCCGCTAACACCCACGCTATTTTCTTTTAAAGAAAAGAAAATGGGGAAATAGGAAAGTGGTGAAAAAGGGGGCACAAAGAGTGTAGGACAGTAGGAAAACAAGCTTGGGATGTGCAGGAAGGATGTAGGGAAGGTCCATAGCTGCCCATTTCTTTATCAGCAACAGCTGTGCATATGTTTGAAATTTGGTGTGAAATTTGAAACCTTCCACCCCTGAGAGAGGGGTGAGGACAACTAAATATGTTCTACTGCCAATTAGAATTATCAGTTTACATGTCCAGTGGACATGTGTGTGAATTGGGCAGCTGTGTATGGGTTGTAATTTTTTTGTGGGAACAGAGTGCCCTTTTTATTTTTTTTCAGGTGAGAGTGGAATGTGAGGTACAGGAAGTAGGTATATTTGGGGAGGTAGGTTGGGGAGGTTAACAGACAAGACAAACAAGACGCATACAGGGGCGGAGTATGACACGTGGGGGGTAAACACAATTGACGGGGATGGATGTTTGGATATCACGAGCCCATGAGCCCACAGATGGCAACAGTGGAACTGAGATCCCCACCCATGGGCAGTTACTACTGCGCCTTCACAGCCCAGGCCGGGGCTGTGCTGGGGGCTGGATAAGACAGGCAGGCACACCCGTGAGTTGTGCCACTCTCGCCTTGAGCTGACATAGGGGATCAGTCACAGAACGCCTGATCTCACTACGCACCACAGACCGGACCCTATGGAGGGTGAGTGGAGGCTCTCCTCCGGCCACGCTT
This sequence comes from Protopterus annectens, assembly GCF_019279795.1. Classification (NCBI taxonomy): domain Eukaryota; kingdom Metazoa; phylum Chordata; order Ceratodontiformes; family Protopteridae; genus Protopterus; species Protopterus annectens. The sequence continues at coordinate 467,294,030 of NC_056750.1, forward strand.
GCAGACGGGGGGAGAGCCCCATCCCCTGCAGCACTTCCACCCGAAGGCGGCACAGGGCCACTGGAGGAGGAGGTCCCAGCCTGGGCACTGGTGCCAGGTGCACTCGCCAGCTGAGGTGGGAGAGGTGGGTCCGCTGGAACCCACCTTCCCTGTTGTCCTATGTTTCGCAGTATTTTATGGCATTTTGAGTTAGTAACAAACAACACCATTCAAAATTAGTTGTAACAGCATGCATCAGTATTCCCATTAACCAAACACCCATGAATTCCGAACATTGAGCAGCAAGCATAACACATGCATATTTAGAACAATAGTGCACATTCCAGCATGCAGGGTTGATTGGTGGCAACAGGCCATTAGGTTTGGATATGTGAACAGGGCACATGCATCAACGTACATGCAGATATGTATGAACCAACAGGACAAATTCCATGGGAATTAATTGTGAATACACATACCCATTTTGGTGTGGAATGGCATAATTTGTGAAAATAGGGTAGGGTGGAGAAATATTACATTAACAACTTACACTACCTATACATATACTGTACATTCCTAGCAGATGCAGATATATATCCCCTATATGTATTAGTACAGTTTCCTGTATGTAACCTTAGGAATGTTGGTGATGGGGATGTTACTGCTACATTAATATACATTCCATTTTTATTCATATATGTTCATATCTGGCTGTGTTCAGGTACAGCATCCTGCTACATTTGATTTATATGGGTCTAGACAACTGTGGATGTTCAGCATTTCATACAACCATACTATCTCCATAATGCAAGGGTACAGCAACATATCCAAATTGTGGGACAGACACAGTCCAGGTTCTGTACTTTATTTAAGACATTACACTCTTTGGTTGTGGCTGTCTCATTCATTTCATATTATGTAGTGACTGCAGTATACCTTTATTCCAGACTTATTACAGCTTTCTTGGTAGCTTCAAACTGTCTTTCTCACACTCTCTCACTTATTTTATATTTACATTTCAGAATGGTACTTAATTCTAGGCTTTATTAACATTTATTACTGGGTTACAACAATCCTTTCCAGCTGACTCACTTATTTCATATGGCAGAATTTACAAGGATGTATTCCACACTTGTCTATCCTTTGTTGATTGATTACCACTCATTTTCAGGCTGAAGCAGTTATCTGATATTACAATACAGGTGGAAACTCTATTTGAGAATTGTTTAATCTTTATTACTGGATTGCAATACATTCTTTTCCAGGCTGCATCACTTATCTAATCATACAATGCTAGCAGAATCTTTATTCTAGGCTTATTTCATCTTTATTACTGGGTTACAACAATGAACTCTTTTACAATCTGTCTCACTTATAATCTATAACAATACCAGCTAAATAATTTCTAACCTGCCTGGTGGCACAACCTCAGCAGCCTATCAGCATAGGCTCGCCGATTCGCGGAACGGACACCTGCAGCTGTAATATAAATGAAGGAATATTGGAATATACCTCCCCATACTATAGGCTAGGATAGCATTTCTTACATATGTAATTACATGGATACTTACTCAGTAGTGGGGCATTGGGCATTTGGCGGGCCTCCTGGATCCAACGGTTCAGTTGGTCCTCCTTACGTTGCTTCAGGTCCGCATGGTGGTGACGGACCTGTTCACCAGTCCTCAGAATGCCTGTGGCACTGGTGAGATCATGTGCCAACCGGTTCCACGCCTCTGCCTTGTATGCTCCCCATTGAACCTGGCCCTGCATGAGTTGTGCTTCATGATCATGGACTAGGAGCCAAACCATGTATTTTGACTCCTCAACAACCCACCTTTGTGCTCTAAAGCGATTTCCCTCTCCTGCACCTGCCATCCTGACTGCAAATGGGTACCACAATCAGTTATGGTGTGTATTCCCGCCTATGAGGCTTATATATATGCCAGTTTTCCCGCACTTATCTCTGATTGGCCATTTTGGATATTTATCAGCTTAAAGCAAACCTGCTTTGTCATGGTTCTATTTTCATTCATTCCTATATATATGCTAATACTGTATTTCTCAGTACAACTGTCATGGCTCAGTGGTTCAGTACATTGACTATTGTGCACAGTATCCCGGGTTCGACCCTTGGCATTGCTATTTTTATTTTACTACTGTCTAGACAGGCTAGGAGGTGTGTCTGTGTAAAGGCGGCTTTGATACAGCTTGCCCAATGTTGCCCGCCGGTGAGCTGGTTGGCGCGCTGCGCAGCTCCGCACAAACGGCTTACGCTGGGTAACGCATTATTAAGCTATGAGCACTCATATTACGCTAGGTGAAGCACTGCTGAGCTATGGGCACTCATATTAAGCTAGTTAAAGCACTGCTCAGCTATGGGCAATTATACTCCTTTTTTTATAAATTATTCTGTCAGATTTCTTCACAAATACATGGCCCATTTCATTACATTTTACTTAAATTATAGTTTTATATATATATATATATATATATATATATATATATATATGTGTGTCAGGGGATTGTTTCATACTTATTTAAATAAAAATGGTGAATGATGTTGTGGGGGCTCGAACCGTGACTACCTCCTCTTTGGCCAACGTCTCTACCGCTACGCTATTGCTACTTGGCTTAAATTGCATATGTAGATCTTATATGCTTTTCAATGTCTGCTAACTGTGGCTGAGCGACGGGCATACCCGCGCAAACGAGCACAAATGCGGGCAAACGTTTTTGAAATTATAAAAAAAAAAATGAAACTGCTATCTTTACGTTTTACACATTTTTCAATAGGGTTTAGTCTGTGGGGATGTTAGGTGTTGTATTCCTTGACATTTCTAAGGACTCGCTCATGGGTATTTACTTTCAGGCCTCTGACTCTTCTGGGGGCATGTCCCTTTGCAGTACTCTGCATTCGGACACGCCCCCTACTTTCCTACACGGACCGTGTTAGACTTGGGTATGATTCAGCATGCCCTCATGAATATGCATGGCATGCTGATGTCATACCGTTCAACTGCAGCCTCCGAGTAAGACATTTTAAGTCTTACACGGAGGTTTCATGAATCCAGCCCAATGTTTTTTCATAAAGTTCACTTTGTCAGTGTGATACTGCATACATTTCTGTTTACATTCACATATCGGGAAGCAAGCGGTATTATCGTGAAAAATCTGGTTGCGATAATGCGTAAGTACTATATATATATTTATATATATATATATATATATATATATATATATATATATATATATATATATATATATATATATAAACACACACTTCCACTACTACTTTGGGGATTACCTAGTGAAAGCATTTATATGTTGAACAGCCAAGGATGCAAGGTGGAATTCATTGGCAGTCTTCAAACTGCTGGATTGTGGTAGAAGGGACTCCTAGCCAACACCCTCTTCTAGAATGTTTCAGAAGTGAAACAAACAAACCAATGTTCAACACACCAGTTTGTGAGAGACTATACTTTCTGGGTAAAAAAAAGTAACCCTGCAGGACACAATTGTAAGGTGAAACACTGCAAAGTGGCCACAATAAGAATGCAAACCATCTAGGAAGATATCTTAGTCCATAAGTCCACCATGTCAAATTCTGTGACAGGTCAAGTAGGAATAATAATTAATAAAATTATTGACTCGTTACTAGGCGATTACTGCCACTGAAATGAAGATGGTAATAACACTGTGAATGTTCATAATCCAGTAAAATTGGATTAGGCTGGGCAAAGTCCTTTAAAAATAATGAAGTTGTGTGTAACCCATGTTCCCAATCACTTTTCCTGTAAAATGGAGAGGAACAGTAACTGCTTGAAAGTCTGGGCTTGGAGATACTATTTTAAAAAACTGTGGTTTCCAAGAACACCTTAAGTGATAAGAACAAATGTAAGTTTTCAAAGAAGTCAGAATCAGGCAGACAATAAGATCCAGAACTTCCAAGAATAGATTCTCGAATAAGCTTACTACATAATGGCCTTCTGGAAGGTTTGTGACTGTTACTTCATGTTGAAAGTTACTTAACTAATACTTCTTTTAAAAGCTTGAAGGGAATGACATTGTGTTAAGGGCTTCCTGAGGTGAAGGAGTCACAGGGTGATACATTTGTCACATGTGGTACTATTTATGGATAGTTTAAAGTTAATCGTTATTCAAGTACTGTCTATCCCATCACTCCACTCCAAACGAAGACTGTCAAACAGGAAAAAGTCTATCATGGCCCAGAAAACAAGCAATAGATTGCAGCTAGTCCAATAGCTGCAGCTGCAGTTTGTTTACACAAGAAGATTGCTTTTGTGTAAGCAGCCTCTGAACTGTAATAAGCATAAAGCTCATCCAGAAGTCTTGTTCTCTTGAAATTTTTTTCCACTGGCATTCCATCCTTCACTTGTTTTCCTGGGGATACAGAGCAATATGACATACCAGTGTAGCATTGCCCTTAAAGAACACATAGAGTAGAGTGAAATGCTTAAGAGCAAAGGTCAAAGCCACTAGCCACTGTCCTCATAAAAGGGGCCCCTGGAGGACCGCAATCAGATCTATTGTTGATACTGTGCTTAAGTTCCAAATTCTACAAACGCAAAAGAATTTGTGGCTGAATACAAAAATACTCTGGTATTAAATAGACCAGTTATTGTTCTGTTCATAATATTGCCTCTGCCAATGTTTCTGAGGATTCTACACACGAATGGATTACAGAGCACATGCGTGTCTCTTACAGTGAGTAGTCTGCACTTGTAAACACCTAAACAAACCCAAATCCTTTCATAATGTAGACATTTGTTAGTAAGAGCCACAGACTCCTCCTTTATATAAATGCTAAAGCCACCCAAAGTGAGCTATTTCAGGTCAACCAGCACCAAATTAACAAGAACATACTACACATTTGTGTCTGTATGTCTGCAGGAAACCTGGGCCATCTGTATTGCTGCATTAAAGCTAACAACTACCCTTCCTCCCCAGGTGTTATCTTGACTAGGGCATTGAATAACAGAGACAGCTGTGGGAATCAAAATCACCTCCAGATAAGGAATAAATCTGCCAAATAATCAGTTCTCTGTTATGAAAGGAAAATCAAGTGTTCATATCAAATTATAGAAAATTCCATGTTTGTTAATGTTATACCTCATGTTAATATAGTGCCCGCTAGGGAATTAGGGACTCAGCCTAAGATATTGAATTGGCACCTGTGGTATCTTGTGAAAAACAGTTCGATAAGAAAGTAGAATTGTACTCCATGGTGGCAGTTGTTAGCTAAGACAGGGCCACGGGCCTCACACCCTGGTAACCTGAAATGTTTTTGGTGGAAAACAGCTAGAGTAAAAAAAAAAAAAAAAAAAGATAGCATGCTATGAATAATTATCTGAAACCTAATTACTTGAAAATGAATGATTGATAATATGAAAGAATAATAAGATAAAATATATACTTTGTCTGAAAATGCATAAAACAATATTAAAAGCCTGTATAAGCTACAAATGTCTGCAAAACTAATTGACAGGTACTCTACCATGGTAAATAAATGTAAAATAAAAAAAAAAAGTAAGACTGATACACTCATTTAGATAAGAATAAGTTCTGTATTACACTGGGAAACAAACAGAGGAATAAACCAGTAAGTCAAGGCTAGTATAAACTATGGCCTCACTGAAGTCAAATTATGCCCTTAGCAAGATGGAACAAGGAGTTAAAGCAAATGAGCCCATATGGTCAAGTAAAGGTGTCCCACTGATACATATCTTGGAATGTTAGGCTAACATACACCAGATTAAACCGAGGCACAGTTTAAAGCAGACCAAAACTCAGGTCATAATAACTCAGGTTAAAGGACTGCTAAAAAATTGCAGCAACTGAACATGAAAGCATAGGATGTTTTTCAGTTCGAAAACTAATATCGCAAAGTTGAGTTTGTTTTCAAATGAGTTTATCCTATAGACAGAGGTACATGTTATAACAAGCTAGAATTAGTTGCCAGATATGTGCAGAGAGCTAAGTTTGAAAGGTACAGAATAAAACAGTGGTTCCCTTGCCAAAAAATTAAAAATCTGAAAGTGAAAGCTGCCAAAAAGAGAGAGAGTGAGGCTAATTGGTAGCAGTCCTAAGAAAGTGAAGTACTAAATAGCTGATCCTGAACGCCTCATCTGTCACTCTGTTTCATTTGACAGTCTAGTAATAGTCCAACGTTTGTAAGTCAGGAGTACACATATTTTTGGATACACTGACATTTATTTATACCCATTACTATTATCCCAACTTACAAAGAAGGATGACTCAGACTGTGAAAAATCTCATAAGCGGAGAATACAAGTACTAAGAAGGGAAGCTGTCACATGGCAATACTAAGGTACAGAAACACACCATGACATGCTATTAGCTTATCACCTGTGCAGCTGTTGATTGATAGAAGTCTAAGAATTCAACATCCAGGAGCCACTAGTGTGCCATTATCAGGATCAAAGCAATTGTATGTCTTTGTCATTTTTGCAAAGGGAAGATGAAATGAGAGCACAGACTCATAAAAAACATGGATGGATGCCACAGTCATCTGAGCCTAGACTTTTTATGCATGGAGCAGTCAGGATTACTTTATATGTTCATAGGAAAGTAGCTGTCCTTGTGGGCCATTTTATGCCCAACCAGTTTCCCTGTTTTGGCTCAAATTAATCTATTCCATTTGGATAGAGACTGGCCTTACCCATCCCATGCTCGATATCTATATATTACTCCCATGGAACAGAGATTCATGCTTAGAACAAGCAAAGTCAGTCTGTCAGAGAATAATGAATCAGAATCTTACCAACAGGAGTTGTGAGGTATGCAATGAACTGAAGGAAAGTTCCCAAAGTAGAAAGAGCTCAGCATGGAAATTAAAAAAAAGTATAAATGGAGACAAATGTCAACTATGAGTCAAGAAATTAAACAGAGCATATTTGTGAGTAATACTGTTGCCGAGAGTATACATGTATCCTGATTTAGAAGGCCACAAAGGAAACTTTTCTCATTCGATAGCTGTAAATTTCAGATGTATAAAATATAAGGCCGGAGAAGTTCTTAAATGTTAATGATGAGGACCTAAATACTTGAAACAACATCAGTCAGACTTTAAGCAAAACCTTTACACCAAACAGTGTGGCCAAGAAGCTCCACGACCACCTTGAAGAGTTGGTTACTGAAAAACTGAAACACTGAGATGAAGACAAGCACCAGTGTGAAAAAATGTATGGCACAAGTTATTAAAGAGCTAAAGCTACATTGAAACAATATGCAGTAGAAGCAGGACATTGTATCATCCTACAGGTCCAAAAGGCACAACATGGGCACCAGTCTGGACCTGGCTTATACTGTCTTAGTCTGAAATTGTTATAAATGCAACATGTCAAACAAAGCAAAAACAGACCCAGAGGACATGACTATAATGCAGAGGATTTCTGCTATAAAACTAGTGTAACATGAAGCAAAACACCTAACTGTGTAATGGGGAAATGAGCAGTACATTTGTGGGGCCGGTGATCATAAAGCAAATCACTGCTGTAAATACTCAAGAGTTATTATATATGTAATGATGCAGATTAGTGTATAGTGAAGACTTCCTACAAGTCCAGACAGTAAAATCCAGGATTCAAAAGTCCACTCAGAAAGAGAGATGTTAAGCTTAGCAGTCTGTTGCTAATTAACATCTTGTGACAGTTGCCAGAAAAACAGCTCAGTTACCTTTTCACAGGTGGACTTTCAGATGCTTGATAAAAGCAGGTCAAATGAATGACATCACTGACTAAAGTCCAGCTGCTATAATAATAATATCACAAAAATGTCTCATTCAAAGTTTTCTTGCTATGTTGAATACCTAAAACAACTGCACTTCTATTTGTTCATCATGTGTGGAGACGCAATGAATAATTGCATACTAGTCTGGGACCCTTTTAGATTATCTCCATTAATTACACAGATTTTGTCTGTGTTTATATAGGGGTCTATATTAAAGTACCGAAACCTCACTTACACGAATACCTAAAAGCCGACACATAAATAGCAAACCGTGAGAACACCGAACGTCCTTAAGCACGAAATTCGAAATATTGAATTTCCATAATTGGCCTACCCCACTGCCCACTACGTACTACCTACCCTAACGAAATAAATAATCCACACTTCCCCATATCTACACTTCACCCATATATCCCATATCCTAATCAAACATTCACTACACACAAATATATCTAACTATAAACAAACCAACACCCAACTACGGGAAAAGTGTAATTTACGTATATATTCACCTACACAACTATATTACTATATATACACTTAACGTAACCCTACTTTTAACCCTAAACTAGGTTGCATGTATTACTATATATGCACTTACCTTAAACCGCACCCTAACCCTAAGGTCAGTAACTATTGCACATTTATGTTAGGGAGCTATACCGGATAAGGGCCAACTATGGGAATTGGATATTTCGAATTTCACGCTTCAGGACGTTTGGTGTTCTTGAGGTTCACTATTTATGTGTCGGCATTTAGGTATTCGCATAAGTGAGGTTTTGATATTTTAATATAGACCCTTTATATAAACAGCTGCTGATTCTATAATCTGGGCCTATACCACTGGGATGACTGTCGCTTTTTCTTGCATGACTTTATATAACTTTTAATTACAAAAGATTCATGTAAGATGAAAGACAATATAAAACCTACAAGGAAATACTATAACTTCAGAATACATTAAAAGGTACTTGCCAGCACTGATATGAAATGGAACATGAAATCTTGAAACCAGACAGATGGTACAACCCTGAAGTATCACCCATATAGAGGATTATGAGTTTGTCAACCATGGTGTTGTGTTCTCACTATGGATGCCAAGATCCATGGTGAGAGCACATAATATAAGGTTATAATTGGAGACCTGCTCATAATCCTTTGTAGTGCATAGAGCTTCATTTGCTCCATGTACTGTTAGTTACAGAAATAAAATTTCTAAATATTTTGACAGCTTTCAAAGCTGCAAAGCACTTGGAGAGTGCTGTCAAAAGGATAGAGTGACATGTTATCTTTGTTATGGAAAGAAAGTAAGTCAGGGAAGATTTCTGGTATTGCATACTCTGACCTCGACAACATAGCAATCTACTAATGAGTAAATTTATTTCAGACTTCACCATTATCTCTCCTCCTATATTCCCAGATCACATACCTGATTCTACAGCCCCCCCCCCCAATCTCCCAAGAACAAGTCCTCAAGGAGCTAGCCAAAGCCAAGAACACTACTTCTATGGGGCTGGATAACATACCACTCTACCTACTGGTCATTCCGAACCATGGCTTATCAGACCCCCTACATAGGCTATTCAGTATCAGCCTTCAAACAAGCTTCATGCCAGATGAATGGAGGACGGCAACAGGCTTCCTCTTGCACAAAGATAGGATGTATTTGTCCTGGGTAATTCTAGACCTATAAGCCTGACCTGCCTTGTTTGTAAAGCTATGGAAAGGGTCTTATGGAATTAATAAATAAGGAATAAATAGGTAATAGGTACTTCCAACTCTTGACCCAAACCTGTTTGGATTTGTCAAGGGCAGATCCTGCCTACTTAACCTAGTCAACTTCTTCAAGAACTTTACTGAAGCAATGGATATAGGTAAATCAGTACTAACCACATATGTAGATCTCACAAAGGTGTTCAACACCATCCTACAGTTAGTTGTTGTAGATAAACTCTCTCAGCTAAATGTAAATCCCTATGTAACTCATAGATAGCAAAATGTCTGACAAACAGTAAATAGGAAATTCAAGTGAGCCTGCTCTACCTCCTCCAAACATCCTGTCAGTAGTGTTATACTCCAGGGTTCAGTCCCTAGGCCTCTCCTCTTTAGCATTTATTTCTTGGAGGTCAAAGCAAATGTCAAGGGTTTATGGCTGACCAAGTTTCCAGATAACTATAAACTTCATGCCATCATGAACTGTGCAGTAGACACCAAGATGCTCTAGCATGGTCTTTTCTAAACTAACAGCTGATGTCAAAACCATGGACTAAAACTAAATGCCAAGAAAACTTTATCATTGAGAAAATTCCCCTGAAAGCTGATCCAGTAGTCAGGGATCTGGGAACATATGTGGACAAAGAACTGTCCTTTGATCACTGTATACCACTGTTATAAGGAAGTCTTAATTCATCACACAGCTTATATCTAAAGGTATGGCATCCAGGTCCAGGGATGTAATCATTCCACTGTACTCAACTTTCATTAGGCCAATCACTGAATATAATACCCTTTTCTGTATGTATTTTTTTTCCAAACACTTGTTACAACTGGAATGACCACAAAGCTTTCTCAGTAAAAAAAAAAAAGTCTGAAAGCCTTGTCCATCTTCTCAGTATTATTCAGGCTGTTAAGAGGCGACCTGTGCCTCACATATTCACATATGGAGCCTCAACAGACCCTGTCAGACCTCTTATTACATGTTTGCAAGTCCAATGGTTGAGTGAACACCCACCCAAGGGATCTCAATCTCTATTGCAAAATAAATAGAACATATTGGTGCGATAGGTGTGTATCACAGAAAATACCACTTCTGTAGAAACATCTTCCACTTCACATAAAGTAAAGTGCTTCTCTTACTTTATTGAAATGTCAGTTAGACAGATTGATTGGAAACCACAAATTCACCACTGTTTTAGCACCCATATCCCTCATGGATGAGTCAACAAATAAATGTCCAAACATATCTTTGTTTTGCCCCTGTGGGTTACTCATATGGAACATATTACTGCTAAAAGCTACCATGGGAATGTAAGGCTAGACTTCTTAAGATCCTCACAAATCAGAAGCCTAGTAAGTACTGATATATATGACCAAGTTCCAATCTTTCCATCACAGTACCTTCAGCAGAAATCTAACACCACTGGAAACATTTTGTAAACCTTTCAGGGTAAGAAGAGGACAGTGCAAATTTTCCTAGAAAAATGTGATGATCTAGGAGCAGTATAGATACTATGAAGGCTCTGTGACATAAATTGTAGGGTTTTCAGTATCAAGTGACCAACCCACTCCATCTGGTCAACTGCCACTGGCACAAGTCCTGCACCATTGAGAGAATGGGAGATAGTAAGCATGAAAAACACTTTTAGCAAGATGAGCAGACCCTACATTACAATTAAAAATGTAAATCAAAAGCAGGGAAATGGGACTTAAGCTGATGGGAAAGTTGCCAAAAAAATTAGTCAAAAGTCCAAACAATATGACCTGATAATAAATGAAAATACATCTTAAGCCCCTGCCTTCGCCAGCATTCTAAAGGGAAAAAATCAAGTGTGCAAGAGTAGTCTGGTCACTCATCTAAAGGGAACAAGAAAAAGGACCAACCCTTCTTGGGATCAAGAGACCTAAAATATACTTAAGAGACAGGAGCATGGTTTTACCATAACCATGTTAAAGCTGCATCAGAAAATGCCCTGAATCTAAACCATTTATAATCCAAGAAAGGGGAGAACTTAATTTATTTCATTAGGGTACCACAGTGTGCTACAAAGATGTCTTTTTCATTGGCTACATAATGAGACTATGAACACTGATGTATAGAGCTGCTTCATATCTCTGCTGCTTCTAGTACATGTAAAACATGCAGCATAACTTGTCATTAGTCTTGCAGATGGTGCAGAAATTAAGTTTGCAAGCTGTAGTTCCAGTGGTACAGGGTTCAATTCCCTCAGCTAATTTCCTACTATGTGACCTTGAGCAAAGCACTTAGACATTGTTCCTGGGTCACCCCTGAAAAGGGACTGTGTGTTTACTGGGTCTACCTGGTTAACAAATAGGTACTGTATAATTACTTACCATATATGCCTTTAAGGCTTATAAAAAACTAGATCATGACCCTCACATGTTCAGGTCTATCTGAGATACCTGTCCTACCTGGAACACATAACTGAGAGTTGGTACACATATGCTTACAGTACTAGCCATTATTCTGCCCATAACTGCAAGTTGTGTAACTCAAATGCTATTACTGTAGCACCATAGGTGTAGTCTGTCCTGCTTTTCCTTATGCATTGATTTTATTAGATTTGGATGTAGAGCTCAGCAGATCATATTATAGTCAGTATATTGGTATAATCATACTCACTATACCAGTTTTTTTAAAACCTGCCAGTTTCTTTTCTATGGTATCTGGTATCAAAGTACATTATCAAGACGTATGTGGCTGAAGCAAAGAAATTTGCCCTACATGACTACAGTGTGTTTCTCTTCTGTTTACAGTTCTCACTCATATCACTGTGTCAGTTTGTCATACCTCTCAACTTCACAGAGTGAGAATTTTGGACAAAGCCAAAAATAATAGTGGGAATGACATAGGCCTAAAATCAGGGGCAGATTTTCAATATTTCTCGTATAAATGTAGAAACGTGCTAGAATACCAGGCCACTTTGCATTAACATACATTTTCTGACGTATATGAATCAGCAACTAAAATGCCTGCTATTATTTAGTGACTTCAGTCGTTAGTGGTTTATCAGAAAATCACACATTTTATGAGGAACAGACCAAAAATATGAGACAAAAATCTGGACATTCTACAAAATGCTGGACAGTTGAGAGGTATGCACATTGGTATTAATACAAAACAGAAAAGGAGAAAGCAATAAACGAGAAAATAAATGAGGGAAAGAGAATGAATGAAGTATGAGAGATGTTTCTTTCTTGGTTCACAAACAACTGTGATTGCATTTCTCTGGAAGAAATAATGCAGACTGCTTGCATAATTTTTAGTCACTGGCAGTGTATGCAAATACTGTTGCTTGTTTTTAGAGCCAGTATATTTCCTGGTAAGCCAAGCACAAAATTCATATTCATTTTTATTTTAATACATGTGCGTAAAATTAATTTATAGTCATTACAGAATAAGGCCCAGCTCGTATTTTGGTTAGTATACAAATGCATTTTAATAAATCCATTTGCTTTTTTCAAATGTATCACTTACAGGAAGGAGGGATTAGGTTTAACTGCAGAAGATTTTGAAGTTTCACTAATTAGATAAATGTTCACAGCATGGGAGAAGTCTGTAGCAGTATATTAAAATGGATAGCATTTCCAGGAAACAACCGACCTACCAGTTTATTTTGTTTGGTAACTGATATCAAAGTACATTACATTGCTTGTTGAAGAGTCATAAAGGAATAAGGCAAAAGAAGTACTTAGTGAAATATCAGCAAATTAGAAAAATCAGTACTAAAAATAATGACATCATTTAAACTTCACTGCCTGTGTGAAAATATAGACCTGTCACTGAGTTGAAACCCCAGCAAAATCACACTTGTTCAGAAAGATGGAATGCTTTGCCAAATGAGACCTATAAAGCAAAAAATAAAGTAGGATTTGAAGCTTGTACTTACAGTGGGTAAAAATATAAAATCCATACACTGGCTGGGCAAAGGGCATGAACAAAACAATTATAAATATGATCTTCTAGGAGGGGCAACTTAAAGTGTTTTACCACAATCTGAAACTGTATCGCAGCATCTGGCGAGTTAAATGCCATGATGCATTTTGCAAAAGTTTATCCGTACTTATTTGGGCCATTTTTCAATAAAAAGCTTTGTAAACTTTTTATTAAAACCATGGCCCAAGTAAATTTAACATTTCCTAATGTGACTTCATGTAAGGTGGCTGCCCATAGATTTCGATGGGCGCCTCTCTGCTCATGTGCGACTTGGCCCATTAAAGTCTATGGATGCATCTCACATTTTCCCTCAGTTGAGGTCACAGAGGTTAAGGATCAATGATAAACCTCTGTGTCATTGACATGGGGAAAAGAAAATTTATGAAATTTTTTTTAACCATGAACCCATTTGCCAGTATAAAAAATATGTAGATTGGCACTTTATGCACATGGTATAACAAGTAAGTCACAAAACCATGACAAGACAAGTTAACTAGTTCACTGCAGATCTTTTTAGGATCACCTTGGATATGCCCATTAATTTATTTGTTAACAGAGTGAATGAACTGGTTTACTATCAGAAGTCCAATATTACCTGTACCGATTCTGGTAATGCTGACTTCGCAACATTGAAAGTTACAACGCCGTACTCAGTTCATCATAAAACACTGAATCCCAAAAGGCCCTACAGCTCTGGACCCACGAACAAGTGCTAACATGGTCCCCCTGGGGGGAGGGGGAGTCTGGGAGTTCGATATACTGTGCTTTTGGCATTGTAACTTTTGATGTTGGGAAGTCAGTGTTACTACATTCGATACAGGCAACATCAGATTCCTGATAGTAAATGAAGTGAACTATTACATTGCAGACCATTTTAAGCCACAGTTCTGACCCTTTGGGTATTTGGATTAATTTGCTTGTTAACAGGGTAAGAGAACTGATTCATTGCAGACCCTTTTCACCTGTAGCTGAGGCTCCAAGAGCAGGATTCTGTATTATGTAGCCAAACGTCAGTTATCAACAACACAGACTGTTAAATCAAAGACAGAAATAAGAAAAGCCCCAAATTTCATATAGCTAAAATTATTTGAAAATCAAGTGAACATTCAGTGAGTTCAAATAACATAGAAGGAAAAGATAATAACATTTTTGCAGGGGGACTTCATCACCCCAAGCATACCACCACTCTACATACGGTCACTCCACTTTGTGGATGGGTATGTCCACTGTGTTGTTGTTGTGTCTTTCGGCTTTTCCCGGTTAGGGGTCGTCACAGTGGTACTGCGGTCCGCTAATGATTGGCAGTTGATTTTTACGTACCGAGTTGCCATGTATTTTCTTAAAAAAAGTGTTGGCACTCACAGTGAGTGCAGAATCTCAAAGTTAATATATTTAAATAGAAGGATAGTGACGAGGTGGGGCTTATTCCTAAAAATAAAATAGGTTCATAGGTTCATAGCTGGTACTAGGCTATCGGCCCTAGGGCCTATGCAAGCTTAGCCATAACAATTCCCTGGATATTTCTTCCCACAATATTTACTTCTCTGGACCCCTGTCTAGCAGGGCGACTGACATGACCCCGGGGTGAATTTCCCATCTCCCATCCAATCATCAAGGTTTCTTTTGAAGAGGGTCAATGAGGTACTCTGCTTGACATGTATGGGCAGCCAATTCCAGTGTATGAGGAGTCCCTGGGTCAGGAACCTATCCCTCCAGCATGTTTTGTTCATTGTGATGACAAGATTTAGATCCCTGGAGCATGTGGCCCTGAGGGATTGGGATTTCTTTAAGTGGAGCATGTCCAACAGCTCAGGGTTTGACATGGCCTTGTATGTTAAGCAGAGATTGCCTCTGAGTAAACGATATGCCACAGAGTATAGCTGGAGTTTTTTAGATGGTCAGGATATGGCATCTGCTTTAGGCCTGTGATTCTGGTAGCAGTATCTGTCATTGCTTGCTGACATTTGCTTCTGAATTGAAAAAAATCATTTATTTGGTCATGTTAAGAACATTTCTACACAATTTGTACACATATAAATTTATTTTACTTTAGAATTAAGAATTAGACTGAAGCAATATACTGAGGGTCTATGTAACCTGCTGTCTTTAAAACAGTTTTGACTCTGTCTGACTTTAACCTTTGCATATATGCACCTAAACAGCATTCACATATTTCAGACATGTTTATCATTTTCAGGATGGATTTTTGGATTTGAGCTTTTCAGTGCACAGCTACATGAACTGGAATGTATATATGCATAACATAACTCTCAACTGTCCCTGATGTCCGGCTCAAAACCTTTGCTCTGTTACTCATAATTCCTCCTAAAACTGGTGATTTTGGGAGAAAAGATGGTGGATTATATTTAATAAATAAAGACAAAAATTAAAGTTATAGACTTGTTTTACTTCAGAAAATGCAATGCTAATATTGAAAAAAAAAGTAACCCTGAATGTCCCCGATTACTTCTGGATATGTCCCATTTTGTGGAGGTAAGAGGTTGAGAGCTGTGATGCATACACAAGTGTTTTTCAGGCCGAAACATATCCAATACTAGGCGACTTAGGCAGTCACCAGAGGCCCCACTGGCTTGTGGGGGCACTAGCCGAGAAGGGATCTCACTGGCTGGGGAGCTGCCACAAAAAATTAAATTTTTTCTTTAAGAATACACTCTGCATGCATTACATTTCTTCTTTAAGAATGCACATCTTTAGTAAGATGCAAGCACATTTAAACTGAAACAGAGAGTGAGATTTTTAAGAAACTAGTATGGATGCTGTTGCCATTCTGTTCTGGATGAGTGCTTCATTCCTGAAATAATAGGTTTGTGGAGAAGTATGTGTGTGTGCATGCGTGTGTGTAATGCCCCAGTTAGAAATGGTGGTAGGTTGGTTAACTCATTCAGGCTCAAACTCTGTACCTTCAGTACAAGACCCTAGAATGTGAATTCTGTACATTGACTGCAAAACTGTTATCAGCAAGAACTGTTGAGTTTTAGTGCATTTTCAAAGAACACTGAGTTTCTGTGCATTTTCAAGGAATGTTGAGTTTCAAGGGAAGAGAAGTTTACTGTTGCTCATGCTAAATCTGTTTCAATGTGTTACTGTTTTGTTTAGCAAATGGCCATCAACAGTGCTTGTTGCTATACATTTTAGAAGCAGTGTTAATAGCGCAACAGCTAGCATACTAGCCTTTGGTGCAGAAGGCTGTGGGTTCTACTCCTACTGCCTCCTTTAAGGGATGAATGAAGGTGCTGCAGTCCTGAGTGTGTCCTCTTTTGGATGAGATGCTTAGTAACTATGAACCTGTTGCCAGTTTGACATCCCTACTGCAATAGTATGAGCTTACCAATTGTGTTTTTTTTTAATGTAAAATGGGCAGTTTATTCTTAAAGGGCAGCAGGCACTAAATTTGCACATGAAACACTGAAATGTAAAGTTGTTTGCTAACATCAACCTCTTCATTAATTATAGATCTCTTTAATGTGGAATTATTCAGATGACTTTTACTTCTACAGAGATTGTGTATATTGACTGATGCTTATAGATTATAATGACAAGCATTTGAGTGGCTTTTTGTGGTTGAAATTTTTTGCAGTGGGTAGTTTTGACCTTATTGGTTCATAGGTTTTGTTTCATTGCTTACTGGAAAAATGTTCAAACTTATAAATTTAAAACACAC